>NW_006794736.1:684221-782279 GCF_000442215.2 Lipotes vexillifer
AGAGTGTGAAGGCAACAGAAAAAATTACTGATGCAAACATGATGTATATGTATTATGAAGTTTTTAAAATATATATTTTCTTCCTTGAAATGAAGTGCCTAACTTTCCAACAATTGTAAATAATTTTAGGCTCAGCAGTGCTCTCCACAGTGAATATGAAGCAGCCCACATTGCAGCATTGTAGAGTCCAAAGGAGAGCAATTTATCACTTACTGATCTAAGAGGTAAATAGAGGTAACCTCTCAATCTGTACCTTTCAGAACACTTCAGGACATTAGAATTCATCCCTAAAGGGAATACGCTGCAGGTGACTGCTCTTTAAACAATCATGAGGTAGAATTCCATCTGGAAATAAAAGTAACTGCGAAAAGGATGGGGATTAATTGTAAGGATAAATTTATTTCATTTATAACAGTGTGCATGTATTTATGTGTACATACATATTTTACTATAGAATAATACATAGAGGAATTGGTTTTATTTCCTGAAAAAGAAGATAATTTCATAATCCATGACAAAGACTAATAAGAGGGGGTAATTTGGATGACATTCACGAAAGTCCTCAAGTTCTCCTCTACATGTATAACTTCTATGTGGTTATACATATAGCTATAGATATACACTGAGAATATTAACATAAGAAAACATTCATCATACATTTTTTATCATTTTCTTTCACTGGGTCTCATGTCTTAGAGTATACTGTGAATTCATT
Organism: Lipotes vexillifer; assembly: GCF_000442215.2. NCBI lineage: Eukaryota > Metazoa > Chordata > Mammalia > Artiodactyla > Lipotidae > Lipotes > Lipotes vexillifer. The sequence continues at coordinate 684,937 of NW_006794736.1, forward strand.
TTTTCAAAATCCTGTTTTGATCTTCTTTCACACTTTTTTTTTTTCACATCATTTTTTGGCTCTTCCTTTTCTTTTATCTATCTCATCCACTCTCCCCACACACACTTAAAAAAATCTTCTGGAATATTTTTAAAAATAAAGAAGCCCCAGAATTGTATGGAGGAGGAGGGCTATAATGAATCAGAGAGGACATCCGATATGAAGGTGGGCCAGAGATAGAAGTGTACAGAACATCCAATGCAGAAGTGCTGGCAGAGCAGCAAAGCTTCCAAAGGAGGTAAGAGGAGTAATCTTAGCACCAATATAGAACCTGAAAGTCACACAGAGGAAAGACTAACTGGGTCAGAAAATAAAGGACCCAGGAGAGCAATCATTCTTGGCAGGCATCAGGAAGAGGCATTAGCAAATGAGTTACATCAGAGCTCTGATCTCAACATTTCTAGTTTTGAATGGGTACATACCTGATTTCTGCTTTAGAGCTGTCTCTAAGAAGGTAAACTGGGGGACAACTATAAGACCCTTTGGGATAGTGTGTCTTGAACTTTAATGTGAATGTCAACTTTCCTGGAAAACTTGGAAAGTGCACATTCAGTTTCATTATAAGTCAAGCAGTAATTGAGAGTCTGAATATCCAACAGTTTCCCAAGGCAAAACCACAGGAGTACATTTTGAGTAACAAGGCTCTAAGAAGATGAATTTCCTTTTCAGGGTTTTAATAAAGAAGTAGATAATATATACTAAAGCTCAGATCATCAAACCATTTCTTAACATTTTCAAAACATAATTGAAAATCAATTTAAATATTTATTTGCCTTCAATTTGTCCAAGTAGGAGGAAAATTAATCTTTATTGATACTGTGTTATATTAGGGAATGTAAGCACATTGTTTTACATAATATACACAAAAACACTATGAAGGTTTGCTTATTTTACTGGTGAAGGAAATATTCAGTAAGATTCTGGCACCAGATAAGGCAACCAAAGGATATCTATCAGGAGAAACTTACTAGTCCCTTTAACTTTCACGTCTGGTGACACACTCGTCTCCAGTATTAATCAGTTTCTGGTGAGAGTCTCCAAGAAGAAAGCCTAGCTGAGGATTTAAAGGAAAAAAATGCCTTTCATTCTTTCTTCAAAACAAGACTGCATTTAGAATCAGACTGTTAAAGAAGACTGTAATTTTTCAGATGCCTATTCATAATTCATAAAATGTTCCCTTACACAGGAGGAGTAGAGTTTGATGGCCAACAGAATATTATCATTAAGGTATGTTTGAGAGGTAAAGCCTCAATGAATCATGGGTCATGTCACAAACTTAAAGGAGGGGCAATATAACATAATTTTATTATTTTTATACATAAATATATTCTTATATATTTTAAATGCAAAATAAATTTACTATTAGGCCACTGATTCAGGTTAATATTTTTTCATAGCTCTGGTAGGATTATGTAATAACTAATATTTTACATGCAACCTAAGATATTTGGGTTAAAGTTTAAAAACAAATAAAGTTATTCTTAAAATTTGGGACCCTTAATGCTGGTGTATTCATGGTATTTTTACCATCACAAGTGATATTCCTATCTCCAATCCACATCATAGAATGTTAGGAGTTGTTCAATTGGCTATATGCAGTAGTATTAAATGTTTCATTTCATATTGAGAATGTTCAGAGACAACAAATAAAACAGTTGCAAAACTACTGCATAGAATACAGAGAGAACATGTAAAAATATAGAATATAAAAAGAACATGCAAAACATTAACTATCTTTGAAATATCAAAAGATCAAGAAAACAATAAAAAAGTTGACTTCAATGTACAGATTCCAGAAAAACAAACTTTTAATTTTTATTGATAATGAGAGAAAAATGAATATTTGGGATAACTTAAGATACACAAATACATACACACAAAGTTTTTGGATATGAAATATCTAGAAAGTAAAATAATAGCTGTTTTTGTGCATTATTAAACTTTATATTTATGTATTTTTTACACCTTTTTTGGAGAATAATTGCTTTACAATGTTGTGTTAGTTTCTGCTGTACAGAAAAGTGAATCAGCTATATGTATACATATATCCCCATATCCCCTCCCTCTTAAGCCTCCCTCCCATCATCCCTATCCCACCCCTCTAGGTCATCACAAATCACTGAGCTGATCTCCCTGTGATATGCAGCAGCTCCCCACTAGCCATCTATTTTACAACTGGTAGTGTATATAGGTCAGTGTTACTCTCTCACTTTATCCCAGCTTCCCATCACCCTGTATGTCCTTAAGTCCATTCTCTACATCTGTGGCTTTATTCCTGCCCCGCAACTAAGTTCATCAATACCATTATTTTTACATGCTGTATATATGCATTAGCATATGGTACTTGCTTTTCTCTTTGTAACTTACTTCACTCCATATGAGAGACTCTAGGTCCATCCACATCTCTACAAATAACTCAATTTTTTTCCTTTTTATGGCTGAGTAATATTCCATTGTATATATGTGCCAACTCTTATTTATCCATTCATCTGTCAATGGACATTTAGGTGGCTTCCATGTGCTGGCTATTATAAATAGTGCTGCAGTGAACATTGTGGTGCATGTTTCTTTTTGAATTATGGCTTTCTCAGGATATATGCCAAGTAGTGGCATTGCTGGGTCACATGGTAGTTTTATTTTTAGTTTTTTAAGAACCTCCATACTGTTCTTCACAGTGGCTGTATCAATTTACATTCCCAACAGTGCAGGAGGGTTCTCTTTTCTGCAAACCTCTCCAGCATTTATTGCTTGTAGATTTTCTGATGATGGCCATTCTGACCGGTGTGAGATGATACCACATTTTAGTTTTGATTTGCATTTCTCTAATGATTAGTGATGTTGAGCATATTTTCATGTGTTTGTTGGCCATCTCTATGTCTTCTTTGGAGAAATATCTATTTAGGTCCTCTTCCCAGTTTTGGATTGTATTGTTTGTTGTTTTGATATTGAGCTGCATGAGCTACTTGTATATTTTGGAGATTAGTCCTTTGTCAGTTGCTTTGTTTGAAAATATTTTCTCCCATTCTGTGGGTTGTCTTTTTGTCTTGTTTAAGGTTTCCTTTTCTGTGCAAAAGCTTTTAAGTTTCATTAAGTCACATTTGTTTATTTTTGTTATTTCCATTTCTGTAGGAGGTGGGTCAAAAAGGATCTTGCTGTGATTTAGGTCATAGAGTGTTCTGCCTATGTTTTCCTCTAAGGTTTTTATAGTGTCTGGCCTTACATTTAGGTCTTTGATCCATTTTGAGTTTATTTTTGTGTATGGTGCTAGGAATTGTTCTAATTTCATTCTGTTACATGTAGTTGTCCAGTTTTCCCAGCACCACTTATTGAAGAAGCTGTCTTTTCTCCACGGTATATTTTTGCCTCCTTTGTCAAAGATAAGGTTACCATATGTGCGTAGGTTTATCTCTGGGCTTTCTATCCTGTTACATTGATCCATATATCTGTTTTTGTGCCAGGACAACAATGCCTTGATTAATGTAGCTTTGTATTATAGTCTGATGTCAGGGCACCTGATTCCTCCAGCTGTTTTTCTTTCTCAAGATGTTTTTTCTATTTAGGGGCTTTTGTGTTTCCAAATAAATTGTAAAACTTCTTATTCTAATTCTGTGAAAAATGCCATTGGTAATTTGATATGGTTTGCAATGAATCTGTAGCTGGCTTTGGGTAGTATAGGCATTTTCACAATATTGATTCTTCCAATCCAAGAACATGGTATATCTCTCCATCTGTTTGTAACATCTTTGATTTCTTTCATTAGTGTCTTATAGTTTTCTGGATACAGGTTTTTTGCCTCCTTAGGTAAGTTTATTTCTAGGTATTTTATTCTTTTTGTTGCAATGGAAAATGGGAGTGTTTCCTTAATTTCTCTTTCTGATTTTTTGTTGTTAGTATATAGGAATGCAAGAGTGTTCTGTGCATTAATTTTTTAATGTGCAACTTTACCAAATTCACTGATTAGCTCCAGTGGTTTTCTGGTGCCATATTTAGGCTTCTCTATGTATAATATCATGTCATCTGCAAACAGTGACAATTTAACTTCTTCTCTTATAATTTCAGTTCCTTTTATTTAATTTTCTTGTCTGATTGCTGTGGCTAAAATTTCCAAAACTATGTTGAACAATAATGGAGAGAGTTGGCACCCTTGTCTTGTTCCTGATCTTAGATGAAATGCTTTAAGTTTTCACCATTGAGAATGACGTCAGCTGTGGGTTTGTAATATATGGATTTTATTATGTTGAAGTAGGTTCCCTCTGTGCCCACTTTCTGGAGAGTTATTACATAAATTGGTGTTGAATTTTGTCAAAAGCTTTTTCTGCATCTATTGAGATTATCATATGGATTTTATCCTTCAATTTATTAATATGGTGTATCACATTGATTGATTTGCATGTACTGAAGAATCCTACCTTTCCTGGGATAAACCCTATTTGAACATAGTGTATGATCCTTTAAATGTGCTGATGGATTCTGTTTGCTAGTATTTTGTTGAGGATTTTAGCAGTGTTATTAGCCTGGAGATTTCATTTTTGGTGACATCTTTGTCTGGTTTTGATGGTGGTCTTGTAGAATGAATTTGGGAGTGTCCATCCCTCTGCTATATTTTGGAAGAGTTTGAGACAGTTAGATGAAGTCTATCTGTGAAGTTATCTGGCCCCAGGCTTTTGTTTGTTGGAAGATTTTAATCACAGTTTCAACTTCAGTGCTTGTGATTGATCAGTCCGTATTTTCTATTTCTTTCTGGTTCAGTTTTGGAAAGTTGTACTTTTCTAAGAATTTGTCTGTTTCCTGGTGGTTGCCATTTTATTGGCATATAGTTGCTTGTAGTAATCTCTCACGATCCTTTGTATTTCTGCAGTGTCAGTGGTTACTTCCCCTTTTTCATTTCTAATTCTATTGATTTGAGTCTTCTCCCTTTCTTGATGAGTCTGGCTAATGATTTATAGATTTTGTTTATCTTTTCAAAGAACCAGCTTTTAGTTTTATTGATCTTTGCTATTGTTTCCTTCATTTCTTTTTTCATTTATTTCTGATCTGATCTTTATGATTTATTTCCTTCTGCTAACTTTGGGATTGTTTATTCTTCTTTCTCTAATTGCTTTTTGTGTGAGGTTAGGTTGTTTATTTGAGATTTTTCTTGTTTTTTGAGGTAGGGTTGTATTCCTATAAACTTCCATTGTAGAACTGTTTTTGTTGCATCCCATAGGTTTGGGGTCATTTGTTTCTAGGTTGTTTTTATTTCCTCTTTGATTTCTTCAGTGATCTCTTTGTTGTTTAGTAGCATAGGCTGTAGCTTCCAGATGTTTGTATTTTTTACAGTTTTTTTTCCTGTAATTGATATCTAGTCTCATAGTGTTGTGGTCTGAAAACATGCTTGATATGATTTCAATTTTTGTAAATTTACCAAGGCTTGATTTGTGACCCAAGGTGTGATCTATCCTGCAGAGTATTCTGTGTGCTCTGTGTACACTTGAGAAGAAAGTTTTTTCTGTTGATTTTGGATGGAATGTCCTATAAATATTAATTAAGTCTATCTGGTCTAATGTGTCATATAAAGCTTATGTTTCCTTATTTATTTTCATTTTGGAGGATTTGTCCACTGGTGAAAGTGGGGTGTTATAAGTCCCCTACAATTATTGTGTTACTGTCTATGTCTCCTTTTATGGCTGTTAGCATTTGCCTTATGTATTGAAGTGCTCCAATATTGGGTGCATAAATATTTACAATTGTTATATCTTCTTGGATTGATCCCTTGTTCATTATTTAGTGTCTTTCATTGTCTCTTGTAATAGTCTTTATTTTAAAGTCTATTTTGTCTCATATGAGAATTGCTACTTCAGCTTCCTTTTGATTTACGTTTGCATGGAATACCTTTTTCCATCCCCTCACTTTCATTCTGTATGTGCCCCTAGGTCTGAAGTGGGTCTCTTGTAGACAGTATATATACAGATTGGTTTTTGCATCCGTTCAGCCAGTCTGTGTCTCTTGGTTGCAGCATTTAATCCATTCTCATTTAAGATAATTATTGATATGTATGTTCCTATTACTGTTTTCCTTATTTTTTGGGTTTTGTTTTTGTAGGTCTTTTCCTTCTCTTGTGTTTCCTGCCTAGAGAAGTTTCTTTAGCGTTTGCTATAAAACTGGTTTGGTGGTGCCAAATTTTCTTAACTTTTGTTTGCCTGTAAAAGTTTTGATTTCTCCATTGAATCTGAATGAGATCCTTGCTGTAGAGTAATCTTGGTAATCTTTTTTTCCTTTTCATCACTTTTGTCCTTTAGAGTTTCTGCTGAAAGATTAGCTGTTAACCTTATGGGGATTCCTTTTTATGTTATTTGTTGCTTTTCCCTTGCTGCTTTTAATATTTTTTCTTCATGCCTAATTTTTTTTAGTTTGATTAATATGTATCTCTGCATGTTTCTCCTTGGGTTTTCCTGTGTAGGACTCTCTGTTCTTCCTGGACTTGATTGACTCTTTCCTTTCCCATTTTGGAAATGTTTTAGACTCTAATTTCTTCAAATATTTTCTCAAACCCTTTCATTTTTTTTCTTCTTCTGGGACACCTATAATTCAAATGTTGATGCATTTAATATTGTCCCAGAGGTCTCTGACACTGTTTTCCATTCTTTTCCTCTTATTCTGCTCTGCAACAGTTATTCCCTCTATTCTGTCTTCCAGCTCACTTATCCATTCTTCTTCCTAAGTTATTCTGTTATTGATTCCTTCTAGAGTATTGTTAGCTTCAGATATTGGATTGTTCATAATGTTTGTTTGCTCATTAGTTCTTCTATGTTTTTGTTAAATGTTTCTTATATTTTCTCTATTCTGTTTCTGAGATTTTGGATCATCTCTACCATCATTACTATAAATTCTTTTTTCAGTAGTTTCCCTATTTCCTCTTCATTTATATGGTTTTGTGGGTTTTTACCTTGCTCCTTTGCCTGCAAGATATTTCTCTGTCTTCTCTTTTTATCTAATTTACAGATTTTGATGTCTCCTTTCCCTCAGCTGCAGAGTCATAGTTCCTGTTGCTTCTGGTTTCTGCCCTCTGTTGTGAGGTTTGTCCAGCGGCTTGTGTAGGCTTCCTGATGGGAAGGCCTGACACCTGTGTTCTGACGGGTGGAGTTGAGTGTTTTCCCTCTGATGAGCAGGGCATTCAGTGTCAGTCACTGTTAGACTGAAGAACAAGTCCTGAGAGCAGGTGAGGGGATTAAAAAGAGACAGGGTCAGGAGAGTGGTGTACAAGCACACACACACACTCTATTTCCCATCAAACCTTTTATTATACATTACAGTAGACAATACATGTTTTTGTTAAAATCACCAGACAGAATCATCAGACAGTATTTCCTTAATGTTGAAGTTATAGTACAAAACATTCTGCAAACTAAGATATAAACATGTGTGAGAACAGACTGTGACTACCGAAGCATGCCAAGGACAAAGTATAGTTAGAGAAACCACAAGCAACCTCACAGGCCAGGACTCATATCTTCTCTAATAACTCTTTTGGGTCCTGTGAAGAATTAAGCAGGACTTTGCCATGCTTTAAGCTGCAAGAACTGTGTCAGCTTGCAGCTGGTTCCCGACATGTCCCCCTTCCTTATATTTTAATGTGAGGTGGTAGAGTCTGACTCGGAGTTCTGCAATTGCTCATAAGTCAGTTCACAGGAGGACTGGAAAACAACAAATACATAACAATATTAAAACATCAATGGCAATTATATGATAAAGGAGGTTAATAAGAGAACTTGGGGCAAAAGTATGGGTAATCTGGGTAAATATGTCTCAAGCAATTTCCACTGGATTTACATCTAGGGGAGCTGCATGCTGGATATTTGTGGTATCCTCATGTAAGCGAACAATATCAAGGGATAGATTGGAATGAGAACAAATTCCCAATAAATGATTCTTAATCTGAGTCCAAGGCCACTGCGAATGATTATATGGCTTAGAGGTTACACAGATTGCAGAAAATTCTGCATGACAACACATAGAAAAGGCAGTTTTTAAAGCAGCTAATTGTCCAAGAATAAGAGCAACTTCTTCCAATACATAAACATGACTTTCTAATTTTCTATCAATAGATTCCTGAGTTCCCAAAGCATTAGAGACATTAGTGGCTAAGTTATTCACAAATGTGGCAGTATGGATACTTTGAGTCAGCACAGTAGTGGAAGTAGCTCTAGAAGCAATGACTGCAATGAGCACTGTAATTCCAGCTATAAGTAGCCCCCAAAATCGTTTGGGCCATTGTAAAGGAAGGGAAAGTTCATACATGACCTGCAAACTTGAATTAGAATACCAAGGACCTGTAACATTTACAGGGAGCATAACAAAGGGAGGCTGATGAACAAGAGGAAATCCCCGATTGGACTCCCCCATGGTTATACAATTTGTCAAATTACAATTATCACAACGTATGTCATAAAACACTTCTTTTTGGAAAACGTACACAGAACCAGTGAGAATAGCATAGGGTGATGGAACACAGGCCATAACAAAAGTGGTTAAGCTCCTAACTGGGTTTTGTTGAGTCACATTCTCTTCATATGGTGGGGGAGGGAATTCACCATCAATTCCAGATCCATATTGGGGGAAAGGGAATTCACCATCTGGTCCGGATCCATAGAATCTCACGAGGTGCTCAGGTATCCAACGAGGATCTTCAGCGGCCCTAGGAAACACACAAACATGTCCTTGTCCCCATATTAGTACAGGATCTGGACCATTCCATTGATTAGTAAGAGGATCCCACCAACAGACTTCAGCAAAAGGCAAGGCACGATGATGCCAAAATCTTTCTGCAGCTGTCTGTCCTTGCTTATCTATGTTCAAAAAGTTTAAAGCATATAAAGAGTGTCACAATAAATTGTTCAGGGTAGTGGTATATTCCCCCTTCTTTATTTTAAACCCTAAAGAAGATACATCTTCCCCCTGCTTATAAGCTTGAAATAAAGCAGTTTGGAGTGTAGAGGAAAGACTCAAAGACAGAGAGGAAGTAGAAGAAACAGGCATAGATCCCTGATCTGCTGAGAGAGGCTCATCAAAAACTTTCACTGGCACAGAAGAACCAGAAGAATGTGCATTAGGGGCTAGGGAAGCATCTTAAGTAACATCATGTAAATGTTTTACCCAAGTTAAAGCTTGGGCTAAAGCAGTAAATGAAGTTTTATCTAATACAGGAAAGTTTTTAGATCCCACAGGTGCATTCTTAAGGGCTGCAAAAATGCCATCATCAAAATCAGGATTGTGATATCATGCAGCCTCTTCTTCCAATTTAGTCTCATCCTCTGGGGATAATTTATCATCATCCTCCAGGGACTCTGAAGATGGCATGGTCACCAACAAGGGAGGCACAGTAAGGGAAACAGGTTCCTGAGGCAAATTTTGTAACTGAGTAGCAGAAGGAGAGCAGTGTAAGGACGCTGTTTTAAATAATTTGTGAATCTCATGAGTTGGGTCAAGACAGTCCCTTATCAAATTCCAAAGTGAAAAAGTATCTACGGGAACCTTAGAAGGTCCATGAAGGGAATAGAAAGTTTTCAATTGCTGACCTATTTTTTCCCATGTTTGAATATCAACAGTTCCTCCCTCCGGGAACCATGGACAAATTTCCTGTACAAAATGGAGAAAATGATCAAGCTGTTTCTGTGTAAACTTAATGCCCTGAGTGGATAACATAGAGTACAGTAGCTAAACGAAAAGTTGTCATTCCTTAGATCCAGTTTGCCCGATTTTTACACCTGATGAGAACAAAACAGACAGAAAAACTACATCTAAAACGTCCCCCAGCACAATCTCACTTACCTTATGCATGCATATGAAGTATCTCCGGGGTCCCTCTCAACAGCTCATGTACTCAGGTCCCTGTTCGGATGCCACTTGTCAGTCACTGTTAGACTGAGGAACAAGTCCTGAGAGCAGGTGAGGGGATTAAAAAGAGACGGGGTCAGGAGGGTGGTGTACAAGCACACACACACTTTATTTACCATCAAACCTCTTTTTATATATTTCAGTAGACAATACATGTTTTTGTTAAAATCATCAGACAGAATCATCAGACAGTATTTCCTTAATGTTGAAGTTATAGTACAAAACATTCTGCGAACTAGGATATAAACATGTGTGAGAACAGACTGTGACTACTGAAGCATGCCAAGGACAAAGTATAGTTAGAGAAACCACAGGCAACCTCACAGGCCAGGACTCATATCTTCTCTAATAACTCTTTTGGGTCCTGTCAAGAATTAAGCAGGACTTTGTCATGCTTTAAGCTGCAAGAACTGTGTCAGCTTTCAGCTTGTTCCCAACAATTCAGGTTGCATTTATTGAGGTGTCTATTAGCTTATTATGGCTTTATGTAGTCTGTGTGCTGATGGTTGTGTTTGTGTTCCTGTATTGTTTTTTGTTTGGTGTGAGGCATCTATCACTGGGAACTGATGGCAGTCAGGGGGACCTGGGTCTTGTATTCAGAAAGAGGCCTCCGTGAGAGCTCTCAGTGATTAATCTTCCCTGGGGCCGAGAATTCTCTTGTGGTCCAGGATCCTGAACTTTGTGCTCTCACCCCAGAGCCTCATGCCTGATTTCCAGTCAAAGAACAAAGACCCCACTAGTTACTCATCCTGGCAATAAAGGGGTTTAAAAAAAAAAAGGCTAACAAAACCCTAATGAATTGGTAAAAATTAAAACAAACAAACAAAAACAGAAACAAGGAAACATGCCCACACACAAAACAAACAAAAACAGCAGCAAATAAAACAAAAAGCAAGAGAACAACCAGAGAAACAAAAGAACCCAAGAACAAAATCAAACAATTAAAAAGAAAACAAAATCACAAAACCAAAAACAACACCAAAGCTGAGGGCCGACTGAAGAATGAAGCAAAGAAACAAAACAAACCAACAAAAATGATCAAAAAAAGGGAAAAGACAAAGAGAAAGAACAATAGAAAAGCAATGTAGAAACCAATATACATATACATATATATATATATATATATATGAAAAAAATACAAACAAACCCCCAGAGAAATGTTAAAAACACAATCAAACAAACAAAAACAGAAATAAGGAACCTCACACACATGTAAAAGAAACAAAAACAGAATCAAATCAAAAAGAGAAAACAACCAGACAAATAGAACTCAAAAATGAAATTAAACAATTAAGATCAAAACTGACGAAAACAAAAAACCTAAAAACAAAATCAAAGCAATGTGCCAAGTGAAAAATAAAGCAAGGAAACAGAAGAAACTGATAAAAATGATTTAAAAAAATAATAAAGTGAAATAAAATTAAATTAAAAAGGGAAAACATGCAGGACAACAGGAAAGCAAAGTAGAAATGGAAATATAGAAAAACATTTTAAAAATTAAAGGAAAATAAGAAGAAAAAATAAGAGAAAAGCACACAGAACAACAGAAAAGCAAAGCAAAATTAGTAATATATAAAAAAATAAAAATATATTAAAAATTAAAAAGAAGTTATAAAACATGAAGATCCCAAAAGACTAAAAAAATAAATAAAACAACAAACAAAAATTAGAAAGAAAATAAAACAAACTAACCAGCCAGAACCAGTAACAGAATAAATCAAAACATAATAACATTAATAGTAATAATTGTTTCCCTGGATTCTCAGCTGTAAGTTTCCTTGCACATGTCGTGAGTCACAGCCTACCTCAGCCTCCCCAAGAGGCCCTATTCTGCCTTCTGCTTGTAGACATGCTGTGGGCCCTGTGGGGAAAACTCAGACTCTGATCTGGCCCAATTCCTACATGTGCATGACCCCAAAGTCCATAGCTGCCAGAGCTAGACTGTTCTTATTTGTGGGAACACTCATTGTCTACTTGGGTATTCCATAGATGCAGGGTCTACCTGGCTCATCTCTGGGATTTAATATACAGCTTGTACATCTGATGGATAGATTTTTTATCTTCTTCCTTAGTCGCGCCATACCAGGGGTTCAGCTTTGGTTTTATCCCCGCCTCTGTGTGTGATCTACCCACAGGAGTCTGGTCCTGAGGCTACTTTGGAGCTCTTGGGTCTGCCCCATTGAAGACAGGGAACAGAGGTGGTATGACTGCTTGGATAGTGGGATCCCTGGTGGCACCAAATGTTCAGCAAAGCTGGCAACCACAGCACAAGAGCTATGGCCCTAGAGAGGGCCTCTTCTGGCTCCCAGCAACAGGCATGTGAGTGCCAGCCCTGAGGGGGCTTCCTGTATTACCCATTGTCAAGCGCCAACATGTGTGGAGAGAGAGGCTACAATAGTGGCTCCTTCCCATGCGTGTGACTCAGCAGTAGTGTCCCACTTCCATGGAAGCCCCTACTTCCTCTGTAGGCATTCCCTGCTATGGATTTCCTCCCTCCCATCCCCTCAGTCTATCTCTCCACAACCAATGGCGGTTCCTGGTCTGGGCCTGTGCTGCAATCCCCACGCTCCAGCTCCCAGTCCCCTTGCACACCTGTGAACACATATTGCAGGTCCAGGGCATGTAGGGCCATAGTATGTACCATCTGTGTATTTCTGACTCTCTCCCATTTTCAGTGGCTCGGTCCCTTCACCTTTTTCCAACAGCCTCAAATGCTTCCCTTCTGTCCCAGTTGATTTCCCTTTAAGAAAGAGGGTTTACCTTTCAGAGAGGGAGTTTCCCATATTTGGGAATCTCTCCTCTGCTTCAGCTTCCCAGCCTCAGGGTGCAGGTCCTGTCCTGCTTCCTCTCCTCCTCCTTCTCCCTTATATTTTACATCCTACCCAGTTATGCAGGGATCTTTATAGTACTTTCCAATGTCCAAGGTCTTCTGCTAGTGTTCAGCCGGTGGTCTGTGAGAACTGTTTCATCTATAGATGTATTCCTGATGCATCTGTGGAGAGAGATGAATTCCATGTCCTCCTACTCCTCTGCCAGCTTCCCTAACTTTTTCTCTACTATTAAACTTTTTTTTTTTTTTTTTTTCCTTTTACTTCTAGAACAATAAGTTTTCAGGGACAATACAGGTAGGATTTTGTATAAAGGTCTTTGTTGAAGTAAATGAACTTTTGTCTAGGACTTGTGGATTTTGTTGTTTTTGATTTATAGATAAACAAAGGTTTTAAATATATTGGCTATTTTTTTTTTTTTTTTTTGCACTGTACGTGGGCCTCTCACCATTGTGGCCTCTCACCATTGTGGCCTCTCCCGTTGCAGAGCACAGACTCCAGACGTGCAAGCTCAGCGGCCATGGCTCACGGGCCCAGCTGCTCTGCGGCATGCGGGATCCTCCCGGACCAGGACATGAACCCGCGTCCCCTGCACTGGCAGGCAGACTCTCAACCAGTGCGCCACCAGGGAAGCCCTCTACTATTAAACTTTTATTAAAAGTGTCCTCATTTACAGAATGTGAGCAGCGATTATAGGAATAATTTAAAAAAATTTACCTCTTAGATGGTGGAGTAGAAGGACATGCTCTCACTCCATCTTGCAAGAACACTGGAATCACAATTAACTACTGAACAATCATCGACAGGAAGACACTGGACCTCACCAAAAAAAGATACCCCACATCCAAAGGCAAAGGAGAAGCCACAATGAGACAGTAGGAGGGGCACAATAACAATAAAATCAAATCCCATAATTGCTGGGTGGGTGACTCACAAACTGGAGAACACTTATACCACAGAAGTCCACCCACTGGAGTGAAGGTTCTGAGCCTCATGTCAGGCTTCCGAACCTTGGGGTCCAGCAATGGGAGGAGGAATTCCTAGAGAATCACACTTAGAAGGCTGGCAGGATTTGATTGCAAGACTTCAACAGGACTGGAGGAAATAGAGACTACTCTCAGAGGGCACACACAAAGTATTTTGTGCATTGGGACAGAGGGGAAGGAGCAGTAAGCAACATAGAGACTGAACAACACCTACCTGCTAGTGTTGGGGGGTCTACTGCAGAGGTGGGGGTGGCTCTGTCTCACTGTGAGGACAAGGACATGGACAAAAGTTCCCAAAAGTTCTGGGAAATAATCCTTGGTGTGAGCCCTCCCAGAGTCCAGGTACACTCCAGTGTTGGGTTGCCTCAGGCCAAACAACCAACAGGGAGGGGACCCAGCCCACCCATCAGCAGGCAAGCAGATTAAAGTTTTACAGAGCTCTGCCCACCAGAGTAACAGCCAGCTTTACCCACCACCAGCCCGTCCCCTTAGGAAATTGCACAAGCCTCTTAGATAGCCTCATCCACTAGAGGACAGACAGCAGAAGCAAGAAGAACTACAATTCTGCAGCCTGTGGAACAAAAAACACATTCATAGAAAGATAGACAAGATGAAAAGGCAGAGGGCTATGTACCAGATGAGTGAACAAGAAAAATCCCAGAAAAAACAACTAAATGAAGTGGAGATAGGCAACCTTACAGAAAAAGAATTCAGAATGATAACAGTGAAGATGATCCAGGACCTCAGAAAAAGAATGGAGGCAAAGATCGAGAAGATGCAAAAAATGTTTAACAAAGGCCTAGAAGAATTAAAGAACAAACAAACAGATATAAACAATACAATAATTGAAATGAAAAATACACTAGAAGGAATCAATAGCAGAATAACTGAAGTAGAAGAATGGATAAGTGACCTGGAAGACAGAATGGTGGAATTCACTGCTGCAGAACAGATTAAAGAAAAAAGAGTGAAAAGAAATGAAGACAGCCTAAGAGACGTCTGGAACAACATTAAACACAACAACATTCACATTATAGGGGTCTTAGAAGGAGAAGAGAGAGAGAAAGCCCCAAGAAAATATTTGAAGAGATTATAGTCGAAAACATCCCTAACATGGGAAAGGAAATAGTTACCCAAGTGCAGGAAGCACAGAGAGTCCCATACAGGATAAACCCAAGGAGAAACATGACGATATACATAGTAATCAAATTGGCAAAAATTAAAGACAAAGAAAAATTATTGAAAGCAGTAAGGGAAAAATGACAAATAACATACAAGGGAACTCCCATAAGGTTAACAGCTGATTTCTCAGCAGAAATTCTACAAGCCAAAAAGGAGTGGCATAATATACTTAAAGTGATGAAAGGGAAAAACCTACAACCAAGATTACTCTACCCAGCAAGGATCTCATTCAGATTCAATGGAGAAACCAAAAGCTTTACAGACAATCAAAAGCTAAGAGAAATCAGCACCAAAAAACCAGCTCTACAACAAATGCTAAAGGAACTTCTCTAAGTGGGAAACACAAGAGAAGAAAAAGACCTACAAAAACAAACACAAAATGATTAAGAAACTGGTAATAAGAACATACATATTGATAATTACCTTAAACATGAATAGATTAAATGCTCCAACCAAAAGACCAGGCATGCTGAATGGATACAAAAACAAGATCCATCTATATGTTGTCTACAAGAGACCCACTTCAGACCTAGGGACACATACAGACTGAAAGTGATGGGATGGAAAAAGATATTCCATACAAATGGAAATCAAAAGAAAGCTGATGTAGCAATACTCATATCAGATAAAATACAATTTATAATAAAGAATGTTACAAGAGACAAGGAAGGACATTATATAATGATCAGGGGATCAATCCAAGAAGATATAACAATTATAAATATATATGCACCCAACATAGGAGCATTTCAGTAACTAAGGCAATTGCTAACAGCTATAAAAGAGGAAATTGATAGTGAAACAATAATAGTGGGGGATTTTAACACCTCACTTCCACCAATGGACAGATCATCCAAACAGAAAATTAATAAGGAAACACAACCTTTAAATGTCACAAAAGACCACATAGATTTAATTGATATGTATAGGACATTCCATCCAAAAGCAGCAGATTACACTTCCGTCTCAAGTGCACACGCAACATTCTCCAGGATAGATCACATCGTGAGTCAAAAATCAAGCCTCAGTAAATTTAAGAAAATTGAAATTATTTCAAGCATCTTTTCTGACCACAACAGTATGAGATTAGAAATCAACCACAAGGAATAAAACATAAACCCCACAAGCATATGGAGGCTAAACAATACATTACTAAATAACCAAGTGATCACTGAAAAAATCACAGAGGAAATCAATAACTACCTAGAGACAAATGACAATGATAACATGATGATCCAAAACCTATGGGATGCAGCAAAAGCAGTTCTAAGAGGGAAGTTTATAGCTATACAAGCCTACCTCAAGAAACAAGAAAAGTCTCAAATAAACATTCTAACCTTACACCTAAAGGAACTAGAAAGAAGAAAAAACAAAACCGAAAGTTAGCTGAAGGAAAGAAATCATAAAGACCAGAGCAGAAATAAATGAAATAGAAACAAAGAAAACAATAGCAAAGATCAATAAACTAAAAGCAGTTTCTTTGAGAAGATTAAAAAAAAAACTGATAAACCATTAGCCAGACTCATCAAGAAAAAGAGGAAGACTCAAATCAATAAAATTAGACATGAAAAAGGAGAAGTTACAACAGACACCACAGAAATACAAAGCATCTTAAGAGATTACTACAAGCAACTCTATGCCAATAAAATGGACAAGCTGGAAGAAATGGACAAATTCTTAGAAAGGTGTAACCTCCAAAGACTGAATGAGGAAGAAATAGAAAATATGAAGAGACCAATCATAAGTAATTAAATTGAAACTGTGATCAAAATCTTCCAACAAACAAAAGTCCAAGACCAGATGGCTTACAGGTGAATTCTATCAAACATTTAGGGAAGAGCTAACACCCATCCTTCTCAAGCTCTTCCAAAAAATTGCAGAGAAACACTCCCAACATCATTCTATGAGACCACCATCACCATGATACCAAAACAGACAAAGATACTATAAAAAAAGAAAATTACAGACCAGTATCACTGATGAATATAGATGCAAAAATCCTCGACAAAATACTAGCAAACAGAATCCAACAACACATTAGAAGGATCATACAGCATGATAAAATGAGATTTATCCCAGGGATGCAAGGATTCTTCAATATGTGCAAATCAATCAATGTGATACATCATATTAACAAACTGAAGAATAAAAGCCATATGATCATCTCAATAGATGCAGAAAAAGCTTTTGACAAAATTCAACACCTATTTATGACAAAAACTCTCCAGAAAGTGGGCATAGAGGGAACCTACCTCAACATAATAAAGGCCATATACAACAAACCCACAGCAAACATCATGCTCAATGGTGAAAAACTGAAACCATTTCCACTAAGATCAGGAATAAGACAAGGATGTCCACTCTCACCACTATTATTCAACATAGTTTTAAAGTCCTAGCCATGGCAATCAGAGAAGAAGAAGGAATAAAAGGAATACAAATTGGAAAAGAGGAAGTAAAACTGTCACTCTTTGTAGTTGACATGATACAATACATAAATAATCCTAAAGATGCCACCAGAAAATTACTAGGGCTAATCAATGAATTTGGAAAATTTGCAGGATACAAAATTAATTCACAGAAATCTCTTGCATTCTTATACACTAATGATGAAAAATCTGAAAGAGAAATTAAGGAAACACTCCCATTTACCATTGCAACAAAAAGAATAAATACTTAGGAATAAACCTACCTAGGGAGAAAAAATACCTGTATGCAGAATACTATTAGACACTGATGACAGAAATTAAAGATGATACCAACAGATGGAGAAATATACCATGTTCTTGGATTGGAAGAATCAATATTGTGAAAATGACTATAGTACCCAAAGCAATCAACATATTCAATGCAATCCCTATCAAGTTACCAATGGCATTTTTTACAGAACTAGAACAAAAAATCTTAAAATTTGTATGGAAACACAATAGACTCCAAATAGCCAAAGCAGTCTTGAGGGAAAAAAAAGCTGAGCTGGAGAAATCAGATTCCTTGACTTCAGACTATACTACAGAGCTACAGTAATCAAGACAATATGGTTCTGGCCCAAAAACAGAAACATAAATAATGGAACAGGATATAAAGCCTAGAGATAAACCCACACACCTATGGTCAACTAATCTATGACAAAGGAGGCAAGGATGTACAACTCAGAAAAGGCAGTCACTTCAATAAGTGGTGCTGGGAAAACTGGACAACTACATGTAAAAGAATGAAATTAGAACACTCCCTAACACCATACACAAAAATAAACTCAAAATGGATTAGAGACCTAAATGTAAGATCAGACACTTTAAAACTCTTAGAGGAAAACGTGGGAAGAATACTCTTTGACATAAATCACAGCAAGATCTTTTTTGATCTACCTCCTAAAGTAATGGAAATAAAAACAAAAATAAACAAATGGGACCTAATGAAACTTAAAAGCTTTTGCACAGCAAAGGAAACCATAAACCAGCCAAAAAGGCAACCCTCAAAATGGGAGAAACCATTTGCAAACGAATCAACGTACAAAGGATTAATCTCCAAAATACATAAACATCTCATACAGCTCAATAATAAAAAAACAAACAACCCAATCCAAAAATGGACAGAAGAACTAAATATACATTTCTAGAAATAAGACATACAGATGACCAAGAAGCACATTAAAAGTTGCTCACCATCACTAATTATTAGAGAAATGCAAATCAAAACTACAATAAGGTATCACCTCATACCAATTAGAATAGGCATCATCAAAAAATCTACAAACAACAAATGCTGGAGAGGTTGTGGAGAAAAGGGAACCCTCTTGCACTGTTGGTGGGAATGTAAATTAATACAGCCACTATGGAGTAAAGTATGGAGATTCCTTAAAAATCTAAAAATAGAATTGCCATATGACCCAGCAATCCCACTACTAGGTGTATACCTAGAGAAAGCCATAATTCAAAAAGACACATGCACCCCAATGTTCATTGCAGCACTGTTTACAATAGCCAGGTCATGGAAGCAACCTAAATACCCATTGACAGACGAATGGATAAAGAAGATGTGGTACATATATACAATGGAATATTACTCAGCCACAAAAAGGAATGAAATTGGGTCATTTGTAGAGACGTGGATGGATCTAGAGATGGTCATACAGAGTGAAGTAAGTCAGAAGGAGGAAAACAAATATCCTATATTAACGCATATATGTGTAACCTAGAAAAATGGTACAGATGAACTGGATTGCAGGACAGAAATTGAGACACAGATGTAGAGAACAAACGTATGGACACTAAGGGGGGAAAGTGGCAGGGGGTGGGGGTGGGGGTGGGATGATTTGGGAGATTGGGATTGACGTGTATACACTGATGTGTATAAAATGGATGACTAATAAGAACCTGCTGTATAAAAAATTAAATAAAATTAAATTTTAAAAAATGAAGAAATTTACCTCAGTAATTGCTGGACTATACAAAGGGCTATTCCCTGCCCCACTTGCATTGTCTAATCCCTGTTCATTTTGTCACCTCTGTCTTCTCCACTTCTTCCCCAAGTTCATTCAAGACCTCTACCTAGATCCTCTGCCCTGCCCCTCTGTAGAAGCCAGAGATAGAGAAAGAAGTAGAGTACAGCCTCAGCTTCTCACTGCACAGAACTTAGAACTCCAACTTATTCCAACTTATTCCTCAAGATAAGAGTAGAATCTGGTCCATGGTAAGTGATCAATAAACATTTGTTGAAAGAATAAATGATAGATAAATTATTTTTTTCCCAGCATCATTTTGTTTTTGAGTATCCTTTGCTACCGATTAGACCTGGAGTCCTCCAATGCCCTCAAACTGACTTCCAGCCTCCCATGTTGCTCCCATATCAGAGTTTTCCATCTTGCCTGCCTTGGCTTGGGCATGAAACTCACAGTCAAACCCACCAGTATGACTTCTTGCTCTCCCAACTCAAGATATCAATGGCTGAATCAACCCTTTCATGTTATTTTATATTTTTTACTTCCCCTTTCACCCCACCAGAGTCATCCTCAGGAGCTTGAACAGTTTACCTTCAATTTCTCTTCCAACCTGATTTTTTTTTTTTTCATCCTGGTCTATACCATACTTTGATCTTAGTCCTTATCAACAAGCCTTGGACAAAGAAGAGTAGGAAAGGTAAATTGCATCAAATTGTCCACAGATTTCAAAACCATCAACATACACATGTGAAATATTGAGGTTTTGTGGTTATGTGAAGGAAATGGGCAAATAAAAAATCATAAGTCAAATGGAGCAAAACCCAACAAAAACTTTACAACTTATGGAGAAACACATTAAAATCAAATGTATTAATTCCATTTGAAAATCTTATTATTATTTTTTTTTAGTGCAGATAACCTTTATGAGGCCAGAGAGAGATGTGAGAATCTATGAGAGGTGCATGGTTCTTTGTCACTCCTTTTTCTGTTATATTTCAGCTCTTTGAGATGTTTTTTACTAAATTTCTCCTATGAAAGACAGGCCAAGTTTTCCATCACTGCCTTTTATTCAACGATCATTTATTTTCCAGCTTGTTCACCCTCTCCATTTCAGTGTTATCACTGTTGAGTAAATTTTCCTAAGGCAACAGTCTGTAATTCAGCCCTCTCAGACTTTTATAGGAAATAGCCATAGCACTATAGAATGTAATTTGAGAAGTGACATCCTGGGACCCTGAAATCTTTCATTCACTTCACATGTTAAATAATTTCTCTGGAAGTGGTTTTGTCATCATTGCATTGCATTGTGGCAGAGAGCCAAGGGCAGATCCTTTGAACTAGTTGAGGTCACTTGGCAAGCTGGCTGACAGTTCCTGGCCATGGTGAGATTCACCCCAGTGAAAACATAAATTTTCATTTGGCAAAATAAAGACATTTAGCCCTGTTGTCTGGGAGGTATTAAAACATCCTTATTATCCATATTGAGTTCTATTATAAGATACATCTAATTTTTTCTATATCCAAATAAGCTACCATAGAATGATAATATAAATATTAAATGAAAGATTCACTAAATCATTTATTCTATAACACTCCACTGATATAAAGGGAGAAAACTAAAAATTAGTATGAGACAGATTTCTTGCCTGTCAAGAGTTACTTAAGATATTTGAAGGGCTATTTAACAAGAACTACAAAAGAATATCTATGAAAATATTTAAGTACAGGTCAGTGAGGATACATGCTCCAGAATCTTAAAATATATGCTTAATGGGTATTTGGAAGAATCAAGTTGAAAAACAGGAGATGGTGCTGAAGACATACTGGGAGAAATATTTGCCAAGTCCTATAAGCTAGTTAGAGTGAGTGAGTGGGAGAGAGGGAGAAAGAATGAATAAGTAAGAATGAGTAAGATCACATGGCTGGTATAGCTAGACATCTTCAATTTCACTCTACCTGAAGACATGAACAATCTAAATAAAAGGTGGTTGAAAAGATGTCACTTGGTTAGAAGTTAGACAAATCTTGATAAGTCAACATACTTCCTATTTGGGAAAGTTGTTTTGCCTCCATGAAATTCACTTTCCTGACTTACAAAATAGTGATGAGTTGTTATGAGGATTAAATAAGACCATATATGTGGAGCTCTGTGTTCCTAACAGATCTCAGGCAAACATTAGAAGCTTCTCCAGTTCCCCTGAATGCAGAGGGTTTCAGAGGCAATAATCAATGCAAGGCCCATCAAAATAGTCTTCACTTTGCTCCTAGAAACCAAATATATAAAATTCTAAGCTAAATTCACCATGGGAATACTTTTTATTCTTGTACTTAATATCATAACTTCTAAAATGTATTTTTCTGAGTCTAGTTTCTTGTATACTTTCTGTGTGTTTATACTGGGAGATCAGTGGTGTGAGGAGACACACTGAAGCTTAGGGAAAAAGGAAAAATCAATAACACAGGTCACATCTCCATTTTAAAATGTGATTAACTGCTCATCATAATTCTATTTTTCGTTTTTTTTGTAGTACGTGGGCCTCTCACTGTTGTGGCCTTTCCTGTTGTGGAACACAGGCTCCACACATGCAGGCCCAGCGGCCATTGCTCACAGGCCCAGCCACTCTGCGGCATGTGGGATCTTCCCGAACTGGGGCACGAACCTGTGTCCCCTGCATCGACAGGCAGACTTTCAAACACTGCACCACCAGGGAAGCCCTCATCATAATTCTTGCTATAAGTTTGATTTAAAAAAATATTGTATTAAGTATTATTATCTTGACTACAATTCTTTTGGAACTTCCAATTTAAGTGTGCCTGAGACAGATATTTCACTTGCCTTACCCTAGTCCTTGCCCTGTGGGAGATTTTTTTTAGAAGTGGATTCAGAAATTTTGTTTTGTGTCACTTTATATTTCAGGGTGAACCTCACCACAGTATATTCTGTCAAATTAGCAACAAGGATTGAAGTGAAAAGAATCACCAACAGAATAGGAGTGGGATTAGTTTACTCCAACCAAGGAGATCGGATATGCTGAATATTCCTTCTTTACTTTCAATTTTAAGTGTGACTCCTTTATGGCTTGCAGTCCAATGACTCTGAAGACTCTGAGAGGTGCATTGCATGAAATTAGTGTCCCTGGAAAACTCAGCATTTTCTCTTTTTGCTAATGACACCCTGATGATAAATTATGATTCAATGAACACTTATAATACACCAGGCACTGAAATATGTATTCATGTTTTTTCCTACCTTGTTTAATTCTCTCAAAAAAACCAATAAGAAATTATTATTAATGATTTTTCCCAAGTGTAGAATGTGAAATTCACAGATATGGACCAATGCATCAAAAGCTTGTTTTTTGAATCAAGTCTCAAATATGGTAGCCTTCCTCAAGATATAAAAAAGGAGAGAGAGAGAGAGAGATACAAATTAGAGTTGGACCTCTGAAGAATTAGACTAGAAACTATTATGCCCAGAGTTGAAAAATCTTTATGATCTGCATAATATTAGAAACAACATCTTGATTAGAGTAATATAACATTGAAGGTCATGAACAAAGAAATAACAACACACACAAAATTAAAAGTGTAAGCTAAAAAAAAATGTGTAAGCTCTGTGAATAGAAAAAAATATATGATGTGAAAATATTATTATGGAAGAGAAAAATTGGCAGGGCTCTGTTAGCAGAGGTTGGAGAAAAGAATACTATGATTAGTCTAGAAAAGTAAGATATAGGTCACTAATCAGATAGAACTTGGCAAGCACACTTATTAAAAACCAAATATAGAGAAGAAGCATAATTATCAGGTGGCTAGTGGATGACAAACCATCCTCATCTATCTGGGACTGAGATGATTCCCTAAGGCACATATTATACAGTGCTGAATGTAGAACAATCCCAGGAAAACTGGGACAGTCCCAAGTAAGCCATGATGGTTGGTCACTCTAGAGTAGATTGGAGGCTGAAAGTCTTACCCAGAACTGGTAGTGCTCAATGAGGCAAGCAAAATCAAGTCTCATTCACTCAAAAATCTATTAGGATAATTGAGTAGATCATACATGAATACGGTGTTGCAAAGTAAAAGATAATAAATTTCATAACTGAGAAATAGAACAAATGTTATGGGAATTTATAAAGGGTAGAAAACTTCCAATTTCAGTGAGATGAGAGAGGAGGCATTACAACTGAGATTGTTTTGTCATTAAATGGATTGGGGAAGAAAGTCAGAAAAAGATGTGACATCAGAATGTGCATGACATGTACAGTTTATACACCAGATCTGCCCTTCTAATTGAAAGGAATTTGAAGGTGAAAGAAAGTTGTAGAAGACAGTATTTGGAATTAACTTTAGGACTGGTCTTTCATGTCAGGATAAATATTTCAGGTTTTATTCATCAAACATCAATGAACTAACCATTTATAAGATTCTGATCAGGGAACTGGGTAATGAAGTTGGACTATGCATCAGAATAATTGCATAGCCAATGGTGAACATATAGCTTTGGGATGAGTCACCGGATACAGAGAGTTCTTGCAAAGAACAGTGATAACTATACAGAAATGAGGAGAGAGAAAGGCTTGAGGGAATCAGAGGCAGATGAAAGGAGTGAGATAGTGAAAAGATTAGATTTCAAGGCAATGTGGCAAAAAGGGATAAACTCAGGCTTTAGAGAGACAGGCAGACCTCATTGATTTCCCTAATCCTCAGCTTACTGACAATGTGATCTCAAGAAGAACTATCAACCTTTTTCAAGCCTTAGATCTCATCTATAAAATAAGGATACTATTATCCATATCAGAGGCCTGCTATAAATTATCAAAATATGACAATAGATGTAAAGTCTAGATTGCAATGCCCAGTACCTAGACCTTCAGTGAACCATAATGCTATAAATTAACAGAAATTGGCAATCAATCACAGTTGACAGTAAATAGCTTAGAAATGTCAAAGATACCTTCAAAATTTTATTTTAGATTTATACGAGATTCCTCAAAAGTTCATGATATAGCTATCAAGGATCTCCCTCCACAGTTATAAGTAATTTATCTGGCTTCAAGTCCCTGTCTTTGCCACATTCTAGCCCTATAGACTTGAAAATTCACCTAATTTTTCTGGTTATTATATGTGGCATACACACATGCACACAAACACACACACACACACACATATATATATATTTTTTTTCATTGACTAGTTGATAAATAGCCTACAGAATACTTACATTCTTAAACTTTTCTTGAGGACTAGATTTTAGTGTTTAGCATACCAAACAAACAAACCCAAAACAACAAAATAATTCACTCTGTAAAGAAACTTTCAATTATTTCTAACATAAAATAGGTGATAAGGTTCTTATATATTGCCTGACTGAATGGTATAGAATTAAAATCTAGGTAATGCTCAGACAAGGGAGATTGCATTGTGTGATGCATATTCCCATGGGCAAGTTCATGGGGGATGTGGGATTTGAGAAGTAGTGTACAGTAAGATTTATTTGATGGGATTCTTGAATAGGAATCAGAAAAGTTTTTGCAATATTCCTACTTGTTCCATTAGAGTGTAAATGCCTTGTCTGTGATAAAGCCCCCCGGAGTCTCTTCCCTTTCCAAATTCACTAGTTAAATCTTCTTACTGCTTGGAGATTCTAATGACAGAGATTTGCATGCTAAGGTGTAAAATGGGACCAAGAATTTTCCAGGAGCAGCCACCCGGCACCAAGTTAAAAAAATGTATTGAATGATGACAACTTAGAAGACCTAATGATCCAAGCTAACTGGAAAATAAACCTAAATGAGCGCAGAACCATTCTCAAAAAATGTCGACTTTGAAGAGAGTTCATTTTGCATGCCACATTGGCCCTCTCTGAAGATGATTTTTTAAAAAGAGAGGCAAACTGAGGGCATTCTGTGCTCTAAATGCAGCCCATAGTAAAATATGAGAATACCATTGCTCAAATGAGAACTTCCATAATGACTAGAGAATATATATCCATATGGCTTGGGAATGTCCCTCAGCCAATAACTCTTAGAAGGAAATTACAAGTGCACTAAGGAACATTATTAACAGTAATATTCTCTTAACCTTACAGCAGTGTATTTAAGTTTATGGAACTTATACTATCATTTAAAGACTTTAGGGGAAAGTACTGAATGTGGGTTTAATCACCATGGTTAAAGATGTGAATGTCCAGGATCATAAAACTGTTTCTGAAAGCATGCATCTTCTTTTAGTTTCAACAGGTGTTGGAAAAATAGATCTGTATGGAATATCAATGCCCTTGTATAAATATATCTATCTAGTAAAGAAAATGAAAGGGGATTCTGTAAGAATCCATTACCAATACAAGCACATTAAGAAAACTAAATTGTTGGTTGCTAGCATAAAATCAGTTGTGCTCCGTTAGGGAAAATTGAACCCACAAAACTGTTGTGAAGATATCCACAAAACTATAGGTACTTTTGAGCTAGAACAGCTCAAGCTAACACATTTTTATGAGAGGTAGATATGATTCAATCATTTGCTGGTAAGTAACATTCCTTTCCCTCCCTCTGCTTATGAAACTGTTGCCTTAGCAACACAGTTTCCCAGATGACTCATCATGCATATTGGTTTGTCATGAGAGGTTTGAAAAAAAAGAAAAGAAAAGAAAAGAGAGAGAGAGAGACTTTAGAAAATGCTTTGAGGACATTCATCAAGAAAAGACCTTAGGAAAGTGGAGTTTTAGACACTTTCTCCCCGACCATGGTGCATTTATTTGTGTTGTTGTGATGTGTTATGTGGGCATCCTTCCTGCTCCTCTGTGAAGTTTCCCCGGCACCATGCTTAGTCAAATCTCTACTGCCCCTGAAGTTTTGTAACAATTCATATGTGGATCCTTCATTTGGCTGCCTTGTTCTGTGATTATTCTTTTTTGTATGATAATTCTGAATAGGTAGGGCTACGATAGGAATAAGCACAGTATTTCAAATGACCCAGTTGACTCAAACCTTACCCTGTGCCCTGAAAGAGCTATCTTAGGAGGAAGAAAACAAGCCATTAATGTAGGTAAGCACTGCTCACTTACATGAGCAAAAGATGATCATTTTGATAATTTTCCTTGCTAGCAGACAGAAATGGTATCTAAAGTATAGGCACATATGTCTAAATAATTTCAGCAGAAGTTATTGCCACAGAAGGACTATGGGGCCTGGATTTTACTTGTACTTGCTATGTACACAGATGAAATTAACTGATTTATTGTCCTGCACATACTTTTCAAAGATCCTACACTTAACAGAGATATACATCACTTCTTTCTCACAAATGTGCTGCAGTTTTAAATATGGCAATGTCGTATGCTTTTTCTCATTAGCAACACATTGTCCTAACCATGCCCCTCACTCCCCACTGCCCTATGACTGCGTCATCCCCAGAGGGCAGTTAATCTTCACCACAGCAGTATGATGTTATTTGTTGATCATATTAAGTACATTATGTCTCAAACATAGCACTTTTGTATATAATAAATGTCTAATGACACAACTGTTAAGCATTATGTAGGGTTTATGGACAGAGGACACTGCTACACACCAAATCACATAGAGTAAATGGCTTTCTGTGGCACCAAGCTCTCTGTGACTAACCTGGTGGTACGGGTGAAGAAACATCGATTGGTTAAGGCTAACTCTTCTTAGGAGAATGGAAATCTGCATGTTTCTGTCTTTTTCTCCCTAAAAAGGATTACTACTTTTACATGGACTGTGTAAGCTGCCCCCTCCCTGAAGACTGCAACACCAACTCAGGGTATTATGACTTGGGATGCATTGCAAACTCACTTGTTAGAAGAGAGGGAAGTAGTGGAGCCTTTTAAATGCTTTCTTTTTTCTCATTAGTAAAGTTAATTGCATTGTGCAGAAACGATCATACGGATCTAGATCTCATTCCTTTGCAATTCAGGACCCATGTGATTCATAAATGTTCCATGAATCTGTTCTAGTAACACCTACAGAGAAACACAAACACTCTGCATAAATCAGCCTATGAAACAAATTTTTGTAGAAGATATTTTCTCAGTTAAAAAAAAAATTGGTGGCAGGTAGGGGCATACTACTCTATTACTGAATCTATTCCTTCTGAATGCCTGGGACTTCACTCCTTGTTCAATTTGTCACACTGTCTCCCCAACACTCATTTTTGGTATAGAAATTTCCACATAATTCTTACTGGGATTCTCTTCTGTGACTCTTTATAAGTGCTAAGAACATGTAATATTAAGAATGATCTGTGCACAGCATCGAATCTCCTTGTTAGAAAGCAGCTTCTTCCCCACCTTCTTAAAACTCCTTTCATTTATAGAGTAGAAAGACTTAGTTTGTGGCGAGTCTATCTTTCCTGTCTCTCTTTACTATTACTCACTAAACAAAACTCTAAGTTGTAGTTTCCTTATCCTTAAAAAAGGGATAATAAAGGCTCCAACCTCAAGCAGTTGTCAGGATTAAATGTGGCATCACACCCACATAAAGTATTTAGAAAACAGAATGGCTCACATGATGTATGCTCAGATTCAACTAGTCATTATTAACATCATTATTATATTCTGTTAAAATTAAAAAAAAGCAGACTCCAGACTCAGAATTTTAAGCAGGCGTTCAGGCATTAATTTCTTGCTAGAATTCAGAAACTTGCTTTGCTCTCACCTTATGTTATGGTTTCCTACTACTTAAGCATGTTTTCTGTTTGTAGATGGGCTACACTGTTTTCTTTATGAATAAGTTTATTTAAGGAAAAAAGCAAGTCACTATAAAGAAATGTTAACTAAATCATATTTCAGTTCATGCATTGACAGAAAATCTCTGAACAAAATGACTTACACTTGGGACTATGCAATGAACAGTGTGCAGGTTATCTTCATATTGTCACATGGCTTCCCTGCCTACCAATCCTTGCCTTGCCTCTATCAATCATGCTGCTCTCCTTCCTAAAACACTCCCATGTTCCCCCTCACAGTTTGATTCATTTTCTCCAAAAAAATATCTCCAATTACACTGATATGTAATTATCTTCATTTTTTTCTGAGACCAATTTTGTTTTTATAAAAGAGCTTTGTGGTCAAAGAGCATGACTTTGCTGAGGGTACGACTATGGGACAGATACTCCACAATTTCCTCATTTTTAGTATAAAGAACATAAAAATAATGACTAGTATGTTAGTGTAAGCATTAAATGCCATAAAATATATGAAACTCTTAGATGAGCTGCTCAAATACAATAAAAGTTCAATGATACGCTGTCTAAACTTGTATTTTAGAAATGCAGCTCTTTTTGTTTTTCTTCCTTTTGCCTGCCTTCCTCCCTTCCTTCCTTCTTCTTCCTTTTACAACTATTCTTTGAGCCAGAGCTTTTTCTGACTACTATATCTGTAATACAGACAGGACAGTCTCTGTCCTCATCCCAAACTCTCTCACCAAAACCATGCTTATTCCTTTATTATTTTGTTTATTGAAGCTTTAATTTATATCTCCCTTAAAAGTTTTTTTGAGTTTGTTTATAATAAAATACATTTAAAATAAGACCACTTAAATTTAAATGTTAAATTCAAATATTATATGGAGGGAATTGGTTATAAATATGTCAAATACTTCAGCTAGTAAAATTACTGTAATTGAACATAAATTCAACTGGGAAGTCTTGGCAGCCTGGGCATCAGGGAAAATTGTGACAGGTTATGAGTCTGATGAATATTTTCAGAGTTTTCTTAGACCTATCTCTCACACTGAAGGCTAAAATTTGCCTTCAACAAGTTAGATCAGGGATAGTGAGTCTATAAATTTATTTCCCTAAGTTTTTTTTTCTGTTGGGGTATATCTGTCATATAAGCATGGTAGAATTCATTAAATATAACTAAGTCAAGCTACATGTTTTGCAGAATATTTGTCCAGTTTGCCACTCGTTTTGTTTTTCTTATAAAACATTCAACTATAAATTGGAATTTGATATATCGCCTACCAAGTGACCAAACTGAATGCATTATGCAGTATTTGGAGCTAAGGAATAATTTCTGGATAGCTGGTATATCAACAAACTAATTCTGTCCATTTGTTTAGTATTTTACAGTTTAAAGAGTGCTTTGGAATATATTATCACTTTTGGAAACACAGCTGAAATATATTAGAAAGAGCTGTGGGCTTGAAGCTAGATGATTTGTATTCAACTCTGCCCACTGCAGCCTTATAACTGTTCCCCTATTTTTAAACTTCCCCTTCCCATCTCTTCCCTCAAGAATGATTCTGAAGATAGGCATCTCCAAGTTAGCACAAATTTTAATTTTTATCATTTTTTTATTTCTATGAAGGAATGCTAGTATAGATCATTATAAAAAAGAAAACAATTGCATTGATAGCCAGCCATAAAAATGGTTGAAAACACATCTTATTCCCCTGGGTTTCTTTCCAGCTAATATGCCATTGACTTCAGATAGTGGGATAGAATTCCTTCATCTTCTGACCTTCTTTAGTCACCTCCCCTCTTGAAACTCTATCCCTCTGCACTGCTGGCAAGTGGAAAACTTCCATAGAGCCTGGTGCCCATTGTTAAAAAGAAACAAACAATCAATGAATCAATGAACTCTGGTCTTTCAGATAATATTGGTCACTTCTTTTTTAGATAAGTTTAATGTCTTATTTTACTAAAACTTTTCTGTCCAGTTTTGCTGTATCACTAGTGATAACTTTCCACCCTTCTGCACATAGAGTAGGAACACCAGGTATTAATAAAGTAGAAAGATATGCAAGTGCACCCAGTAGACAGGAGAGACCTTGGAGAAAGGACCAGTGTTACTCAATGCTGTTGTTTTATCATCTAGATAACTCCTTTTAAAATAGGTTTTCTATAATGTTCAATCAGAAAAAAAAAAAAAAAAAGAAAGAAAAAAAGAAAGAAAGAAATTCAATGAAACAATGAGAGGAGTCATATACTGGGTTGGCCAAAATGTTTGTTTTTTTTCTGTAAGATGGTTCTAATAATACTTAGTTGTCTTTAATTTCATTTGGAACAATTTTGTTAGATTTTGTGTGACAGCTATCATATCAGTGTGCATTTAAAAAAAAGACATCAAAATTGGTGAATTGGGCTTACCTGGTGGCGCAGTGGTTGAGAGTCTGCCTGCCGATGCAGGGGACACGGGTTCGTGCCCCGGTCCGGGAAGATACCACATGCAGCGGAGCAGCTGGGTCCGTGAGCCATGGCCGCTGAGCCTGCACGTCCGGAGCCTGTGCTCTGCAAAGGGAGAAGTCACCGTGGTGAGAAGCCCATGTACTGCAAAAAGAAAGAAAAAAAAAAAATTGGTGAATTTTTGTGTACCCATTTTAATATTGAAGATGAAAAAAAAAGCAACATTTTCAGCATGAGTTGTAATTCCAAGAAAGGTAAAAAAACAACAGAAATGCACATAAAGATTTGTGCAGTGTATGGAGAAGAGGCTGTAACTGATTGAACTTGTCAAAAGTGGTTTGCGAGGTTTTGTGTTGGATATTTCTAGCTGGTCAATGCTCCATGGTCGGGTAGACCACTTGAAGTTTACAGCGATCAAATCAAAACATTAATTAAGAACAGTCAACGTTATACCATGCGGCAGATAGCCAACCAAGTCAAGCGTTGAAAATCATTTGTACTTGCTTGGTTATGTTAATAGTTTTGATGTTTGGGTTCCACATAAGGTAAGCAAAAAACCCTCTTCACTGTATTTAAACAGGCAATTCTCTACTGAAACGTAATGAAAAGTTCCGGTTTATTCATTCATTTATTTATTTATTTAAACATCTTTATTGGAGTATAATTGCTTTAAAATGGTGTGTTAGTTTCTGCTGTATAAAAAAGTGAATCAGTTATACATATACATATATCCAAATATCTCCTCCTTCCTGCATCTCCCTCCAATCCTCCCTATCCATCCCTCTAGGTGTTCACAAAGCACTGAGCTTATCTCCCTGTGCTACGTAGCTGCTTCCCACTAGCTATCTATTTTACATTTGGTAGTGTAGATATGTCCATGACACTCTCACTTCGTCCCAGCTAAACCTTCCCCCAGCCATGTCCTCAAGCCCATTCTCTATGTCTGCGTCTTTATCCCTGTCCTGCCCCTAGGTTCTACAGACTTTTTTTTTTTTAGATTCCATATATATGTGTTAGCATATGGTATTTGTTTTTCTCTTTCTGACTTCACGCTGTATGAAGACTCTAGGTCCATCCACCTCACTAAAAATAACTCAATTTTGTTTCTTTTTACGGCTGAGTAATATTCCATTGTATATATGTGTCACATCTTCTTTATCCATTAATCAGTTGATGAACACTTAGGTTGCTTCCAGATCCTGGCTATTATAAACAGAGCTGTAATGAACATTGTGGTACATGACTCTTTATAAATCATGATTTTCTCAGGGTATATACCCAGTAGTGGGAATGCTAGGTTATATGGTGGTTCTGTTTATAGTTTTTTAAGGAACCTCCATACTGTTCTCCATACTGGCTGTATGAATTTATATTCCCACCAACAGTGCAGGAGGGTTCCCTTTTCTCCATACCCTCTCAAGCATTTATTGTTTGTAGATTTTTTGATGTTGGCCATTCTGACTGGTGTGAGGTGATACCTCACTGTATTTTTGATTTGCATTTCTCTGATGATTAGTGAAGTTGAGCATCCTATCATGTGTTTGTTGGCACTCTGTATATCTTCTTTGGAGAAACCTTTATTTAGATCTTCTGCCCATTTTTGGATTGGGTTGTTTGTTTTTTTGATATTGAGCTGCAGGAGCTGCTTGTAAATTTTGGAGTTTAATCCTTTGTCAGTTGTTTCATTTGCAAATATGTTCTCCCATTCTGAGAGTTGTCTTTTTGTCTTGTTTATGGTTTCCTTTGCTGTGCACAAGCTTTTAAGTCTCATTTGGTCCCATTTGTTTATTTTTGCTTTTATTTCCATTGCTCTAGGAGGTGGGTCGAAAAGGACCATGCTGTGATTTATGCCATAGAGTATTCTGCCTATGTTTTCCTCAAAGAGATTTTTAATGTCTGTCCTTACATTTAGGTCTTTAATCCATTTGGAGTTTATGTTTGTGTATGGTGTTAGGAAGTGTTCTCATTTCATTCTTTTACATGTAGCTGTCCAGTTTTCCCAGCACCACTTATTGAAGAGGCTGTCTTTTTTCCACTGTATATTCCTGCCGCCTTTATCAAAAATAAGGTGACCATATGTGCATGGGTTTATCTCTGGGCTTTCTATCCTGCTCCATTTATCTATATTTCCATTTTCATGGAAGAACCATTCTGTCTTGATTACTACAGCTTTGTGTATAGACTGTAGTCCGGAAGTATGACTTTTCCAGCTCCATTTTTCTTTCTCAAGATTGATTTGGCTATTTGGGGTCTTTTCAATTTCCATACAAATTGTGAAATATTTTGTTCTAGTTATGTGAAAAATGCCATTGGTAGTTTGACAGGGATTGCATTGAATCTGTAGATTGCTTTGGGTAGTATAGTCATTTGCACAATGTTGATTCTTCCAGTCCAAGAACATTGTATCTTCATCTGTTTGTATCATCTTTAATTTCTTTCATCAGTGTCTTATAGGTTCTGCATACAGGTCTTTTGTCTCATTAGGTAGGTTTATACCTAAATATTTTATTCTTTTTGTTGCAATGGTAAATGGGAGTGTTTCCTTAATTTCTCTTTCAGATATTTCATCATTAGTGTATAGGAATGCAAGAGATTTCTGTGCATTAATTTTGTATGCTGCTACTTTACCATATTCATTGATTAGCTCTAGTAGTTTTCTGGTAGCATCTTTAGGATTCTCTATGTAGAGTATCATGTCATCCACCAACAGTGATAGCATTATTACTTCTTTTCCATCTTGGATTCCTTTTATTTCTTTTTCTTCTCTGATTGCTGTTTCTAAAACTTCCACAACTTTGTTGAATAATAGTGATGAGTGTGGACAACCTTATCTTGTTCCTTATCTTAGAGGAAATGGCTTCAGTTATTCACCATTGAGAACAATGTTGGCTGTGGGTTCGTCATATATGGCCTTTATTAGGTTGAAGTAATTTCCCTCTATGCCTACTCTCTGGAGAGTTTGTATCATAAACAGGTGTTGAATTTTGTCAGAAGCTTTTTCTGCATCTATTGAGATTATCATATGTTTTTTATCCTTCAGTTTGTTAATATGGTGTATCACATTGATTGATTTGCATATATTGAAGAATCCTTCCATTCTTCAGTTAAACCCCACTTGTTCATGGTGTATGGTCCTTTTAATGTGCTGTTGGATTCTGTTTGCTAGTATTTTATTGAGGATTTTTGCATCTATGTTCATCAGTGATATTGGCCTGTAGTTTTCTTTCTTTGTGACATCTTTGCCTGGTTTTGGTATCAAGGTGATGGTGGCCTCGTAGAATTAGTTTGGGAGTGTTCTTTTCTCTGCAGTTTTTTGGAAGAGTTTGAGGAGGATGGGTGTTAGCACTTCTCTAAATGTTTGATAGAATTTGTCTGTGAAGCCATCTGGTCCTGGGCTTTTGTTTGTTGGAAGATTTTGAATCACAGTTTCGATTTCAGTTCTTGTGATTGGTCTGTTTATATTTTCTATTTCTTCCTGGTTCGTTCTCAAATGTTGTGCTTTTCTAAGAATTTGTCCATTTCTTCCAGATTGTCCAATTTATTGGCATAGAGTTGCTTGTAGTAATCTCTCATGATCTTTTGTATTTCTTCAGTGTCAGTTGTTACTTCTCCTTTTTCATTTCTAATTCTATTGATTTGAGTCTTCTCCCTTTTTTTCTTGATGAGTATAGCTAATGGTTTATCAATTTTATTTATCTTCTCAAAGAACAAGCTTTTAGTTTTATTGATGTTTGCTGTGTTTGCCTTCATTTCTTTTTCATTTATTTCTGATCTGATCTTTATGAGTCCTTTCCTTCTGCTAACTTTGTTTTTTTTGGTTTTTTTTCTAAGTGTTTTAGGTGTAAGTTTAGGTAGTTTATTTGAGATGTTTCTTGTTTCTTAAGGTAGGTATGTATTGCTATAAAATTCCCTCATAGAACTGCTTTTGCTGCATCCCATAGATTTTGGGTTATCCTGTTTTCATTGTCCTTTGTTTCTAGGTATTTTTTGATTTCCTCTTTGACTTCTTCAGTGACTTCTTGGATATTTACTAGTGTATTGTTTAGCCTTCATGTGTTTGTATTTTTTACAGATTTTTTCCTGTAATTGATATCTAGTCTTATAGCATTGTGGTCACAAAAGATACCTGACACAATTTCAATTATCTGAAATTTACCAAGGCTCAATTTGTGACCAAGATATGATCTATCCAGGAGAATGTTCCATGAGCACTTGAGAAGAAAGTGTGTTCTGCTGTTTTTGGAAGGAATATCCTATAAATATCAATTAGGAACATCTTTTTTAATGTATCATTTAAAGCTTGTGTTCGTTATTTATTTTCATTTTGGATAATCTGTCCATTGGTGAAAGTGGGGTGTTAAAGTCCCCTACTATGATTGTGTTACTGTTGATTTACCCTCTTATGGCTCTTAGCATTTGTCTTATGTATTGAGGTGCTCCTATATTGGGTGCATAAATATTTACAATTGTTATATCTTCTTCTTGGATTGATCCCTTGACCATTATGTAGTGTCCTTCTATTTTAAAGTTTATTTTGTCTGATATGAGAATTGCTACTCCAGCTTCCTTTTGATTTCCATTTGCATGGAATATCTTTTTCCATCCTTCACTTTCAGTCTGTATGTATCCCTAGGTCTGAAGTGGGTCTCTTGTAGACAGCATATATATGTGTCTTGTTTTTGTATCCATTCAGCCAGTCTGTCTTTTTGTTGGAGCATTTAATCCATTTATATTTAAGGTAGCTATTAATATGTATATTCCTTTTACCATTTTCTTAACTGTTTTGGGCTTGTTATTGTAGGTCTTTTTCTTCTCTTGTGTTTCCTGCCTAGAGAAGTTCCTTTAGTATTTGTTGTAAAGCTGGTTTGGTGGTACTGAATTCTCTTAGCTTTTGCTTGTCTGTAAAGGTTCTAATTTATCTATCAAATCTGAATGAGATCCTTGCTGGGTAGAGTAATCTTGGTCGTAGGTTTTTCCCTTTCTTCACTTTAACCACGTCCTGCCACTCTCCTCTGGCTTGCAGAGTTTCTGCTGAAATATCAGCTGTTGACCTTATGGGGGTTCCCTTGTATGTTATTTGTTTTTTTACCTTGCTCCTTTTAAGAGTTTTTTTGTATTCCGTTTTTGATAGTTTGATTAATATGTGTCTTGGCCTGTTTCTCCTTGGATTTATCCTGTATGGGACTCTCAGTGCTTCTTGGACTTAATTAACTATTTCCTTTCTCATATTAGGGAAGTTTTCAACTATAATCTCTTCAAATATTTTCTCCAGTCCCTTTCTTTTTTTCTTCTTCTTCTGGGACCCCTATCATTCGAATGTTGGTGTGCTTAATGTTGTCCCAGAGGTCTATGAGACTTTCCTCACTTCTTTTCATTATTTTTTCTTTATTCTGCTCTGCAATAGTTATTTCCACTATTTTATCTTCCAGGTCTCTTATCCGTTCTTTTTCCTCAGGTATTTTGTTATTGATTCCCTCTAGAGAATTTTTAATTTCATTTATTGTGTTGTTCATCATATTTTTTTGCTCTTTAGTTCTTCTAAGTCCTTGTTAAGCATTTCTTGTAGTTTCTCCATTCTATTTCCAAGATTTTTGATCATCTTTTCTATCATTACTATGAATACTTTTTTCAGGTAGACTGTGTATTTCCTCTTAATTTGTTTGGTCTGGTGGGTTTTTACCTTGCTCCTACATCTGCTCTGTGTTTCTTTGTCTTCTCATTTTGCTTAACTTACTGTGTTTGGGATCTTTTCACAGGCTGCAGGTTTGTAGTTACCTTTCTTTCAGTGTCTGCTGCCAGTGGCTAAAGTTGGTTCAGTGTGTTGTGTAGGCTTCCTGGTGGAGGGGACTGGTACCTGTGTTCTGATGGATGAGGCTCTAACTTGTCTTTCTGGTGGGCAGTACTGTGTCTAGTGCTGTGTTTTGGGGTGTCTGTGAACTTATTATGATTTTACGCAGCCTCTCTGCTAATGGGTGGGGTGTGTTCCTGTTTTGTTAGTTGTTTGGCACAGGATGTTCAGCAACATAGCTTGCTGGTCATTGAGTGGATCTGGGTCTTAGCATTGAGATGGAGATTTCTGGGAGAGCTTTCGCCATTTGATATTACATGGACACAGGAGGACTCTCGTGGACCAATGTCCTGAACTCAGCTCTCCCCCGTCAGAGACACAGGCCTGAAACCACTGGGAGCATGAATACCCTGTCCACTGCATGGCTCAGAAGAAAAGGGAGAAAAAGAGAAAGAAATTAAAAAATAGTCAAAATTAAAAAATTATTAAAAATAAAAAAATTAAAAAGTAATAAAAAGAATGAAAGCACAAAGGAAGAGGAGAACTAAAACAAAGCCACCAATAATAACAAGCACTAAAAACTCTACAAAAAACAACAACAACAAAAAAATTGGACAGACAGAACCCTAGGACAAATGGTAAAAGCAAAGCTATACAGACAAAATCACACAAAGAAACATACACATACACACTCACAAAAAAGAGAAAAAGAAAAAAATATATATATATATATAAAGGAAGAGATCAACCAAATCCATAAACAAATCTACCAATGATAATAAACTTAAATGCTAAACTAAGATAACCATAAGACCAGAAAGAAATTAGATGCAGAAAGCAAACCCCAAATCTACAGTTGCTCCCAGAGTTCACCACCTCAATTTTGGGTTGATTCACTGTCTATTCAGATATTGTAGAGATGCAGGGTACATCAGGTTGATTGTGGAGATTTAATCCACTGCTCCTGTGGCTGCTAGAAGAAATTTCCCTTTCTCTTCATTGTTCGTACAACTCCTGGGGTTCAGCTTTGGATTTGGCCCTACCTTTGTGTGTAGGTCACCTGAGGGCATCTTTTCTTTGCTCAGACAGAATGGGATTAAAGTAGCAGCTGATTAGGGGGCTCTGGTTCACTTAGGCCAGGGGGAGAGAGGGGTATGGAATGTGGGAAGAGCCTGTTGTGGCAGAGGCCTGTGTGATGTTGCAACAGCCTAAGGTGTGCCGTGTATTCTCCCGGGAAAATTGTCCCTGGTCATGTGACCCTGGCAGTGGTGGACTGTACAGGGTCCCAGGAGGAGAGGTGTGGAGAATGACCTGTGCTTGAACACAAGCTTCTTGGTGCCTGCAGCAACAGCCTCAGCATTTCATGCCTGTCTCTGGTGTCCACTCTGATAGCCGTGGCTCGCACCCACCTCTGGAGCTCATTTAGGTGGTGCTCCAAATCCCCTCTCCTCACACACCCTGAAACAATTGTCTCTTGCCTCTTAGGCAGTTCCAGACTTTTTCCTGGCCTCCCTCCTTGTTAGCTGTGGTTCACTAGCCCCCTTCAGCCTGTGTTAATGCAACCAACCCCAGTCCTCTCCCTGGGATCTGACCTCCGAAGCTGGAGCCTCAACTCCCAGACCCCACCCACCCCAGCTGGTGAGCAGACAAGCATCTCAGGCTGGTGAGTGGTGGTTGGCACCAATCCTCTGTGCAGGAATCTCTCCATTTTGCCCTCTACACCCCGTTGCTGTGTTCTTCTCCATGGCTCTGAAGCTTCCCCCCACCACCTCCCTGTCTCCACCAGTGAAGGGGCTTCCTAGTGTGTGGAAACTTTTCCTCCTTCACAGCTCTGTCCCAGAGGTACAGGTACTGTCCCTATTCTTTTGTCTCTGTTTCCACCAGTGAGGGGCTTCCTAGTGTGTGGAAACTTTTCCTCCTTCACAGCTCTGTCCCAGAGGTACAGGTACTGTCCCTATTCTTTTGTCTCTGTTTTTTCCTTTTTTCTTTTACCCTACCCAGGTATGTGGGGAGATTCTTGCCTTTTGGGAAGTCTGAGGTCTTCTGCCAGTGTTCAGTACGTGTTCTGTAGGAGTTTTTCCACATGTAGATGTATTTCTGATGTATTTGTGGGGAGGAAGGTTATCTCCACGTCTTACTCCTCCGCCATCTTGAAGGTCTCAAAATTTCCATTTTTAAAACAAATTGTGACGGGTGGTGAAAAGTGGATACTGTACAATAATGTGGAATGGAAGAGATTGTGGGGCAAGTGAAATGAACAACCACCAACCACACGAAAGCCTGGGCTTCATCCAAAGAAGGCGATGTTGTGTACATTTTGAGATTGGAAGGGAGTCCTCTATGATGAGCCCCTTCTGGAAAACCAAGCGATTAATTCCAAGTACTGCTCCCAATTAGACCAACTGAAAGCAGCACTTGGTGAAAAGATTCCAGAATTAGTCAACAGAAAATGCATAATCTTTCATCTGGATAATGCAAGGCCACATGTTTCTTTGATGACCAGGCAAAAACTGTTACAGCTTGACTGAGAAGTTCTGATTCATCTGCCATATTCACTAGACATTAACCTTTGGATTTCCATTTATTTCAGTCTTTAGAAAATTCTCTTCATGGGAAAAAATTCATTTCCCTGGAAGACTGTAAAAGGCAGCAGGAAGAGTTCTTTGCTCAAAATGATAAAAAGTTTTGGGAAGATGGAATTAAGGAGTTGCCTGAAAAAATGGCAAAAGATAGTGGAACAAAAGGGTGAATACATTGTTCAATAAAGTTCTTGGTGAAAATGAAAAAATGTGTCTTTTCTTTTTACTTAAAAAAGAAAGGCACTTTTTGGCCAACCCAATACTTCATGAAGAGAAAAGTAGTTTTCTTGGCTCCTCATTCTAAGAGGATTTTTTGATTTCCCCTTCATGTACACAGCATTGATTTAATCATAATTTGCAGCATGTGGTACACTATGCTTATAAGTATCTGATGCTAGTTCAGTCTTTATCTCTATCTACTAACTCCATCTCTATATCTTTATCTGTCTGTCTCTATCTGTATCTGTATCGATATCTTATCTCTATCTTTGTCTACTTTTTGATCTACCTCTCAGAACCCCACCCCCATTCATCCCTGACACATACCTGTATAAGCACCAATTCATTCCATTGGATATTTGTAAAATATATGGCATTAATATTTTTGCTTAATTTACAGGAAGAATTATGTGCTATAAATCTTGTCTTCTTACTTTAGTCCTTCAATACATTTTACAAAAATGTATCTACATTGCCCTATGTCTATCAGGCTCATTTATTTGCATTCTTCCACAAGATTCCATTCCATTCATTCCTGAATCTTATT
Organism: Lipotes vexillifer; assembly: GCF_000442215.2. NCBI lineage: Eukaryota > Metazoa > Chordata > Mammalia > Artiodactyla > Lipotidae > Lipotes > Lipotes vexillifer. The sequence goes on from NW_006794736.1 coordinate 724,567, forward strand.
TGCTATTCCACAGGTGGTAGACATCTAGATTGCCTTCAATTCCTTGCTATATTAGGCGTCACATCCTTGCCTGCATATATCCATCACAAATTACTATGTGAAAGTATTTCCTGGAACACACCTAAGGTTGAGACTGCTCTATCATGGTGTATACATACTCCTCATATGACAAAATGTCACCGGATATCACTACCATTAGCAATACACAAGTATTCCTGTTGCTCCAAATTCTTGCCAAGAGTTGGGTATATTTAACTTTCTAATGTTTGTCTCTAATGGGTATATAGTAATACCTCATGATCATTTTAACTTACAGTTATCTAATGATAAATTAAGTTGAATATTTTATATTCCTATTTTACATTTTATATTCCTCATGCCCCAAACTAATTTTTTAAAGGCTATATTTTAGAGTTTTTAATTTACAATAAAATTGAGGTAAACCTAAAGGAATTTCCCATATACTCCCTTCCCCCACACATTCATAGCCTCTGCCCTTATCAACATCTCCCACTAGAATGGTATGTTTGTTATAATTGATAAGCCTACACTGACACATCATTATCATCCAAAGTCCATGTATACATTATGGTTCACTTTTGGTTTTGTACAATTTATGGGTTTGGACAAATGTATAATGACATTTATGCATCATTATACTATCAAATAAGCTATTTTCACTGTCCTAAAAATTCTCTGTGTTCTATCTATTCATTTCCCCCTTCCCCACCCACTGATCTTTTCATTGTCTCCATATTTTAGCCTTTTCCAGAGTGTTAAATAGTTGGAATCATACTATTTGACATGGAGTCTTTTCAAATCAACTCCTTTCACTTATTATTATGCGTTTAAGGTTTCTCCAAGTCTTCATGGCTTCATATCTCATTTTGTTTTAGTGCTGAATAATATTCCATTATCTGGAATACTACACTGTCTCGATTACTGCAGCTTATAGTAAGTCTTGAAGCTTGGTAGGATCAATCCTCTTACTTTGTTCTTGTCATTTAACATTGTATTGACTATTCTGGGTATTTTGCTTCTCCATATAAACTTTAGAATCAGTTTGTCAGTATCCATCCATAAAATAACTTGTTGATATTTTCATTGGGATTTCATTGAATCTACAGATCAGGTTGAAAAGAACCAACTTCTTGACAATATTGAGTCTTCCTATCCATGAACATGGAATATCCCCCCATTTATTTATTTCTTCCTTGATTTCATTCATCAGAATTTTGTAGTTTTCTTCATATAGGTCTTATATGATTTTGTCATATTTATAGCTAAATATTTAGTTTTTGGGGGGAGTGCTAATATAAGTGGTACTGTGTTTTTAATTTCAAATTCCTTATTCCATGGTTGGTATACAGAAAAACAACTGACTTTTGTACATTAACTTTCTATCTTGCAACTTTGCTATAATTACTTATTAGTTCTATGAGGGTTATTTTTTTGTCAATTATTTTGCATTTTCTATTTGATGGACATGTCATTTATGAACAAAGACAGGTTTATGTCTTCCTGCCCAATATATATCTATATATGTTTGTGTGTATGTACACACACACATTTTATGGCAGACTACTTTTTTGTACCTTTTTTTTGAAGTATAGTTGATTTAAAATATTGTGTTAGTTTCAAATGTACAACAAAGTGATTCAGTTAGTTTTTCAGATCATATTCCATTATAGGTTATTACAAGATATTTAATGTAATTCCTTGTGCTTTTAATGTAATTCCTTATGCCATACAATAAATCCTTGTTTCTTATCTATTTTATGTATAGTAGTTTGTATCTGTTAATCCCATACTCTAATTTGGAACAAATTAAAGGATGGCAAATTACCCCTTTGGTAACCATAAGTTTGTTTTCTATGTCTGGGAGTCTATTTCTGTTTTGTACACAGATTCATTTGTATTATTTTTAGATTCCACATATAATTGATATCATATAGTAGTTGTATTTCTCTGACTTACTTCACTAAGTATAATATTCTCTAGGTCTATCCCTTTTCCTGCAAATAACAGTATTTCATCCTTTCAAGGCCAAGTAATATTCCTTTATGAATATCTTTCCAATGTTCATAGCAGCACTATTTACAATAGTTAAGACATGGAAACAACCCAAGTGCCCATCAACAGACTATTTTTTAATCAAGGTGACTAACACTATGAGGGCTGTTTATTTTCCCTTCTGTAAATTTCCCACTTAAACTCTTCCACTCTTTTCATATTGGATGTTTTGTATTTCTTTCTTGTTGATTTTAGTAGTTTACTGTAAATTCTAGATGTTATTTTTTATTGGTTTTAGACACAAATATATTCCTTTACTCTGTCAGTTGTCTATAATTTTGTTTGTCATTTGTCAAAAAGAAATCTTAACTTCACATGAATATTTATCTAGGCATTTAAACAAAATGGTAGATAATATTTTCAAAGTTTGTTTGGCAAAAAAGGGTATAAAAATTCTTCATATTCTTGATTCAAACGATTCTTAAATATTGAAAACACAGAGCTAGGCTCTTCTTAAGAGAATGAACAGATTAAATTTGTTTGTTTTAATAGCTGATTGCTAGATTTCTTAACATGTCCACACCCATTGTCTAATCTATGATACTGTTTTTCTATAAGTGTAGTGATTGTTATAGTCTCTACTTCTTCAATAACTATGCCAAAACCCATAAAATAAAATCCATAAAATAATGATAAAATAGACAGAGATGAAACTTAATAAGATCTATAAAAATAGCATGGGAAGTCATGAGAAGATATATGAAACAATAACCTAAGCCAAAACAAAGTCATCTTATTTCTAAAAAAATATTTTTCCCACAAAATTTGGTTGATAAAATTAATCTTTAGAAGACAGAATATTGTTAGATAGTTTTAAGTTTTAGCCTTGAATTTTGCTTTCAAGTGGCCAATAAACAAAATTATCACTTTGGACTTTCTGACCATATGTTATTTTTTCCAATTCAATAATCTCCTTAATATTTGAAAAACTTAATTTACTGCTTCCCTTGATGATTCCACAGCATGTAAGGTTCTACTCAAATTTTAAATCTTTTCAATGTTATGTTTCTCTTAGGCAGAAGTTCTGAAGAAGGAAATATTCTCATCTCAGGAACCAATAGGGTAATATCCACATGTTGCCAAAATAATAGACTTATTTTAAAAATACTGGTGAAGAGTCTGTCAACCTGGATTTTAGTGTCATGTTAAACCCAGTAAAATATTAATAGTAAGTATCTAGATGATAACACAACATTTCCATCAATTATTTGAAAAATTCTCAAGTACAGGAATTTGATTGCTCTGAATTGCCTCAGAGGAAAGAACTAGATAGAGACAGTCAAATTTTAGTTTAATTTAATAAATTATATTCTAAATCTTGAGACATTCAGTGATGCAACAGACTCACTCAAATGACACAGAGTCTGTTACAAAAATTAAACAGACCCTGGGATCTTAGCACTAGGACATGGAAAGGAGAAGAAATTGGTGATTGGAAAAGAAACAAAAACAGTTACTTGGTAATTTCATTTTTCAAAGTGCAGCCTTTTTTTTTTTTTTTTTTTTTTTTTTAGAGGTAAAGAGGTAGGAGAAATTGAGTCTTGTTGAAAATCACACATAAAGCCAGGATCTCCATTTTCTTTACTTCTCCTCCTGTTGTTTCTTCAAAATATAAGATACCTAGTGTCCTCCACTCCATTCTCCCTTCTCCTTTCAGTTAATCCCATAAAATAATCTGAAATTAAATACACAAAGTTCTTTAAAAATAATTTCATTTTAACCAAGATGGAAGTTTCACATGAAATTAAGATAATGTACTGTTGAAATTTCTGGCATTGTTCATTGAGATTAGACTTATTAGAAGAACCCAAACCCAGAATTAAAGCTTAGAGCATATTGATAATGGAAGCACAGTTCTAAATTTTAACAAATTTAACCTACGTGGAATTGTATTTGTCCTTGTTAGGGCATGTTTGCACACTCCCTCCTTAGCACATACATGAGGACACACACAGGTTCACACCCCATTCTCACAGAAATTCTGTGCTTTGTGTCTAACATATAGTTACCAAGGAATCAAAAATAATATCTGGCCACAACTGCCTGCTTAAATTCTTCAATTTCAGGGGTTCTTAAAGGATCAGTATATATTATTTGTCCACATCTCTCAAATAGAAAGGCTTGAGTCATGTCAGAGCCTTCACTGTATCTAAATTTAAGATCCGTTATTAATATTGAAATATTGTTGCTTCTGAAGAGGCTTATATCTAATCTTTGTTTCCTTTGGCTCTGTGATGATTTGTCCCTTAATGTGATTTTGTTTCCAGGAAATCTAGTATTGGAAAACTAGAAAGCTAATTCATTTATATGAAGCAGTTTTGAGCCATCTTTAAATCTATTTTCCAGAGTTAAATCCTGACAATATACTTTTGCTTAATAGGTCTCAGAATATCATCCTGAAAGTGTTAAGGAAACAAATTTAGCTAAAGGAGGAGCTAATGTGAATTTGTGGGAAAGGGACTGAGTAAGATAGCTCTTACATACTTAAAAAAATATCATGTCCAAATAAGAGCCTAGACAATTTGAACCTAGGGAAAATACAAATCCAGTAGAGATGTAATCTAGGGGCAAGAAAAAATACAGGTTTGGGAATGCTAAAAGTTGATGGGACAATCAAGGTCCAACAGAAGAAAACCATTAGCAAAAAAAACAAAGTACATATAATAAATAAAGAACCTAATCCATAGAAAAAGTCTTGAATAGATAGGTGAAAATAGAGCACATAGACATTTGGCCATGTGTAGAGAAGAGCTTCTTCACAATAACAGTTTACAGAATGAGGGAACAGACAAAAGAACCTGGATTTCTAAGAGGCACAGGCTTAAAAAGTTCAGTTGGTAAGACCTGTCTTCAGCATGGGATACTCGGGGAAGATCTCCAGCAGACATTTTTTAAAGTACTCAAAGGAGATGTCCAGAAAGATTTTCTAATCAAGTACTGTCACCATGTGGGCTAATCACCACTCCTGGTTTCCAGAGTGGAAGGTTAGTCTGCAGGGCCTGGGTGATCCTTGGACAGGCACAGGATGGATGGATGCTGAGGAAAGAATTTATGTTCTCTTAGTGCCACTTTATTATACAGAAGTTTTTTTCACAATCCTTATAAACTTATTTTTTTACATATGTATTATTATAAATTATATCTCTGCTCTGTGTAGCGAGAGTAACTATAGTTTTAATTAACCTTTTAATTTGTAGCTTATACAATCAACCCCACGTAATTTCATAGGGAAGAAAGCTTAAGCTTTGTTAGTAAGCCTTCCTATGTGTTCACCAGGTTTATAAACTGGAAAGAATAAAATTTCTATTGGCCAGCATTTCTTCTCTTTGACTCAGGGAAGTTGATACTACTCAATAGCTAAGAATCATTCAGTTTTTATTTAGTCACAAAATCACTGAAACATTGATTTTGTCTTTTTTTCTCAAGATATAAAATGTGTTGCCATGGTTATCTTTTTAATTTTTTAAGCATTATCTAAACTGCCACCTATTCAAAATAAGTTGTAATCAGAAGCCTATAATCCTTAATTTTTCAGGATATATAAATCAACATAACACATTTGGGGAAGAATATTTTGAGATTGGAATTGCAAAATCTGGGAATATAACTGGTTAGAAATGGATAAGAAAGATAGAAAAATAGAAACATTATAGATGAAACTTATTTTGAAAAAGTAAATAAAAAAATAATTTTTTGTTGGCTTCCTTGGTCACCATGACTTTCACTCCCAAAGAGTCACTTATAAGCAAAAATTTGTTGCTCTGTTGTCAACTTTGCTATGCTCTTCCAAAATTGGGAGTTCAATGCTTCCCAGGTGGGCCTGAAAAGGAGATAATGAAAGGCTGAATCTAAATAATCTTCTTGGGGGAAGGGGGAAAGATGGCGGAGGAGTAAGACGTGGAGATCACCTTCCTCCCCACAGATACACCAGAAATACATCTACATGTGGAACAACTCCTACAGAACACCTACTGAATGCTGGCAGAAGACCTCAGACCTCCCAAAAGGCAAGAAACTCCCCACGTACCTGAGTAGGGCAAAAGAAAAAATTAATTGAAAACAGAGACAAAAGAATAGGGACAGCACCTGCACCAGTGGGAGGGAGCTGTGAAGGAGGAACGGTCTCCACACACTAGGAAGCGCCTTCGCAGGCCGAGACTGCAGGTGGCAGAGGGGGAAAGCTTCGGAGCCGCGGAGGTGAGCACAGCAACAGGGGTGCGGCGGGCAAAGCAGAGAGATTCCCGCATAGAGGATCGGTGCCGACCGGCATTCACCAGCCTGAGAGGCTTGTGTGCTTACCCGCCGGGGCGGGCGGGGCTGCGAGCCGAGGCTCGGGTTTCAGTCGGAGCTCAGGGAGAGGACTGGGGTTGGCGGCTTGAACATAGCCCGAAGGGGATAGTGCACAACAGCCAGCCGGGAGGGACTCCGGGGAAAAGTCTGCACCTACAGAGGAGGCAAGAGACTTTTTTCTTCCTTCTTTTGTTTGTTTGGTGCGCGAGGAGAGGGGTTTTAAGAGCGCTGCTTAAATGGAACTCCAGAAACGGGCGCGAGCTGCGGCTAAAAGCGCGGACCCCAGAGACGGGCGGGAGACGCTAAGGCTGCTGCTGACGCCACCAAGGGGCCTGTGTGCAAGCACAGGTCACTATCCACACCCCTCTTCCGGGGACCCTGTGCAACCCACCACTGCCAGGTTCCGGGGATCCAGGTACAACTTCCCAGGGAGAACACACGGCGGGCCTCAGGCTGCTGCAATGTCACGCCGACCTCTGCCGCTGCAGGCCTGCCCCGCACTCCGTGCCCCTCCCTCCCCCTGGCCTGAGTGCGCCAGAGCCCCCGAGTCAGCGACTCCTTTAACCCCGACCTGTCTGAGCAAAAAACAGACACCCTCCAGCGACCTACTCGCAGAGGCAGGGCCAAATCGAAAGCTGAGCCCCTGTGAGCTGTGAGAACAAAGAAGAAAAAGGGAAATCTCTCCCAGCAGCCTAAGAAACAGCGGATTAAAGCTACACAATCAACTTGATGTACCCTGCATCTGTGGAATACGTGAATAGACAACGAATCTTCCCAAATTGAGGAGGTGGTCTTCTAGAGTAAGATCTATGATTTTTTCCCCTTTTCCTCTTTTTGTGAATGTGTATGTGTATGCTTCTGTGTGAGATCTTGTCTGTATAGGTTTGCTTCCACCATTTGTCCTAGCGTTCTATCTGTCCATTGTTTTTTTTTTTAATTTTTTAAAAATTTCTTTTCTTAATAATTAATTTTAATTTAAATAACTATATTATACTTTACCTTCTTTCTATCTTTCTTTACTTCCTTCCCTCCTTTAGACAACGAATCATCCCAAATTGAGGAGGTGGACTTGGAGAGCAAGTTTTATGATTTTTTCCCCTTTACCTCTTTTTGTGAGGGTGTATGTGTATGCTTCTATGTAAGATTTTGTCTGTATAGCTTTGCTTCCGCCATTTGTCCTAAGGTTCTATCCGTCCCTTTTTTTTTCTCTCTAAATAACTATTTTTTAATTCAATAACTTTATTATACTTTATTTTACTGTATCTTCTTTCTTTCTGTATTTTTTCATTCCTTCCCTTCTTCCTTCCTTCCTTCCTTCCTCCCTCCCTCCTTTCTTTCCTTCTTGCCTTCTTGCCTTCTCTTCTTCTTTCTTTCTTGCTTCCCTCCTTCCTTCCTTCCTTCCTTCCCTCCCTCCTTTCTTTCTTTCTTTCTTTCTTTCTTCCTTCCTTCCGTTCTTTCTTTCTTTCTTTCTTTCTGCTTCTACTAATTCTCTCTACTTTCTCTCCCTTTTATTCTGAGCCGAGCGGATGAAAGGCTCTTGCTGCTCCAGCCAGGAGTCCGGACTCTGCCTCTGAGGTGGAAGAGCCAACTTCAGGACACTGGTCAACAAGAGACCTCCCAGCCCCACATAATATCAAATGGCGAAAATCTCCCAGAGATCTCCATCTCAACACCAGCACCCAGCTTCACTCAACGACCAGCAAGCTACAGTGCTGGACAACCTATGCCAACCATATAGCAAAACAGGAACACAACCCCACCCACTAGCAGAGAGGCTGCCTAAAATCATAATAAGTCCACAGACACCCCAAAACACACCACCAGACGTGGACCTGCCCACTAGAGAGACAAGATCTAGCCTCATACACCACAACACAGCCACTAGTCCCCTCCACCAGGAAGCCTACACAACCCACTGAACCAACCTTAGCCACTGGAGACAGACATCAAAAACAACGGGAGCTACGAACTTGCAGCCTGCAAAAAGGTGAACCCAATCACAGTAAGATAAGCAAAATGAGAAGACAGAAAAACACACAGCAGATGAAGGAGCAAGATAAAAACCCACCAGACCTAACAAATGAAGAGGAAATAGGCAGTCTACCTGAAAAAGAGTTCAGAATAATGATAGTAAAGATGATCCAAAATCTTGGAAATAGAATGGACAAAATGCAAGAAGCAGTTAACAAGGACCTAGAAGAAATAAAGATGAAACAGACAATGATGAACAACACAATAAATGAAATGAAAAATACTCTAGATGGGATCAATAGCAGAATAAATGAGGCAGAAGAACGGATAAGTGACCTGGAAGATAAAATAGTGGAAATAACTACTGCAGAGCAGAATAAAGAAAAAAGAATGAAAAGAACTGAGGACAGTCTCAGAGACCTCTGGGACAACATTAAACGAAACATTTGAATTATAGGGGCTCCAGAAGAAGAATAGAAGAAAAAGAAGGGGACTGAGAAAATATTTGAAGAGATTATAGTTGAAAACTTCCCTAATATGGGAAAGGAAATAGTTAATCAAGTCCAGGAAGCACAGAGAGTCCCATACAGGATAAATTCAAGGAGAAATACGCCAAGACACATATTAATCAAACTGTCAAAAACTAAATACAAAGAAAGCATATTAAAAGCAGCAAGGGAAAAACAACAAATAACACACAAGGGAATCCCCATAAGGTTAACAGCTGATCTCTCAGCAGAAACTCTACAAGCCAGAAGGGAGTGGCAGGGCATACTGAAAGTGATGAAGGAGAAAAACCTGCAACCAAGATTACTCTACCCAGCAAGGATCTCATTCAGATTTGATGGAGAAATTAAAAGCTTTACAGACAAGCAAAAGCTGAGAGAGTTCAGCACCACCAAACCAGCTTTACAAAAAATGCTAAAGGAACTTCTGTAGACAAAATGACAAGAGAAGGAAAAGTCCTATAATAATGAACCCAAAACAAATTAGAAATAGGAATAGGAACATACATATCGATAATTACCTTAAATGTAAATGGACTAAATGCTCCCACCAAAAGACACAGATTGGCTGAATGGATACAAAAACAAGACCCATATATATGCTGTCTACAAGAGACCTACTTCAGACCTAGAGACACATACAGACTGAAAGTAAGGGGATGGAAAAAGATATTCCATGCAAATGGAAACCAAAAGAAAGCTGGAGTAGCAATTCTCATATCAGACAAAATAGACTTGAAAATAAAGACTATCAGAAGAGACAAAGAAGGACACTGCATAATGATCAAGGGATCGATCCAAGAAGAAGATATAACAATTGTAAATATTTATGCACCCAACATAGGAGCACCTCAATACATAAGGCAAAAACTAGCAGCCATAAAAAGGGGAAATCGACAGTAACACATTCATAGTAGGGAACTTCAACAGCCCACTTTCACCAATGGACAGATCATCCAAAATGAAAATAAATAAGGAAACACAAGCTTTAAATGATACATTAAACAGGATGGACTTAATTGATATTTATAGGACACTCCATCCAAAAACAACAGAATACACATTTTCTCAAGTGCTCATGGAACATTCTCCAGGATAGATCATATCTTGGGTCACAAATCAAGCCTTGGTAAATTTAAGAAAATTGAAATTGTATCAAGTATCTTTTCCGACCACAACGCCATGAGACTAGATATCAATTATAGGAAAAGATCTGTAAAAAATACAAACACATGGAGGCTAAACAATACACTACTTAATAACGAAGTGATCACTGAAGAAATCAAAGAGGAAATTAAAAAATACCTAGAAACAAATGACAATGGAGATACAACGACCCAAAACCTATGGGATGCAGCAAAAGCAGTTCTAAGAGGGAAGTTTATAGCAATACAAGCCCACCTTAAGAAGCAGGAAACATCTCGAATAAACAACCTAACCTTGCACCTCAAGCAATTAGAGAAAGAAGAACAAAAAAACCCCAGAGTTAGCAGAAGGAAAGAAATCATAAAAATCAGATCAGAAATAAATGAAAAAGAAATGAAGGAAACAATAGCAAAGATCAATAAAACTAAAAGCTGGTTCTTTGAGAAGATAAACAAAATAGATAAACCATTAGCCAGACTCATCAAGAAAATAAGGGAGAAGACTCAAATCAATAGAATCAGAAATGAAAAAGGAGAAGTAACAACTGACACTGCAGAAATACAAAAAATCATGAGGGATTACTACAAGCAACTCTATGCCAATAAAATGGACAATCTGGAAGAAATGGACAAATTCTTAGAAATGCAACAAACTACCAAGACTGAATCAGGAAGACATAGAAAATATGAACAGACCAATCACAAACACTGAAATTGAAACTGTGATTAAAAATCTACCAACAAACAAAAGCCCAGGACCATATGGCTCACAGGCGAATTCTATCAAACATTTAGAGAAGAGTTAACACCTATCCTTCTCAAGCTCTTCCAAAATATAGCAGAGGGAGGAACACTCCACAACTCATTCTACGAGGCCACCATCATCTTGATACCAAAACCAGAAAAGGATGTCACAAAGAAAGAAAACTACAGGCCAGTATCACTGATGAACATAGATGCAAAAATCCTCAACAAAATACTAGCAAACAGAATCCAACAGCACATTAAAAGCATCATACACCATGATCAAGTGGGGTTTATTCCAGGAATGCAAGGATTCTTCAATATACGCAAATCTATCAATGTGATAAACCATATTAACAAATTAAAGGAGAAAAACCATATGATCATCTCAATAGATGCAGAGAAAGCTTTTGACAAAATTAAACACCCATTTATGATAAAAACCCTGCAGAAAGTAGGTGTAGAGGGAACTTTCCTCAATATAATAAAGGCCGTACATGACAAGCCCACAGTCAACATCATGCTCAATGGTGAAAAATTGAAAGCATTTCCACTAAGGTCAGGAACAAGACAAGGTGGCCCACTCTCACCACTCTTATTCAACATAGTTTTGGAAGTTTTAGCCACAGCAATCAGAGAAGAAAAGGAAATAAAAGGAATCCAAATTGGAAAAGAAGAAGTAAACCTGTCACTGTTTGCAGATGACATGATACTATACAAAGAGAATCCTAAAGATGCTACCAGAAAATTACTAGAGCTAATCAATGAATTTGGTAAAGTAGCAGGATACAAAATTAATGTACAGAAATCTCTGGCATTCCTATATACTAGTGATAAAAATTCTGAAAGTGAAATCAAGAAAACACTCCCATTTACCATTGCAACAAAAAGAATAAAATATCTAGGAATAAACCTACCTAAGGAGACCAAAGACCTGTATGCAGAAAATTATAAGACACTGATGAAAGAAATTAAAGATGATACAAATAGATGGAGAGATATACCATGTTCTTGTACTGGAAGAATCAACATTGTGAAAATGACTCTACTACCCAAAGCAATCTATAGATTCAATGCAATCCCTATCAAACTACCACTGGCATTTTTCACAGAACTAGAGCAAAAAATTTCACAATTTGTATGGAAACACAAAAGACCCCGAATAGACAAAGCAATCTTGAGAACGAAAAACGGAGCTGGAGGAATCAGGCTCCCTGACTTCCGACTATACTACAAAGCTACAGTAATCAGGACAGTATGGTACTGACACAAAAACAGAAAGATGGATCAATGGAACAGGATAGAAAGCCCAGAGATAAACCTACACTCATATGGACACCTTATCTTTGATAAAGGTGGCAGGAATGTACAGTGGAGAAAGGACAGCCTCTTCAATAAGTGGTGCTGGGAAAACTGGATAGGTACATGTAAAAGTATGAGATTAGATCACTCCCTAACACCATACACAAAAATAAGCTCAAAATGGATTAAAGACCTAAATGTAAGGCCAGAAACTATCAAACTCTTAGAGGAAAACATAGGCAGAACACTCTATGACATAAATCACAGCAAGATCCTTCTTGACCCATCTCCTAGAGTAATGGAGATAAAAACAAAAATAAACAAATGGGACCTAATGAAACTTCAAAGCTTTTGCACAGCAAAGGAAACCATAAACAAGACCAAAAGACAGCCCTCAGAATGGGAGAAAATATTTGCAAATGAATCAACTGACAAAGGATTAATCTCTAAAATTTACAGGCAGCTCATGCAGCTCAATAACAAAAAAATAAACAACCCAATCCAAAAATGGGCAGAAGACCTAAATAGACATTTCTCCAAAGAAGATATACAGACTGCCAACAAACACATGAAAGAATGCTCAACATCATTAATCATTAGAGAAATGCAAATCAAAACTACAATGAGATATCATCTCACACCAGTCAGAATGGCCATCATCAAAAAATCTAGAAACAATAAATGCTGGAGAGGGTGTGGAGAAAAGGGAACACTCTTGCACTGCTGGTGGGAATGTGAATTGGTTCAGCCACTATGGAGAACAGTATGGAGGTTCCTTAAAAAACTACAAATAGAACTACCATATGACCCAGCAACCCCACTACTGGGCATATACCCTGAGGAAACCAAAATTCAGAAAGAGTCATGTACCAAAATGTTCATTGCAGCTCTATTTACAATAGCCTGGAGATGGCAACAATCTATGTGCCCATCAGCGGATGAATGGATAAAGAAGATGTGGCACATATATACAATGGAATATTACTCAGCCATAAAAAGAAACGAAATTGAGATATTTGTAATGAGGTGGATAGACCTAGAGTCTGTCATACAGAGTGAAGTAAGTCAGAAAGAGAAGGATAAATACCATATGCTAACGCATATATATGGAATTTAAGACAAAAAAATGTTATGAAGAACCTAGGGGTAAAACAGGAATAAAGACACAGACCTACTGGAGAACAGACTTGAGGATATGGGGAGGGGGAAGGGTGAGCTGTGATAGGGCGAGAGAGAGACATGAACATATATATATACTAACAAACGTAAGGTAGATAGCCAGTGGGAAGCAGCCGCATGGCACAGGGATACCGGCTTGGTTCTTTGTGGCTGCCTGGAGGGGTGGGATAGGGAGGGTGGGAGAGAGGGAGACAAAGAGGGAAGAGATATGGGAACATATGTATATGTATAACTGATTCACTCTGTTATAAAGCAGAAACTAACACACCATTGTAAAGCAATTATACCCCAATAAAGATGTTAAATAAATAAATAAATAAATAAATAAATAATCTTCTTTGCATTTTGCTATTGTTAGTTCTGTTGTCAGGAGATGGTTTAGGAAGTAGTAATCACTGTGGTTCTTATTTCTACTAATGAGGCTCTTCTCCCTTTACCCAGAATCAATATTTTAGTCACCTTGATATCCCTTTCTTTCTCCTCTCTCCACATGCCAGCAAGTTGTATTTTTTGTTCTCCTTCAGTAATCTCTCTCATAAATTTTCCCCCTTTCTCTCCACACCAAATAACAGAAATAATAATAAAATCATATTAACAATTAACTACTTAGCACTTGTTTAAGGCCAGGCACATTGTTAAGTAATTCACATGCATCGTCTCAATGAATAATCATAGTAACATTGGTCTCTTCTGCATTTTACTAGTAAGAAAAATGAAACTCAGAATAGTTAAACAAATTGTTCCAAATCACATAGCAAGAAAGTAGATTCAGATTTGAATCAAGAAAACCTGAGCTTTTAAGCACTGCTCCACACTTCCTCTTTCTAGTTCACACCTTCTGCAGACACTTCTTAGTTTAAATTTTCCTCAATATTGCCACCTGATTTAATCTTCGTAATATGCTTTATTCATGCCAGTCTCCTTTGCAAGGATTTTTCCCATTTACTGCAGTGATTTAGATTCTGGGCTCTAGCAGTTGACTGGGTTTGAAATTTTGTTAAAGTACATCAAAACCACTAACATCCTCTTTTTCGGATTTTAAGCTCTTTAAGGTTAAGACTGAGTCTTACTGATCCACACATCTGTGATAAGTGCCTGGTTCATAGTTTTACACACAGTACTCTACAAATATTCATAGGAATGAGCTTAACTGAACAGAGGTGAACATTTTTTTAAAATATAATTTTGATTACATAAAAGAGACTAGTGTTGCTACTTTTTGTATATTGATGGCATTAATGAGATAAGAGTATCAAGCTCTTTGCTATATAGTGTAAGAGAAGAATACAAATAACATATATGATGTAGTAAAATGGTCGCAAAGACATAAAGTAAGGTCAATCTCTAATTTTGCTGTGAAGGAATATAGTTTGTTGGATAACTTAATGAGCTCCTATGTCCTAATCAAGATCATCATTTGAGCAGGATTTTCTCCATTTGAATACCCTATTTTCTAGCACCCTCTCATTCTAGCCTATGTCCCACTGTACTCATTCAGTCTAGCTTATGACTTCTAGGATCTTCTAAATCAGGAAATCTATTTTAGGTCTTCCAGAATCTTTTCTATTTTTTGGATTCTGGCAGTAAAGGAGGAATTGTCTTATCCCTTTCCTCTAACAAAACTAGAAATTCTAACTGAAGAATGAGGATCGTGAACATGGTCCTGTTTCACAGATTTATCACACTGTGCCACCAATAAAATTTCTTGAGACTGAGAAACTCCATAATGTACAATCTGGATAATTTATTTCTCTCATACAAAGTGTAGGACAAATTATTTCTTAAGAGAAATCTACTTTATATTCAAAAATGCATGAATGTTCTAGGAGTCTTGCAAATATTGAAATAATATTAATCTGCAAGCATGGGTCTGTGAACATATTTGCATAGCACTTAAATCCAAGGTACTGAAACTAGACTGCTTCAGCTAAAATCATCAACTACCATTTACAATGTGTATGATATTGAAAAAAAATATTTAATCTCCCTGTTCCTCCATCTGTAATTTGGAACTAATAACAGCACTCACGTGATAAAATTGTTTTCAGGGTTCATGAGAAATTAATTGGGAGCAATATCTCCAAACACATAAAAAGAAGGCAATAGAATAAATATCATATGTTTAGTTTGTTTTTGTTATTATTAAAAAGTATTACCATGTTATTATTCTAAGCTTGACTCATCACAGAGTGAGTGAGGCTAAGACACTTCTAACAGGATTTTTAAAGATAGGAAAAAATCATCTGCCTTCTATAACTAGTGCTAGTATAATGCATTGATTAATTTAAGTTGTACAGTGGAAGCATCAGAAAGAAAGGAAAGATCTGGCTTACAGAGAAGATGTAGGGTGAAGTGTCATAAAGGAGGAATCATTTATTTAAATAATTTATTTAAATATATATATATATATATATATATATATATATATATATAGAGAGAGAGAGAGAGAGAGAGAGAGAGGAAACCAAAAATGTGTCAGATTTTATGCAAGATGCTGTGGGATTGTGTATTCACTATTAAACCATCCACCTTAGCATACTCAAGGAACATATATCCCCCTACTAGAGAAAGACAATCAAGAAAGCAATTGCACAAGTACTCTGAAATATGTAAATGCAAGATCTGTAGAAAATGAACACCTGATATTTTCAGGGAAAGTGAGAATGATTTGCAGGGAAGGTGACATTGTCTATATAAATCCATGCTTGAGAGTCATTTTGTCAGGCAAAAAAAAGGAATCAGTATGTGCAGAGAAAACAGGAAGAAAGGCAAGAGATCTCTGGAGGTTCAAAAATAGTTTGGTTTAGCTAATATATATATGGTATAGGGTGGTTGGAATCCAAGGGCTTTAGCAGGAGAAGAGACTGAAACTAGAAACTGAGCTTCATTATTAGAGTTCTTATACGGGAAGAAGTTTGTTCTTAATTCTGCCTGAGAATTTCAAGAAAGGGGCTGATATTCTCGGAGTTCACAAGTTACTTCTGTCAGATAAGTATGAGGAGTGTGGGTGAGGGAAGAGAACAGAGCCTGGAGTTCTAGAGCAGCTGTTCTCCCAATGTGGTCCCCGGACCAGAAGTATGAGCATTACCTGGAAACTTGTTAGAAATGCAAATTCTCAGTCTCCACCTCAGAAACCCTGAATCAGAAACTCTAGGACGGAACCCAGTCATGGGTTTTTGAACAAGCTCTCCGGGTAATTCAGGCATTCATGAGCATTTGAGAACTATGGTTTCAGATGAATCTATTGTCTTCCTTCAGGGAGAGTTATGTGCTGTTTCTTATCAGCAGAGACAGCAAAAATGGAGCTTGGGAAGTAGTCCTGAGTTTAAAGTGGACTATAATTGGGAATTCTCTGGTGGTCCAGTGGTTAGGAGTCCACGCTTTCACTGCCGAGCGCCGGGGTTCGATCCCTAGTCGGGGAACTAAGATCCCACAAGTCATGTGACACAGGCAAAATAAGAATAAATAAAGTGGGCTACAATTGAGTGACCAGGTGACACCAGTTGGCGAGAAGGAGATGCTGAGAATGAATTTGGTTGGGGAATCAAGTCTATAAAGACTAAAAAGTGATAAGGAATATGGAATGAAGCAATGGGGCAATTCGGAGAGGGAAAGGATATTTAGACCTGAAGTAGTAAAGTATTACAGTCAGAATCTTGAAGAAAAAAGTACCTAATGCAGTCATTTGGATATAAAAGAGAAAAAAAGCTTTGTCTATGTCTTGGATTTGGTTTAATTTTATCTACATTCCTCATGAACTTCAACGGTTTTGGTATTAGTCTGTATGAAAATAATGATTATAATTTTTAGTAGGGAAGGGCCAGAGCTGGAGAGAAATTTGTGGAACTATATTATATTCTCTGAAATCTTGGTACATAATAAACCCAATTTCCATTCTCTTTCCTACATCACTGCTAAAATACTTTTGAATCCCCTGATCCACCAATTTATGCAAGCCCAGATATTTGTGAACTCCACATACTTCAGACTGAAGCTCTTCATTTCTGCCTCTTAGGCCCTTTCAGGTTCTCATTTTGAAAGTGTTCTTTTTCCAAGCAATTTGAACCAATTTTATGTGAAACTTCATGAGACACTTCATCAAATTCTTTGCTTCGGCCCAGATATATAGCCTCCACTGCATACTCTCAGCCACTAATCTTATAATTCTATCTCACTGAGTTTGACTGGTATGGTGTGCTCTCTCTCCTCCAGTTTCTTTTATACTCCCTGTGAAATCCTAGCCTCAGGAACAGTAGGGTAGTAGAATGGGGAGCAGGCAAAAGGAGCTGGAACAGTGAACAACAGGGGCAGACAGCAGAATCCAGAGTAGCTATAAAGGGAAATATGCTAATTAATGGGTATGCAGAGTGGAGAAGGGAGGAAAGGATTTAGCACAGCTTCCACAAGGTGAATGAATACATAAGGAGTACATTTATTTCTATGGTCAGCCCCGGGGATTATAATGGAAAGGTAGATTCTTGTTTTTAGTGATCTCTTTTTCTTTTTTTTAGTTTCTTATTAGACAAGCTTATTTATTTATATTAACAAGAAAAATATGTGATTGCATCAAAGCTCTTGATCAGTGAATCACTGCCCTAGCTATTTTTCCTTCCTTTAATATATGTATTAAAATTGCTAATAAATGCACATATGAAATGTACATACAGTGATTTTTGGTACAATAGGTTGGTGTATATTTTCTAATATGTTCCATTTTAAATAGTTTAATATATGCACACATTTTAAAAAAATGTTGGATACATGTAAATTAACATGTTGACCCTAAAATCAATAATGGTTTCAGGCTTAGGTATGACCTCATCAGCAATCGTCTTTAAGCCACAAGAATACAGGAGACATTTGTTTCTCCTTCACTACTTTGCCCTAAATGCTCATTGCAAAAATTTTTCACAAATTAGGCCCTCCTAAATGATTTGTGTCAATATATGAATGAATCCACCTTCACAGATTCCCATCTCCGTCTCCTCCTAGCCCTGGTATTATACTTAATATCTACAACATCACTGTGATGTACGTATTGCCTGCTGGATACTTCTAATAACCCATTACGTCATCCGGGGCTAGAAATCTTGCTGCTGCATCTGAAAGCTAGAATGAGACAGGTTGTTCATTCTAAAGTATGAGGTGTTCAGTTATCTTCAAGTTATTCAAGAGAGAGCAATAAAGTCTACAGACTGCCAATGGTCATCATATTTCTCCAAAGAGACAAATAGTAAATATTTCAGTATTTGCAGCCCATACAATCTCTGTTACAAATACTCGATTCTGCAATTGTGACACAAAAGCAGCCACAGATAATATATAAACAGATAGACATGGTTGTGTCCCAATAAAACTTTATTTACAAAGACAGATACTGGAGCAGACTTAGCCCCAGGGCTGTAATTTGCCTGCCTCCAGGGATAGACAAAGTCTTTTTGCCTCTGTACCTGAGCTGTTCTGACACTGTAGCAAGACTTATTATCAAAATATTGGTGTCCATTCTCCAAATGAATATTGAAATAAGCAGAAATCATTGAGGTTAAAGTATTGATTGTGAAAACATGAATTTGAAAGCTAAACTGCCTGTCTTTATATCCAGCTTTTCTATTTATTATATGCCCTTGGCCAGCAGACATATGTTCTCTTGACTCAGTTTTTCTGTCTGCAGAATGAGAAAACACCATGCACCTGTATTTTAAGGTTCTTACGAAAATAATCCATGTTAAACATGGAAGCGACCAGAACAGAGTAATAACTCAAGGAGAGGAGTGATGGAAAATAAATTAAAACTCAAGATCAAGTGATTTGCTCAAGTCTCAACAGCTTTTGACAGATGACGTTCCATATAACCACCATAATGCTTTCCATCTTGAAATGGTACAACTGTGCCCTGCAGTTTCAGAGGTCAGAGAAATGTGTTTACCCTTTTTTGTGACACGTACCAATACAATTGAATTTATTCCAGAAATATGGTGTGTTGATGGATGAAGATACCAATTTAATCACTTACAAAAATTTGCTACAATATTGTGCTGTCTTTCCAGCTAATGACCAATGTCACTCAGCATATCCTTTTGCTTTTTTACCTTCTACTTTCACATTGGCTAAGGGTATATCCCTGTGTTTCAATCATTTTATGAAAAAAATTAATGGAACATGAGTGGAGACAAACAAATTTGCTGAATCACCATGGAGCAGACAAACTGCATGCATTATTCTGTTCCCAGCATCACAATTACTCAGAATTCACTATTTAGTTCTTTTATAACCCAACCTTCCAAAATATCTGCTGACAGATATCAATTTTGGGGAACAGAGTCATATCATGCATTGTGTGCATGGTCATATGGTAAAAGGTAAAATGCAATTAAGTCTGACACAGCAGCCAATTCATTGCCAAATGCAGCTGACCTGTTACATGCAACATACCTGATGCAAGACTGGAATAAGGGGAAAAATACCTACTGTTAAATGGAAGAAAAGCAACTTTATTCACATAAGCTCATATTAAAACGTTTTTAAAAAGTGTTTTATGGAATCATCAGCTCTTAAGAGTTAGCAGAGATTTGGCCTTATACATAACTGCAAAGCAGGTCATACACTTCCCAGTCTGTATTTTTTCCATTAAACATGCTATCATAGAAATCATACACAACTAATACATGTACATACTTATTTGGTATAAGAATAATTTCAAACATTATTCATCCTCCATTGAATTATATCCACAAAAACCTAAATTAGTGAATTATTCAAGATAATTTTTATATGTGCAAACTTGTTTAGTGTCTTAACAATGTCACTTTGACTCTAAATATTGCTCACCCTCTTCATTTAACAAATGAACCATGTTCTCTCAGAGCCTTATGCTCCAAGACTGAGCTATTACCCTAGGAAGGAGATGGAAGTTTCCTCTAGAACAAAGAGGTTACTAAGCAGCTGACTGATTTGTCTGCTTTTAGGAAAATTATAGTTTGTTTGTTTTTTTTTAATGCCAGCATTTTACAGTAAGAGAAAGTATACTAAATTTGAAATCTACTTAATGCCACAAAACCCAGGCCATATTAGGCCTTGGAGTTTATACCTTCCAGAAAAGACAAGACCCAGGAGATGACATGGAATATATAAAGAATCTGCTTTTTCTAGGTCGGAGATTTGAGGGAAGAAGAAGGAGAGCTTGTTCCCCTTTCCCCTTGGGAAAGGGGAGAGGAAGATCCACATGGCTGGGGGAAGTCTGAGACCAAAGCACCCAAGTCTTAGAGAAAGCCTGCTAGTGATTACTTCCTAGGAAGTGAGGAGCAGTGGCCTGGGCTCTAATTGTGAAATGCCTGTGTAGATGAGTCTGATGCCTTTTTCCTGGCTTTTCCTCAGCTGCCTAGGTGGTGCTGGACCCCAAGTGCTCCTAAGTGCTTTGGTGAGTGCCAGTCTGAGGCTCAGTTTCTGGTCCCAGGAACCAGGGTGTCTGTGGTGTAGGGGAGAAACAAAATCTCCTCTACCTTCTTTAGGTCTCTTGGCTGTTCTCAAGAATTAAATTGATATAAGATAAATTAACAGGAAAAAAAGCATACAAATTATATCAAATCTTTACATACACGTGGGAGCCTTCACAAGAGAATGAAGATCCAGGGAAGTGACCAGAGCAGGAAGCTTTTACACCTTTTAAGCAAAGAAACAATAAATTTGTGAAGAACTGACAAAACAAAGAGGTTTGGGCTGGGGTAGTAAATGGTGGAAACTGTAAATAGGAAGACAAAGGTTAGCTTAGCAAACTTTGTACAGATTTCTTGGCCCCAAATTCCCTGTCTCTTGTGATAAGAATGTCTTCTACCTCCTGGTACAAGGAGCATACATTTCACACTGGAGTTTTATCTCCTTCTTTCAGAAAGACAAAGGAGGGTTTCTGACCCTTTCTTTCTTACACCTACTGTTTCTTAAGTGCCGTTATTTCAAAATAATCAATATGCCAAAGTGACATTTGGGGTGACATATTCTGAACACCTTCAGTGGCTTAGCAAGCATGAGAAACTGCTTGGACCAAGTACTACAGCATTAGGTTCCAGCATGCCACCTTGCAATGTTACCTCAGCTATCACTTCTGAAAGAGGGCCTTCGCTTAGTCAATATGCAACAGAGAACAGTGAAGACCCAGAAAACTTTGCATTCTTGTAAGAGCCCCTTCTCACAACTACAAAATATATTAAATCCCTGTGTATACTCAGATTCTATGCTTCCACAAAGGGGATTCAAAGAAGACAGAACTCAGGGGTGAATAATTTTTCTAAATGCACTAAATCATCTATAAGAGATTATTTAAACTATACATGATAAGGGACGTTTCAATATTTAGAATATTATTAAATATTTTGAATATTTAGAAGGTAAATACTTAAACTGAAAGAGATTTTCTTTTTAAACTGGAAGGAATGATACGTTTAGATTGGGAAATATAACTTTCTCAGCTAGTCTGTGGGGTAGGGTTCACAAGGAAGAGAAGATCAGATCTAGAAATAAATAAAAGAATGTGGTAGGTTCTAGTAACTCAAAAGAAGCACATGAGCTTGATACAGTCATTTTGAAAGACTCTGAAGATTTCAAAAGACCTAACTGGTTCCACAAACTAAGACAGTTTAATCAGGGAAGGATAAAAGGGATAAAACTCATGACATCATTTCTATGAAATCGCACCACCTATCAGAGACTTGACTTATTTGACTGCCTAAGACATTTGCAGAACATTTGACAGTATAAATCTCAAGAACTTCTCTAAGTCTCTGTTTCTGCGGAGTTAGCCACACCAACCAAAATAATCAATATATATTTGATTATGTATAATATACATTTATATTCATATATAAAAAGAAATTGGGTTTTAGATGGTTCAATCTATCTGAGGTAATATAAGTGGATATATATATATATCAAACTAATACTGTGTCAATTTCTGAAAAGATTCTTCATGTTAAAAAATGTGTGTGTGTGTGTGTGTGTGTGTGTGTGTGTGTGTGTGTGTGTGTGTGTTCTAATGCCCAAGAAAATTACAGGGGAATAAAGTGATAGAACTCATCAATCAGCCTTCAAATGTAGCTCCAAAACCTCTAGGCTAACAGGTTTCTCAAAGACCTCAGATGTTTATGGATACTTCTTCTAAGGGAAAGTTCCAGAGATACTGGAAGAGGGAACCCATGGCCAACCAACTTCTCTGAAAACTTGCTGGAAGAAATTAGAAGTAGAAAATATGATAAGGTGATGATGATCACAGCTTAGTTTCTTTAAACACAGAGAAAATTTTGGGAGGAAAATAAACCTACTCCAGAATAGTAAAAGATAATCAAATTTAAATGGAAATATTATACTTTAATTTACAAATTATTTCAGGTAGTAAAACATTAAGGTCTTTATTAAGTTCTACTGTATCTCTTCAGTCTTAGATTTAATCTTTCAACCCCAGGAAATACCAATTTATATTAAATCAATACAAATTTTACTCTTATTTTGGGGGGAGGTGTAGGGGGTAATCTCAAGGTTAGCAATTTGGAATTTCTGTATTAATTCATTATGATTTTTGTTTCTTGACCTCTACAGTAATACTATCATATTCTCTATAGAATTCTTAATGCAAAGTCCAATTCCAGAAAACATACCTTTTAATTTACTTTTTATCTCTTTCATGAAATACTATTGACTCTATTCTTTATATTGTACTGACCTCTTTGAATCAATATTCTGCCAGGTTGTTGTCCTATCATCTGATATTTACCATATACAAGATGTTCACAGGTAAGAGCAAAATCTTCTTTGGAAAACATGTAATTGAATACTACAGAGAAGGTACCTGTTAATCTCATAAAAGGTATCCACATGTATTAATAGGATTATCACTATTCCATAATTAAATCTTTTGGTAGAAGCAAAGAAAAACAGTCAATTCCAGAGACACAAACAGAAAAAGGCCAATATCTGGTTTAATATGCATATTTTAAAATAAATCAGGCTAATTATAATTATACAATGCTGAATTCTATAAATGCCTTAACTTTTCAGGATTTAAAAAAAATTCCCCTCAATTGAGGTTTTTGGAATTATACTTTAAGAAGTTAATATCCACCTATTACAAGATATATATATATAGATTAGACACATTATGTTCTTTAGCTCATACCAGAAAATGAATATTTGAAGGATAAGAAATAAAAGACTCAGTTATATGCTTAATCAAGCAAGGTACAAGGAAACAGTTGTTCCTCATGGACAGAATAGTTCACCTACCTTCTGGGATTTTAAGGCATGAATCAAAGAAATCCTATTTTTTAAAAATTGAAATCTGAGTCAATCAAGCAAAAATGTAATGATGAACTTCCAAAAAAACATGCAAGTTCTGGGAACAGAATTACTTTTACAAGGCTATTTTTTTCTGTCTACTAGCTGTGTGACCTTGGACAATTTAATTAAGCTCTCTGGCTCTCAGCTTTGCCATGGATGAGGTTCTAAAAGTATAAAATATACTTTTTACTATAATAAAAGGAAACAATGTAAATACCTATCTAATAAGTTTTCAGTTAGTTTTAAAATACTTTTATATGGATTGCATTATTGTAATATTATATATATTATTAAATTACATGAATTATATGAATTGATTTCCCAGATTAGTTAATAAAAACATTTAACTTGTCATTCATTTACTCTGAGTTCTTTTTCTGTTTATCACTTATTCCCACACACTAAAATTTATGTTCCATTAGAGCAGGAACATTGTGGGGTTTACTCATTGTTTTTTCTTTTGTACAAACTGATATATAAAATACTGTTAATGAGTGAGATATGTCATTCAGAATTCCCTAGGTTATGCTACAGTAACTAAAACTCTCAAATCTTAGTCACTCAACATGCACAAAAGTGTACTAAAGTTTTGTTCACACTACTTGTCCATGATAAGTCAGCAAATGGGTTTGCCTAAAGGTAGTGTTATGGGCTGTGCTGTGTCCCCTTCAAATTCATATGTTGAAGTACTAAACCTCAGCACCTCAGAGTTCAACTGTATTTGAAGATAGAGGCTTTAAAGAGACTATCTTCCTTCTTAAGATTTTTTTTCTATACACTGGCAATGAACAATCCAATAATAGAATTAAGAAAATAAACCTATGTATAAGAGCATCAGAAAGAATAATGCACTTAGGTATAAATTTAACAACAACAAAAAAAGTACAAGACTTATGCATTGAAAAACACAAAACATTATTAAAAGAAACTGAATAAGACCTAAATAAATGGGAAAAAACACCCTGTATTCATGGAGTGAAAGCCTTAACTTTTAGGATGATATATTCCCTTAATTGATTTATAGACTCAGTTCAATTCTATCAAAATCCCAGCTACCATTTTTTCCCAGAAATTTATAAGCTGATTCTAAAATTTGTATAGGGGACCTGGAAGAGCCTAAACAATCTTGGAAAGAACAAACCTGGAGGACTCTCACTTCTCAATTCCAAAACTTACTAAAAAGTTATAGTAATCAAAACAATGTAGTACTGGCATAAGGATAGACATATAGAACAACAGGACAGAATTGAAAGTCCAGAAGTAAACATATACATTTTTGTTTAACAATGTTGTCAAGAAAATTTACTATCCATTGAATGTTTGTGTCTCCTAAAAAATTTATATGTTGAAACTTATGCCCAATGTGAAGCCATTTGGCAGTGTGGCCTTTGGGAAGTGATTAAATACTGAGGATGGAACCCTCATGAATGGGATCAGTGCACTTATTAAAGAGACCCCAGAGAGCTCTCTCGCCCCTTCCACTGAATGATGTTACAGGAGACAATGGCCATCTATGAACACGAAGCTGCCTCTCACCAGACACTGAATCTGCTACACCCTAACTTTAGACTTCCCAGCCTACAGCATTGTGAGTAATACATTTCTCTTGTTATTATGCCACCAGGTCTATGGTATTCTGTCATAGCAATCCAAACAGCCTAAGACCAAATTTAACGGCAAAAATAGTCGTTTTAACAAATGTATGTTAGGACACCTGGATATCCACGTGCAAAAGAACGAAGTTGGACTCCTTTCTCACAACCCACACAGTTCAAATAAAAGTGAACCAAAGAGCTACATTTCAGAGATAAAACTATGAAACTCTTAGAAGAATACATATATATCTTCATGAATTTGGATTATGCAGTAGTCTCTTATATATAACATAAAAAAATCAACCAAAGAAAAAAGTAGATAAATTAGACAATCACATTGAAAATCTTTTGTTCTTCAAAAGACAATATAAAGAGAGTAAAAAGACAACTTCAGGAATTGAAGAAATATTTGCAAATCACATATCTGATAAGAATCTGGCATCCATAGTATATAAAGAAGTGTTACAACACAATAATAAAAAGATAAATAACCCAATGTAAAATGGATTTGAATAGCCATTTTTCCAATGAAGATACACAGATGGCAAATAAGTACATTAAAAGATGCTCAATATCATTAGTTAATAGGGAAATATAAATCAAAAGTGCAATGTTATACCACTTCACATACACTGGAATGACTATTACAAAAGGCAAACAATTAGAAGTCTTGGGTATAGATAAATTGGGACTTTAACATACTGTTGGTGGGCCTGTAAAATGATGCATCCATTTTGGAAAACAGTCTGATAATTCCTCAGAAGATTAAACCGAGTTACCATATGACCCAGCAATTCTATTCCTAGGTACATACACGAGATATGAAAGCATATGCACACCAAAAAAATTTACTTGGAGAGACTTTCAAGATGGTGGAGGAGTAAGAAATGGAGATCACCTTCCTCCCTACAAATAGATCAAAAATGCATCTACACATGGAAAAACTCCTACAGAACACCTACTGAACACTGGCAGAAGACCACAAACTTCCAAAAAGGCAGGAAAATCCCCACGTACCTGGGTAGGGCAAAAGAAAACAGGAAAAACAGAGACAAAAGAATAGGGATGGGACCTGCACCAGTGGAAGGGGGCAGTGAAGGAGGAAAGGTTTCCACACACTAGAAAGCCCCTTCACTGGCAGGGACGGGGCAGAGCTTTGGAGCCACAGAGGAGAGCATAGTGACAGGGGTGCAGAGGGCAAAGCAGAGAGATTCCCACACAGAGGATAGGAGCTGACCAGCACTCACCAGCCTGATATGCTTGTCTGCTCACCCACCAGGGCAGGAGGGGGCTGGGAGCTGAAGCTTGGGCTTCAGAGATCAGACCCCAGGGAGAAGACTGGGGTTGGCTGCATGAAGGCAGCCTGAGGGGGCTAGAGCGCCAGAGCTAGCCAGGAGGGAGTATGGGAAAAAGTCTGCACCTGCTGGAAAAGCAAGAGACCATTGTCTCAGGGTACATGAGGAATGTGGCTTCCTGCTCCATGTGCCCACAGATGACAGAGCACCACCTAAGCAAGCTCCAGAGATGGACATGAGCTGTGGCTATCATCTTGGACCCCAGAGGTGGACATGGACCACTATTGCTGCCGCCACGTCCACCAAGGATCCTGTGTGCAAGCACAGGTCATTACCCACAAGCACACCACTGCCAGGGTCCCATGATCCAGGGACAACGTCCCCTGGAGAACACACGGTATGCCTCAGCCTGTTGCAAATTCACGCCGGCCTCTGCCACCACAGGCACACCCCGCATTCCAACTGTGACTACCGTACCCCTCCCTCTCCTTAGCCAGAGTGAGCAAGAGAGGCCTAATCAGCCGCTGTTTTAACCTCCTCCTGTCTGGGAGGGGAACAGATGTCTGAGGGCAGCCTACATGCAGAGGCAGGGCCAAAACGAAAGCTGAGCCCCAGGAGCTGTGCAAACAAATAAGAGAAAGGGAAATTTATCCATGCAGGCTTAGGAGCAGCAGACTAAATCCCCGCAATTGGCTTGGTAAACACTGCATCTGTGGAATACCTGAATAGACAACAAGTGTTCCCAAAAGTGAGGTGGGGGATTTGGGGAGCAACTGTGGACTTGGGATTTGCTTTCAGCGTTTGATTTGTTTTTAGTTTTATGTTTATCCTAGTTTAGTTTTTAGTGCTTGTTTTCATTTGTGGGTTTGTTTACTGGTTGGGTTGCTCTTTTCCTTTTTCTCTTTTGTCTGTTTAGTTTTGCTTTAACCAATTTTGTGGGGGTTATGTCTGTTCTTTTTTTTTTTCTTTTCTTCTTTTTCTTCTGAGCCATGCAGCTGGCAGAGTCTTTGTGCTCTGGCCAGGTGTCAGGCCTGAACCTCCGAAGTAGGAGAGCCAAGTCCAGAGACCTCCCGGCTCCATGTAATGTTAATTGGTGAGAGCTTTCCCAGAGATATCCATCTCAACACTAAGACCTAGCTCCATCCAATGGCCAGCAAGCTCTAGTGATGGACACCCCATGCCAAACAACTAGCAAGACAAGAACACAACCCCACACATTACCAGAGAGGCTACCTAAAATCATACTAAGTTCACAGATACCCCAAAACCCACCACCAGATGCAGCCCTGCCCACCAGAAGGACAAGATACAGCCCTACCCACCAGAACACAGGCATCAGTCCTCCCCACCAGGAAGCCTATACAAGCCACTGATCCAACCTCACCCAATTGGGGCAGACGCCAGAAATAAGAACTATGAACTTGCAGGCTGCAAAAAGGAAACCCCAAGCACAGTAACTTAAACAAAATGAGAAGACAGAGAAATACACAGAAGATGAAGGAGGAAGGTAAATCTCCAAAATTTACAAGCACCCCATGCAGCTCAATATCAAAAAAACAAACAACCCAATCCACAATTGGACAGAAGACCTAAATAGACATTTCTCCAAAGAAGACATACAGATGGCCAACAAACACATGAAAAGGTGCTCAATATCACTAATTGTTAGAGAAATGCAAATCAAAACCACAATGAGGTATCACCTTACACCAGTCAGAATGGCCATCATCAAAAAATCTATAAGCAATAAATGCTGGAGAGGGTATGGAGAAAAGGGAACCCTGTTGCACTGTTGGTGGAAATGCAAATTGATACAGCCACTCTGGAGAACAGTATGGAGGTTCCTTAAAAAACTACAAATAGAACTACCATATGACCCAGCAATCCCACTACTGGGTATATACCCTGAGAAAACCATAATTCAAAAACAGACATGTACCACAATGTTCATTGCAGCTCTGTTTACAATAGCCAGGACATAGAAGCAACCTAAGTGTCCATCGACAGATGAATGGATAAAGAAGATGTGGCACATATATACAGTGGAATATTACTCAGCCATAATAAAAAATGAAATTGAGCTATTTGTAGTGAGGTGGATGGACCTAGAGTGTCATACAGAGTGAACTAAGTCAGAAAGACAAAAACAAATACCATATGGGATGGTTGTTTAAGAGGGAGGGGCTATGGTGATATATGTATACATATAGCTGATTCACTTTGTTATACAGAAGAAACTAACACAACATTGTAAAGCAATTATACCCCAATAAAGATGTAAAAAAAAAATTACTTGAAAGTTCATAAGACCATTACTCTTAATATCCAAAATGTGGAAACAGCTCAGATGTTCAACTGCTGAATGGCTAAATGAATGTGTGGAATATTACTCAGCTATACAAAGGTGAATAAAATACTGATTCATGCTAAAATGTGGATGGACCTTTAAAGAATTATGCACAGTGGGCTTCCCTGGTGGCACAGCGGTTGAGGGTCCGCCTGCCGATGCAGGGGACCCAGGTTCGTGCCCCGGTCCGGGAAGATCCCACATGCTGCGGAGCAGCTGGGCCCGTGAGCCATGGCCACTGAGCCTGCGCATCTGGAGCCCGTGCTCTGCAACGGGAGAGGCCACGACAGTGAGAGGCCCACGCACCACAAAAAAAAAAAAAAAAAATTATGCACAGTGAAAGAAGCCCAACAAAAATGGCCACATACTGTGTGGCTCCAATTATATGAAATGTATAATATAGGAAAATGCATAGAAAGAGCTAATAATTATCTGTATATTGTCTTTCTATCATTATAAAATGAACAGTGATCAGGAAGTGTCACTATTGGAGGTTTTGAACTCAGAAGTCTCATGAAGACATGTCAAATAAGGTGTTTTACTTATTTTTTTTAAGTTGTCTGTGTTGTGGAAAATTGAAGAGGAAATAGGAAATATTTCAGATGAAGATGATAGTACATTCAAAGAATACAAAAAGAACTAGATTAGTGGGGATTCTCAATTTTTAGTTAATTGACTAGTTACCTCAGATATTGGAAGTTTAAAAAATGCAGGTGTCTAAACTTAACTCATACAGAGTGAAGTAAGTCTGAAAGAGAAAAACAAATACCATATGCTAACATATATATGGAATCTAAAAAAAAAAAAGGGTTATGAAGAACCTAGGGGCAGGACAGGAATAAAGATGCAGATGTAGAGAATGGACTTGAGGACACAGGGAGGGGGAAGGGTAAGCTGGGGCAAAGTGAGAGAGTGACATGGACATATATACACTACCAAACGTAAAATAGATAGCTAGTGGGAAGCAGCCGCATAGCACAGGGAGATCAGCTCAGTGCTTTGTGACCACCTAGAGGGGTGGGATAGAGAGGGTGAGAGGGAGGGATACACAAGAGGGAAGAGATATGGGGATATATGTATAGTATAGCTGATTCACTTTGTTATAGAGCAGAATCTAACATACCAGTTTAAAGCAATTACACTCCAATAAAGATGTTAAAAAAAGAAAAAGGGTTAATGAATTACAACCTATGTAAGAATTTATGATGGGAGGGTCCTTGGGTTCTCTATTTGTGAAAATGCTTCTCAGGTATGTCTAATGTGCAATGACATATAGGAACCACTCCTATAACCTGTCTTCTAGAGGGCAGGAACCAGGCTGTACTTATATGTCTATCTTTCAAACCAAGTCCAGAGTAGTTTTTCAATAGAATATAAACCAAAGTTCTCACCATAACAATATACACATGGACAGGTAAAAGTAACCTTCCCATTATTTAAGCAGGAGGGCCAATTTATATCAAAGACTTTGGCCAGAAATAACTCTTTGATACTCAAGTTACTAAATAGATAACCAATTGCAAAATTCCTACTGATCCTGTCATATGGCTTTATTTTTAACCAGTAAACTCTACTGATTTGGCTTTCTTTTTTTTTTTCAGATCTGAGTCTGAGCATCTGTATACCTTATTAATGCCATTACTTTCCATATTTCAATGCAAGGCATTTTATGGGAACCTGTCATTAACAGTATAAAAAACTAATTGCAAGTTTCATGCCACATTAATTTCCCCCATAAACAAACATCTGAGATTTAAAACATATGCTAATAGAGAACTGGTAATTTTATCCACATACCTACCAAGACAGATGGAAGTCACCTCAGACAGAATTTTGATAAGGAGGACTGAAAGCCAAAACCCTCTTTTGCAAGGTCTTGACAAGTTCTATGTGATCTGTTGTCATAGTTACAACTTCAGGTGCCATTTTCCTACAGCTTACCTTTATTTTTGAATTCATATTTTCTGATGAAATATGGATATTTTAAGTAAAGAACAGGCCTTTGTGATGACTTCAATCTAACTCAAACACATGGCTTTGATTCTTACACTCGTGGGCTAATGGTTGTCTGAAGACATCACCAGTCTTTCCTCCTGTCTCACACTGGTGAAAGTCCATGTCAGCTGGAACAAATCACTCTCTCTACTCTTCAGTTAATTAAAATATACATTCTTTGAGTATATTTTTGGAGGGTTCTCCAAGAATGAATGTCATATACAACCTGACTCAGATAAAGGTATTTTCTGATAAGTGAGTACCCACATATATTTTCTAGTCCACTTTAGAGCAAACAGAATGATACATTTCTTTGTTGATGAAAAAGGAGAACAATAGTTAGGCATGTCACTGTTTTCATTTTTATCATTGGAAACCTAAAGAAGGTACTATGAGGATAAATCTATACACATTTTTAGGTTGACAAATTTGACTATTATTTCCCTTTCAAATAACTATTTACAGTTTTGAATGATTTCCCCCCCCAACAGGTTTTAACAATTTAGGGAAAAATGGCTGAACTGGCTTTTGGTAGATACATAAATTTGCAAGGGTGAAAGATAAAGAAGAACAAAGGAACTTTACAGATTCTATTTAACCATTCTAAAATACCTGCTATTGAAAAGAAATATCCAAACTGTAAGTAACGATTGAAAGCTGGTTTGATTTAGTTGAATGTTACAGAATATGCATATATCCATACACTGCTTGCCAAACATACATGTGCCTTTCCCTCAAAGCCCAGTATTCTTGCACTGGCATGTTCATGTGTCCAGTTCTTGCCAACTGACTCAGGAAAAAATGACAAGTATCTATCCTAGGCCAGAACATAGAGAATAGGTGTGATTTCTCTCAGCACTTTCTTCTCTTCCTCTTGTCACCCTGGAAACACACACACACAGTGAGACTGCAAGACCCTGAATGGTACATGAAATAAACATCATGTGCTGAGCTCCTGAGATCGGGGCATTAATTTTTTACTCAGCATAACCTCGTTTATCTAGATTGACACAAATATATGTTAAATTTGGAATTAAAAAAACCTGAGTTTGGGCTTCCCTGGTGGCACAGTGGTTGAGAATCTGCCTGCTAATGCAGGGGACACGGGTTTGAGCCCTGGTCTGGGAAGATCCCACATGCCATGGAGCAACTGGGCCCGTGAGCCACAACTACTGAGCCTGCACGTCTGGAGCCTGTGCTCTACAACAAGAGAGCCCGCAATAGTGAGAGGCCCGCGCGCCACAATGAAGAGTGGCCCCCACTTGCCACAACTAGGGAAAGCCCTCGCACAGAAACGAAGACCCAACACAACCAAAAATAAATAAAATAAAAATAAATAAATAAGAAGACCCCAAGATCACTATTAAAAACACAAACAAACAAACAAAAAAACCCTGAGTTTGAGTCTCAACTCCCTTATAATCTTTATGATCTTCACAGTGCCAGGTAACTCAGGTGAACAACTTCTCAATGAAGTTAATGCTCACTAAATATCTACTTCTTCTCATATATCTCAGCCTAAATTGTACTTAGTTTGCAGTCATATGACTAATTCTGGTTAATGGACTGAGAACAGCAATGGCATGCATTCCTTACCATCAGAGGTAATAAAGAACTGCTATTCCTCCTTCATTTGTCTTTCCCTCTGTCATGAGGATCCAGAAGCTAAGTGTTTCAGGTGGTATGAGCTCTAAGATAGAGCACCATGGCTTGAACCACAATGGGCTCTGAATGATTGAGAAATCATCATTAGAAATGAGTTTAAGCCATTGGGATTTTATGGCTTATTTTTAAACTCAGCATAGACTGGCCTATCCTCATTAATTAAATGGTCTTTTTTTAATGTCATTCTTTGATTCCCTTAATCACTACCATATTTTCTACAGCAGTGGCTCTCTAAGTGTGATCTGCAGACTTGGGTTGAATCAAAAACTGTGTGTTACCAGTTAGCAATTAGATAAATGTAGAAACTGAGTGTAAGACTGTAGACATTTTTTTATAGCAACTGAATATTTCCATGACACCTAAATATGTGTGATCATGGTTTCAGCTACTCATTTATATTGTATTTCACACGTTTTGTTATGGTTCATTCTATTGTATTAGTCCATGACAGGTTTAAGGAATAATAAGGAAACTGGCCTCTACAACATATCAGACATTTGGAACTGTTGAATGAATGAATTAAAATGCCCGTGTTCCTCATATACAGAGATATAGTCTAGCATGATTTAAAATGAGATTTGTCATTTCTGGTAAATGTGATATATACTCAAATAATGTAAATAGCATACCAGAAAGCACAGAGAAGATAGAAAAACAAAGACAGAAAGAAATAAAAAGTCACCAAAATTTCATTGTAATTAACATTTTGGTGAATTCTTGATATCTACTAACACACACACACACATACAGCCTTTCAAGTATTAACTTAGTTGTACTATAGTAGACAATTTATGCAATATACCTTTTCAGTCAAATATATATCATTGACAAATTTGCCTGTCACAAACTTCAATTTCACTCATAATCATTGACATAAACATAGTTTTTTTGTTTTGTTTTGTTTTTTTACTGTACGCGGGCCTTTCACTGTTGTGGCCTCTCCCATTGCGGGGCACAGGCTCTGGATGCGCAGGCCCAGCGGCATGGCTCACGGGCCTAGCCACTCCACGGCATGTGGGATCTTCCCGGATGGGGGCACGAACCCGTGTCCCCCACATTGGCAGGCGGACTCTCAACCACTGTGCCACCAGGGAAGCCTATAAACATATTTTTTTATTGTATACATATACCATAGTTTATTTATCCAGTCCCTCGTTGATACAGATTTTGGTTATTTCCAACCATTTGTCATCCATGACAGACGGTAAACTTCCATAAACATACTTATGAATACATGTTTTCACATGCAAATGATGTTCCTGGGGGTAAATTACACAGAATCCCTGAAAATGAGCTTGCCTATCTCACATACCCTATTAATTTATGGTCCTTTTCAACAAAACCCATTTCTTGACCATTTTTTCAAACTAAGAATTTAAAAATATGTATATATTCCTCACGTTTTGCATATTAGGGATCCATTTTCTTCATCTACTCATAGGCATAATATAGTTCTTCAGGCCTGCATACATGTGATACCTAATGGTCAGCAATTACTATTAATTGACTTGTATATTATTGGGAACAAACCAAGGACAAACCCAACTAGCCAGCAAGGCCTGCAGAAACATTCTCTTGGATGGTTATAAATCTATGAACTGGATAGTGGCTGTTTTGTATCTCTCCCTTGGCCAGCAGGTGTAATGGGATGGGACTAAATGTACCTCAGTGAGCCCACACATTTATGATCCATCTGTTCAAGTAGGAAGGAATGAGGCAGGTGGGATTCCTCATGCTACAATAGGGCTTAGATAGAAGTAAATGGAAATGATGATTTTAATCATCTTTGCAGAGCTATAACTCATATTTTTTAATTCATATTAAAATTACACTCACACTGTCATGAAAGCTATGGCTAATAAAGAATGAACTTTTAAAAAATTCTTTTTCTTTAATTTAACATATCTTTTCATGAAATTTTGCATCCAGTGGAGGCTGAGGCCCCAGGCGAGTCTAGCTGGCACAACGGTGGTGGAGGGCAGCAGCTTGGTGGGCACTACAGCCTGTTGGCAGAGATCAGGTACAGCAGCTACTGTGTGGATTAGGAGAGAGCGAGGTCCTCACAGAGGTCAAGAACATCTGCTGTGACAGCCTGGAGAACTCGGAGCAGGTGCTGGCAGAATTCTGTGCCCTGACCAGCCTCAAGCGGTACCACCAGAACCTGGTGCAGTTTGAGGAGTATGTCACACAGTGTGACTGACCAGTACATGTGTGAGCAGTGGCTACAAGAGTGCATAGCTTTATCTGCGCCTGTTGGAGACCTCTGTCAAAGAAGAAAGCCTCCTGGGTTATGGAGCATTGCTACCTCTGCCTTGTCATGGACTTACGTGAACATGGAGGCCTGAATCAGTCTGTCCTGTCCTGGAGGCTGGACCCAGCCACCAACAAAGCTTCATGCTACAGCTCAGGACCACCAGTGCCTTCAGACTACATCTTGCACAGGGATAAAAGCTGGAGGACAAGCTCGACACAGAGAGGTCTGGCACCCCCATCCTCAAGGTGGCAGACTTTGAACTAAGCAAAGTCTGTGGTGGACGGCTCCCTCTCTCCCACCTCCCCAAATCAAAGAGGAAAATCAAGACAACACAAATGTGAATGTGGATAAATACTGGCTTCCCTAAGCCTGCAGCTCAGATTTCTAAATAACCCCGTGAACTCTAGGAGGGATGTTACACAGCCAAGGCCAACATCTTTGCCCTGGGCATTATCATCTGGGCAATGATAGAAAGAATCACTTTCACTGACTCTGAGATCAAGAAGGAACTCCTGAGGTCCTGACCGAGATCTCCCTGTTGGTGAGATGCTGCTAGATAACGCAAAGATGGAGTAGCATATCCCCCAGAAATGCAGGATTCCCATGTCTGAGGGGACCAAGGAGCTCTTGAAAGAAGTTAGCTGCTAAATCAGGGACCTGCCTGATACCTTTGAACTTGAAACCAGAATGGACCAGGCCACGTGCTGCTTCAAATTCAAGGCAAAACATCCTGGGTGTTTTTTAAAGTAGGTGAGTGTACTTTTTGTTTGGCATGTACACTTAAGACTGGATTCTTCATCCTGGGCCCTGTGGATTTGGGAGGAAATGCAGGGTTGAAGAGAAAATGTGCTTGTCATCAATGGTGCCCCAAATCTGAATGAGGGGATATGTGGGAATATTTGAGTATGAGTTGGAAAGTCTAAAGAAGCCTTCTGAGTGGAGGTTGCATTTGAGCTATTTTTAGAAATGCTTTTTTATAATCAATTAATGAACACTTACTGTAGAAAATGCAAAAAAATAAGAAGGTTGGTTAGTTTATTTGACGTGAAGAACAAATTGGAAGTTTAAATGATCCAGTATTATTGTCCTCTTTAAACAGAAGAGGACATTGTCTTCCTTAATTACATAGCATGTAAAGGGCACTCCAAGTTCTTTCCTTCAAATTTCAGGGAGCTTTCTACTACCTCTTTTTATTATGTACACAAAACCTTCTATATTAACCCATTATTTCAGTGGTATCTGAAAAAAAAGGAAAGAAAAGAAAAAAATAGACTTTATCTTGATAGGAAACACCAGGAAAAGGAAATTCATTCCATAGGGAGGAAGCATTTATTGGCCAAAGATCCATTTTGCAGCTGTGGAAATAATTATGGGAGGAATATATGTGAAGGAATATAGGAGGCTCCCAGGAGTTATAATTGTAAAGACTGAGAGCTTTTATCTGGAACTTGGAGTCTTACTGCTTTTTCATCATGTAACTGGAAGTTTCTGCTCTTTGATCAGTATCTCCTCATTTCCTCCACCCCTCAGACTCTACTACTTATGAGTTCAGCTTTTTTAGATTCCATGTATAAATGTGGTCATACAGTATTTGCCTTTTCTACCTGACTTATTTGACTTAGCATAATGCCCTAAAGGTCCATCCACATGGTCACAAAAAGGCAGGATTTCCTTCTTTTTTAGGGCAGAACAAGCTATTGTGTGTATTTATACCTATATCTATCTATATCTATGTAGATAAAGAGAGATAAATATTTCACATTTTCTTTATTCATCCATCTGTCCATGGACACTTAGGTTGTTTCCATGTCTTAACTATTGTGACTAATGCTGCACTAAACTTGGAGGTGCAGATATCTCTTCTAGATTCTGATTCATTTCCTTTGGATATATAACCAGAATGTGATGTTTGGATGTATGTTTAGCTTTTTAAGGAAACTTCATACTGCTTCCTAGAGTTGCCATACAAATTTATATCTCCACCAAAAGTACATAAATGATGTCTTTTCTCCTCATCCTTGCCAATCTTGTCTTTTTGATAATAGCCATGCTAACAGGTATAAGATAGTATCTGGTGGTTTGATTTGCATTTCCCTGATTATTAGTGATGCTGAGAACTTTTCCTGTACCAGTTTGTCATTCATATGTTTTCTTTGGAAAAATACCTATTCAAGTCCCCATTTTTAAATTACATTACTTTATTTATGTATTTATTTGATATTGAGTTTTATGAGTTCTTTATATTTCAGATATATAGGTTGTAAATATTTTCTCCCATTCAGTAGGTTGCCTCTTAATTTATTGTTTACTTTGCTTTGCAGAAGCATTTTAGTTTGATATAGTCTCCTTGTTTATTTTTGCTTTTGATGCTTGCACTTTTGTCATATGTAAAACAATCATTGCTAACACCAAGGCTGAGAACTTTTTCCTATGCTTTTTTTCTAGGAGTTTAGTTTTAGATTTTACATGTAAGTCTTTAGTCTATTTTGAGTGAATAGTGGCCCAGTTTCATTCTTCTACATGTGATTATCCAGTTTTGCCAATACCATTTATTGAAGGGACTAGCCTTTCCCTATTATATATTCTTGGCTCCTTTGTCAAAAATTAGTTGACCATATATGCATGGGTTTATTTCTAGGGTCTTAATCTTTTCCACTGATCTATGTGTCTGTTTTTATGCTAGTACCATACTATTTTGATTACTCTAGGTCTCCATGGCATTTGGGTCTGCAAGGCAGACTGGGAGGTGTTGGTGCAGGCTGGGAGCCTGGGTTCTTGAGAGCCAGCCTAGCTCTAGGGTGGGTCTGAAGCCTGCATCTGCAAGGCGGGAGTCTGGGTCCATGAGGACAGGCCTAGCACTGAGACAGAAGAGGATTCTAGGTCTCTGGGAGCTGGTCTGGAGGCTGGGTCCATGGAGGTCAGCCTGGTACTGTGGTAGGCTGTGAGCTTAGGACCACAAGAGACCACCTGGGCCCTGGAACTATGGGGGCCTGACATCATAGGAGCCAGTGCTGCTGGTGCAGGCCTGTTGCTGGGCTCCTTGCAGTGAGGTAAAGTGGAAGGTGTCTCTCTCCATGCTCGGCTGACTGGGTCCGGAGTGGGGGTCACAGAGGTAATGTGAACTTATCTTTGCTACTTTCTTTAATGTGTCTGTTATCTGTGCTCCACC
Source organism: Lipotes vexillifer (assembly GCF_000442215.2). Classification (NCBI taxonomy): domain Eukaryota; kingdom Metazoa; phylum Chordata; class Mammalia; order Artiodactyla; family Lipotidae; genus Lipotes; species Lipotes vexillifer. The sequence continues at coordinate 762,420 of NW_006794736.1, forward strand.
CAAGTGAAGTAATCCCTAACTCCTGGGATCCTTAGTGCCTGTGAAGGCATTTTCATGGGCAGATATCTCTTCAATGATATCTCTGGGAGGAGACGAGTACTAGAAATTCCTATATCCCTATCTTGCTGACTCCAGAAATGTGTTTTTTGTGGAGATTTTTTGTTGTTGTTTGTTTTTTGCCAACCAAGTCATGAACTGATTCACATTGTCCTTACCCCTTCCTGTTTCTTTTGATGCTGGAAGCATCTTACATACTTAGATACACATTTTAACATTTAAGGCTCTCCCCCATGTCCTGCATCCATAGAGCAGAAAACACTGTATTGTTGATCATAATATCAGTAAAAGATTAATGTACAATGTTCAACCACAATAGGGATTTCAGATTATTACTACATGACACTACTTATAAGGTACAAGTGTGGTGGTGCTGGGGAGATGAGGAGGGTCAATGGGGAGTAAATACTGAAGCATGAATCTTTGACTTGATGAAAACAATTGCTCAGAAGGAATTCTAAAATAGCTACAAACCTAGGCAAGTTATTCTTAGTAATTTATAATGACAGCCTGAACTCCCTGTATGATAAATTTTATGTGTGTAACTGCTGCTTGGTAGAGCATATAATTTAGGTAAAACTTATATCCTTTAAGTATTAATAGCTATGCATCTCTTTCTCTGCCTCCCTATCACGTCTTTCAGACTTCCATAATGCCATGTCCATACTCTTGGTCTCCTTCATAATTTTATAAACTTTAATTTTTCCTCTTTCCAGAGTAGATAGTAACAAAGTTTCAGTCTGTTCTAAGCAAAATCCTGTCCTGTCTTCATCATTACAATAACCTCACAAAAAAATTGTTCATTTTCATATGCTTTTACTATAGTCTTGCATAGAGCCTGAGAATGGCAGACTCAGTGACAAGTGTCCTTAGCAACTTCCTTGTTTTGAATAACAAAATTTTAAAAATTCATAAATTGAATCTATACCATATCATATGGTTGATGACTAAGCTTAGACTGAATTCTGAGGTCTAGAAAGGATCCCTTTCTCTTCCCTGCCTTAGATTGGTTGGAATTATGATGAGATCAGAGTAAGCATTAAATCAGAGCATTCCTCAATTCAACCCCAACTCTCTGTTTTCCAGGAAAGCATTTTTGAAGAAATAGTGCTGTTTTGGATTCTGCATCCAGCTGGCAATGAAAAATGAGAACTTATCTGATCATCTCAGAATCTTCCCAAGTGTTTGTTTTGAGTACTGAGAAATAAATTTTAAGGCAGGACATGTGGTAGTGGAAGGCACAGGCAGCTTTTCTAAATTGACTCTCACTCACATAAGACAAACTGGTTTGCCACTGGTGTGACTTTTAAAACCATTCAGTGATTTTATAAAGCAAATATTTCTATTACTGAGAAAGGATTGCTCATCATGCTGTGATCCTGAGTGTGTAATCTCCTAAAATTACTATTCCCCTTCTGGATTTAGGTGTTAGGAACACACACAGGCATTATATATTAATTTAGAAGTCAGTTCTTAAAGGTCTTAAATGGATGAATCCCTACCCCTACCTCTTGGTTTGAGTGACCCCATACCTATATATCTTTTAGTCTGGCACCACAAAGCCAATATCCTGCAAAGAAAATGATCACATTATCAAATTACATAGACTGTATCAATTAGCAAATATGGCAATGCTTATTTGTGCTTATGAGGAGACAGTTTTGACATCTAAAAAGCCAAAAATATTACATCCTATATCTCTGGCTTTAAATAATTACTCCAACTTCAGGGTGAATCTATCTTCACCCCCACTCCTTTAAATTTTATTTTTTAGTTATAAAATTAAGTCATTAGTGTCTTTAATATCTCTCCAGTGGTATCAAATTTTTTCTTCTTCAACTATAATATGAGTAATTAAGCCCAGCAGGACATATTTATTCTTTTTTAAAAAAATAAATTATAAATATGATGGTTGTTGAATCTGGACTCTCAAAGAAGCTAACTAAATGCCAGGGAGACAGTGGAAGATGATTGGGTGATTTAGTTGAGCAATGACTCTTTGATTAGAAAGAAAATGGCACCCATGGGCAATATGTACCTAGAGGATTGGGTGATGGTAGTGTGTGTGTGTGTGTGTGTGTGTGTGTGTGTGTGTGTGTGTGTGTGTGTGTGATTAGATTATTATATAGCAAATACTCATTTCCTTCTGGTTGACCACAATGGAAAGTATACTTTCCTTTGCTTTTGATTTTGGGCTTTGCCAGTAACTTACTTTAGCCAATGGAATGGACAACAAAGAGAAGCTCCAAATAGCTGCGCAGCAGTGCTTAATTTTTCTAGCTATCTGCATTTCACCATCCTAATGAGGACAAGAGTTACATAAAGTAGATTATGATCTAACATGCAACTTGGAACCGAGCAAAGTTGATCTCTGCTTAATTAGTCATATTCTAGTTGACCCACAGAAACATGAGTGAAATGTTTATTGTTGTATATCACTAAATTTTATAGAGTTCTAATTATGCAGAATTATTGTGTAAATAGCTAATATGGTGAACATTGCTTTATTTTTAACATCCTTCTTCCAATAGAATTTTCTCTAACTGATTATAGTACTGATTATGAGCATCAACTAGAGTCAAATAATAATCTATGTTCAGCTTCTTGTTCCTCTGCTTATTAGTTCCTGTGGGACTTTGGAGCTTAACCTACATTAGGCTAGAGTTCTAATTCACAAAATTCAGATAGTGATACCTATCCCATGGTGTTTTTCTATATTAAATATGACAACATATGTCAACTGTGAACAAAATATCTGAATTATGGGATACAATACATAGTAGTCATTCTTATTGCTTTGATTACTTATACTGAGTGTATACACATATGGAATTAAAATGTATTTTTTTAATGTAGCACTACACTCCTAATCAAATTCTCTGAGCTCTCAGTTACCTATCTACTAGGTGAGCCATTTGTCTGCAAATATACATTAACCAGTAGGTATTTCATTTGCAAGATTAAGACCAAGGAGGGATTAATATGCCTTAAAGGGCCACTTCTAGAAAGTTCAATTTATTTGCATAGCAGCAAAAATGCCAGACCAGGCCAATTTTACTATCATAAAATTTAGACATTAAGTCCCTTCACAAGATATGGTGAAGTGACATCACCATATCTCAAGCATAAGTGTTGCATTGGAAGTATATTCAAAATATGTATTTTTTCTTACTAGAAGAGGCAAATCAATATTTAAATATTTTTCTTTGGTATCTTGTTAACAAATGGTGAATGGATAATTTATAATATTTTGTTTAGTCTTACAGGTTTACTGGTATTAAAATTACTTTCCTTTTTCCATAAAACTGCCTTTGCTCTTTCATCAAATATAAGTTGACTATATTTGTGTGATTCTATTTCTGGACCCCCATTCTGTTCAACTGATGTATTTGTCTAGTCTTTTACCATTGCCACAAAGTCTTGATCACTGTAGTTTTATAATAAGTCTTGAATTCATACAATCTGTATTGTCTTGGCTTTTCTGGGGTTTTGCTTTTCCATATAAACTTCAGAATTAGTTAATTGATAACCACAAAATAGATTGCTAGGTTTTTGATTGGGATTGTATTGTATCTATAGATCAAGTTATAAAGAACAGACTCCTAACAATGTATCTATATCCATGATCATGGAATATTTCTCCATTTATTTAGATCTTTGATTTATTTCATCAGTTTTATAGTTTTCCTCATACAGCTCTGTGATTTGTACATATATTGTTAGAGTTATATCTATTTCAATTTTTTGTTATTGCTAATGAAAACAGTGTTGTGTTTTTAATTCCAAATTCAATTGTTCATTGCTGCCATATAAGAAACAAATCGACTTTTATATATTGACCTCATATCCTGCAACTATGCTATAACTGCTTATTAGTTCAAGGGGATATTGTTTGTGTGTGTCAATTCTTTGGGATTTTTTTACATAAACAATCATATCATCTGTGAAAAAAGATTTATTTCTTACTTCCCAGTCTGTATGTCTTTTATTTCCTTTTCTTGTCTTTTTGAATTAGTTAGGATTGTAAGGGGAAAACAACTGGTGTCTTATCATTAAGTATGATGTTACCTCTAGGTTTTTTTTTTTTTTTTTTGCGGTATGCGGGCCTCTCACTGTTGTGGCCTCTCCCGTTGCGGAGCACAGGCTCCGGACGCACAGGCTCAGCAGCCATGGCTCACGGGCCTAGCCGCTCCATGGCATATGGGATCTTCCCGGAGCAGGGCACGAACCCATGTCCCCTGCATCGGCAGGCGGACTGTCAACGACTGCGCCACCAGGGAAGCCCTCTTCTGCATCCTTTTATTTTTCTTCTTCTGATATTTTCATCGAACATATATTTCACCATTTGAAATTGTTCCAGCCTTCTTAGATATTCTTTTCCATCTTTTCCATTCTTTTTTTTTTTTCTCTTTGCATTTCACTTTGGGAAGTTTCTGTTGTTATATCCTCAACTTCACTGTTTATTTCCCTGCCTGTTTCCAATCTAATTATGAGCTCATCAAAGGCGTTCTTTATTTCTGTCAGAGTGTTTCTGATTTCTAGCAGGTTTTTTTTTTTTTTTTTTTATGATACTCTGTTAAAGTTTGCATCTCTCTAGGCATATTACCCATCCATTCTTGCACATTATCCATGTTTTATAGTCTTTAGCATATTAATCATAGTTATTTCAAGTTCTTGGTCTGGTAATTTCAAAATCTCTGTCATATCCGGCTCTGGTTCTAATGTATGCCCTATATCTTCACACTGTATTTTTGCCTTTTAGCTTGACTTGTAATTTTTTGTTGAAAGCTATACATGATATAGCAGGTAAAAGGAACCAAGGTAAATAGGTCTTTATTGTATGTTTTTATATTTGTCTGGCTGGGAGATAGGTTCTGTTTATTGTTCGCTATAGCCATAAGTGTCAGAGGCTCAAGTTTTCTCTGGTAGCCTAGTTTTTGTTTCCCCTGCCATCTTTGTGTTTTTCTAAGGACTTCATAAATAGGGTCTGAGTCTTGAATTTTTTTTCAGCTGTACTCTCCAGTTATTATGCAGGAGCCTTATTGTTGTGATAATAAGATGTAAGGGAAAAGGAAATATTCTATTATCCTATCACCTGTGCTGTGACCTTTCTAAGTACTTGTCAGCTGTCTACTGTACTCTTTAGATAAGACAGGAACACTAGAAGGGGCTGGACTTGGATATTTCCATTCCCACACATTGATTAGATTTTATAAAATAGTTTCCCTTGAGGGCAAGCATTTATCAAGGAATATAGAAAAGTGTAGGCTTATTTCACAATAGCTACTTTTCCTTTCTTCTAGCTGGAAGTAGGAGGGAGTTTTTCTCCAATCTTTACAGAATCTGGTGGAACCCTTAGAGGTAAAACTCACAAATGTGTGGGGATGTCTCTAAAGTCAGGCCTCCATAAAATTTTCTCTCTCAAGCTAGTCAATATTCAGTCTCCAGCAGTTAGTCAACTACCCTTTAAGTATCCCTCCAGCAGTGGTTCTGCTCTTGGTAAAATGTGATTCTCTATATCTGCCTATCTCTCCAGTTTTCAGTCACTTGTTCTATGACCCTAATTCTCTGTTGGATCTAAGAAGAGTTGTTGATTTTTAGTTTTTCAGCTTTTTTGTTGTTGTTTCTGTTAGGATCCAAGCTCTTTGTATGTCAGACTGGAAATTACAAGTTCAGTTTTAATATACAAAAAGAAAACTCTCAAAAAAAAAAAAAACAAGGCAATTAAAAAAGATATGGAACAACACTTTAGGGGAAAAAAAAACTAATAAAAATCACTTTAAACCTATAATTCTATATCCAGCAAACATATCTTTTTAAATGAAAGCAAAATGGCAACTTATGAAGAAGAAAAAGTACTAGGGAATGTAGAGAACCACGTGAATACACGCACACACAAAGGCCTATGGCAGAGAGGGTAAGTATAATAATTTAAGACAATCTGCTTGATGTTTTGGGTCTGATCAAAACACATGCACTGATGTAAATCTTTTCCATCACTTACTTATGACATCTGTCACTGACCATTTGTGGACAAGAACTCAAATCATATGACTCATCTGTCATGCTGGGATGACAGTGTAAATTTGTCACTTAAAAAAAAACAAAAGCAAAAACCTGCTGGTCTAGCAGATTCACATGAAAGTCACCATTTGGAGGAATGCTGGTGACCAAAAGATTAAAAATTGAATAGTAACATCATGCATATGCAGAGAAGGTTTAATATCACATTATTTCTACATAAAATGAATTTTTTTTTTTCTCTACCCAACTCAGGTTCATAGGGGTTAAATAGTAAGATCTATTTTTTAATCCTGAGGCAATTTGGTTTAATCCTGAGGCAAAGCTGATGTCATTGAATAGGGATAGAAAGAAACAATGATTGGAATTTATGATAACTTCTAATCAAATAATGGCTGATTCACTTTGTTATAAAGCAGAAACTAATACACTATTGTAAAGCAACTATACGCCAATAAAGATGTTAAAATATATTAATAAATTTAAAAAAAAATTATCTTACCTCACTTGAATTACTTTTCTGCAATAGGAATTTAGAGTTTTAGAATTTAGAGGTTTAATTGGACTGGGAATAGAGTATTGAGGAGACTTGAAAGAACAGGGAGATAAAGAGTGTGAGTACTGACTAAGCTGAGCTTCAGTTAGGAATCTCTCTAGCACATATACGCTACTTTGTAAGGACTCCCCACACCCAGCTCATTCCTGGTTGGTGTACTGATTTTGGAAAGCCATGTTAATATTAGGTGACCCTACACTCCAACGACCAATGGTTTTGCCAGTGGTAGATACATGACTTCAACTGAGGAAGGGATGTGTATTTCCCTAACTCCTTGTTACTCTATGGTCATGGTACCTGAGCTGCCATCCAGCAACACAAAGGTAACTGTAGGTTTATGTTTCAGGAGATGAGAATAAGACCCTGTCAGGGACCACATTTGGTAACCTGTGCCAATACATGGAGTTCTCTAGATAGATAGAGTAACAGATAGAGATAGAGAAGGAGATAGAGATAGAGATAGATCTGCCTATGTATGCAGATCTAGAAAAACAAATTTGTATTACTATTTCTAGGGTAGATAAAATTCACCTTTTTAAACATTTATTCAGATAAAATTGACATACATATGCTAAATAAATTTGAAATATATATATTTATTTTACTATATATATGTAATATAGACAGACATATATACGTATATATATAATATATGCCTGTCTATCAAGAGTGGAATTGGACATCATCCTCATTCACCTGGGGACCTTTCTGTATTTTTACCTATTGGCTTCCATGAGACTTTTTTTTTGTTCTTATAATTTTTTATGATAAATTAAACTATATGTAAGCAATTTGGACTGAATTTTGCTCCTTGGAGCTAAGGTTTTAAAATGAGACAAGAATATTTTAAATTTAAATGATTTAATAATTTACAGTCTTTAGAAACACAGTTCAGGCCACATATACTATTTGTGATAGATGACTAGTTAATTTCTTCTTCAATACTCCCAGGACCTAAAATCTAAAGACATGAAGTCACTACATCAAGAATCTGTGTGTTCAATTAATGCAGCACCATAATTACTACAAATTTTTTTTATATATTTTGAGTTGAAATTCATCTCTGTATAAATTTTATTCATGAGTCTTACACATATTCCCTTGGAATATCACAAGATACAGCAGAGGTGGACCCTGGCTCAGATCCCAGTACTGGGATTTCCTAGTACTGTGACCTGGGGCAAGGTATTGAACTTTACTCTTTCTCAGTTTCCAAGTTATTGTGGTGATTAAAAGGTATAATGTAGGTAATTTTTTTGGATTAGTCTGTTTATTGAGCCCCAATCTCTGCTTCAGATTGATAATCAGAAGTGTTTTGTGGTATTGTTGTTGTTTTGGTAAAATTTTATTTTAATAACTCCAATTTGATAGCTAATTTGTAAAAACAATCCTGTTTTTTATTCCTCAACTGAAGCTGAGAGCCTTCAAGTTATCATTGGACCTTTTGATCTGTACCCCCAGAAGCAAATGCCCTGAGTACAACAGCTCAGGATTTGTTTGTCCAAGGTGGTTTTGAGAATTTGAGTCCAGATGGCTTCTAATTTGAACTGTTGATCCTTTTTCTTCCCTATTATGTGACTGCTCCTACCTCAGTTGGTCCTGCACTGGGGTTTCAACAGGACACTTGTTTATGAGGAAGGTGAGGCAGCTTGTGTAAGCGAAGAAGCATGTTCACAATTTGAGGAGTCTTATCTAACTTCCCTTCCAGATTGAAGTTTGTCACCTCCCACTTGCTAGGCACTTATTGGGCCATCAGGAAGGATTTGACAAATGTGTGATTGAATGACTAAATGTAAGTCAGAGATTTGGGGCAGCACAAAGATCTTTTCTGATCAAGAAGTAGGCCTGGGGCAAGAACTGCTTTTAAATTTTTATTATACTTTTTTGTTGTTTATTTAGATCAACATGAGCCTATTCTTTTGGAGCAGCAAATAAATAACTGAAATATTGTTGACTTTGTCTATAAAGCAGGCTAGTCAGAACAATTTACCACCAGGACCATCAAAAGTATTAGCATGTTTCTACTTACCTATGGGCTCCATAAAGAAAGCCCATTGTTACTGAGTAGAAATGTTAATAAGGATTTTATTCAAAATCCTTCTCATCAGTTTTCTCCTGCCATGAGGAAGCCTGTATTATTTTTCAGCAACAAGATTTCACAGTCATGTTTGCTTTGTCTTGGCCAAAGAGCTACATGTTTATTTCAACTATATTAAATTTTAATCTACGTATTCTGTTGGGTACTTTGTAGACCCATGACTATCACAGGAAATGTTACCACGTAAAAGAGATACTCCCGACTTTAAGTACATCTCAAAATTTATTGTCCTATAAATAAATAGTTAATTCTCTTCATAGAATCCCCTTGACATGAAAGAGGTTGTTATTTATATTTAAATCTATTAACCACATCAACTCCATTCTTTACTAAATATAACAACCAGTGTGTTCCATTTACCTCACCTAGATAGCGGTTTTGCGTTTTTTGTGGGGGTCATAAAATGGATAATGTGCAATGAAGTAGTGCTTACCAGGACTTCAGCCACATACCATACTGGATGCACTGCAATATAGGAGTTTAATCACAGAACAGTTTCAAATTTCATTTACTTTACTGTCTTCCCATCCGGATTCTGGATTTTAAAAATCTCACTGCTTGAGCTAAAGATGGCTGCTTCAGTAATTCACAGCACACTCATGAGTGGTTGAAATTTGATGAGGTCATGTATGTTATGCTCTGTCATCCCTGAGGCTTGTATATGAATATTTGGGCATTAATGAACGTTTGTGTGATTGTTAGAGCTCTCCAGTGCTCAAGAGTTTCCAATAATTTATAATTATGTAGTTAAGTTCACCTGCTCCTTCTCTAAAGGTCAAGCCTCTATCCCTTCAAGGAATCTATATAAGTTCTCATCTTCTTAACCTTACCTTCTGCTGTGTTTTATAGCATTCTATGTACTCTGATATCATGTTCATTAACTGAATTCCTAAAACATGTCAAGTGCTGGATATAGAACATGGACAGGACAGATAAAGTAAACACTTGTCATCATGGGACTTACATCCCTTGTTATCATATATGCATAATGTAATATCCAGGAATACCTTAATTTTTCAGAAAAAACTGTCAAGATATAAAGGGCTTGTCAAGTTATGACCTAATAGAGCATATGACTGTTAAATTTTATGAGCCAGTACAGTAGCAAGCAGCAGAGGAAATACCAGACATTCACATGGGTTGGAACCAAGACCATATAGTACATGCAGAAATATGAAATTCAGAGGTGAATCAGAGTAATTAATCAATGGTTATTCATTCTTTCACTTATGCATTCATTTAATAATAATATGTTTATCAACAATGCTACACCAGAAACTGTTAGGAGCTGTGATTATTAAAAACATATCGTTTCTTGTTGATACTAAGAGAGATAAAGTAGGAGAACTTTTGAACTTCATCATGTGTGATGAACACAAAATGCTATGAGTGAATTGAAAAGAGGAACCCAGACTAAGCCTTCAGATGCATCAATACTGCTCCTTCAAGAAGCTAAATGTGTCTTGAAGGATAAAAGATTTTTTACAGACTGGAAGAAAGATCTGGTCAGAGCTAATGGAATATGGAAATCCACAACCTAAATATAGGTATCAGATGCAAGAAGCAAGGCCAAGTCCTGGGAATAAATGAGGGAGAGATTAAAGAAGGAAATCCATGTCACACAAATGAAATTAAGCATGGCACATCTCAGACAAATTTTACAAAATATTTGGGCACTATCTTAGTTAAATTTCCCCTTTTGACATCTTAAAAGTCATCCTTCAATATTTGGCAGTTAAAATGGCCTCAGTTTTTCACTGATTTTTAAAAACATTAGGAACAGGAATATACTATCCAATACTAAAATTTAACTCCTCTGCTTACACTTTGAGTGATTGTGAGTTCTGGTTGTCCAAGAAGTAGATGTCAAGAAGAGATTAGATGTGTAAGAGATGTATTGGGGAAACACCTGTGACAGACAAGGGAGAGACAGCAAGATATTTTAGACCACAATGCAGATCTGATGCCTGTAAATAGAAAGGCAGGAAGGAAAGATTAGGTAGGAAGAGCCTCAGACTGCTGATCCGTTCTGAGAAAGGTTTGGCTAGGCCAATGGGAAGTCTTTGAGCCACAGCTGTCCATTAGAGGAGTTCTGTCCTATAGGAATGGTCCAACACTCATACTCCCACTGCCCTCTAATTTGCATGTGAGGGGGCAGCTGGGAAAAGCATTTCAACATCACCAACAACATCACCACTGTTGTTGATGGCAACACAGTGGTGAATCATGGGAGTGGCAGATGAGGCTGTCAGTCCACTATGCCCCCTCAGCAGGTGATCTGAATGGTGAATTTTCATCTCTGCCACAGGGACTGTGGAAATTATAACTCTTGTAAGACCAACTTTATAGTGGGCACAATAAAGATAGCAGCACTGCCATCCTTCTGAGACTGTAGTAAGGATCGCTGAGTTAATGCCCATAAAATGATTAATATACTGCTTAACATAGAGGAATCATTGAGAATATTCTTTTTTCTAAAATTCTGTATGCCTTTTTACAACATACAAACAAGGACATCTTCATGTTTTTTATTTACATGGTGTCTACCAGAGCACTATGATTATAGAACTCATGTAGGAAATGATCAATGAATAAATTGTCAATGCCTGCCTGCCACTGACCACCAAAAAACACACTCATTAGTAAACAAAGCTGAGTTTATTCTTTGTTGCAAAAAGAAGACTGTACACCCTGCACAACTGAGGGCTGTCTCAAGGGTGTCAGGAGGGATTAGTGATACAATTTGGGCATGTAATAGGTAATTTTGAGAAGGTATTAAGGAAGCAGTTTTTTTTGTTTTTTGTTTTTTGTTTTTCTTTTCTCTGATTTGGATGCTGTTAGAAAGAGAGCATCAGTCTATGATTGGGTGCATCAGTAGTTTGTATCATGGAACAGGAGGAGAGGTGGAGAACTAAGGCCATAACTGGTAAAGGAGCAACAGTCACTTACTTTAGTTGGGAGAGGGGGGGTTTGGTCATTATGTGTTTGTGTATGCTTTTTTGGGCTGTGCTCACATGTGATCATGGCTGTCCTATTTTGTCTTACCCTATCACAGCACAGAGTCACCTTGTCTGAACTTGGTGTTCTGTGAATGTTCTGTTGAGTAATGAGCACCACAGCCTGAGGGCCAGGCCAGCTACCAGCTGGCAGCTCTGTGAATTGGCCAAATTAGAGGGAGAAGCCACAATACTCACCCAGTGAACTGAAATTCAGGAGGATGCTAAGGCAGCCATGTAGGCCAAAACAAGATACACGAACACATCTTGGGAAATTTCCAGATGTCCAGGCAGATTCAATAAGTAACTCACTGTTTTCAAACTGCTTCAGTTTTGTAAATAATTAAGAGTAGATCTTCTGGGGTTTATTTCTAGATCTTTTTAATGGGGCAGCGCTACTTTTAGTAATGGAGTTGTCAAACAACATTCTTATTCTGTGATACATAAACAAAAAGTCAGACTATGAGGTGGAGGAAACATCTGATTATTTTTTTTGAAATATAATTGATATACAAAGTTGTGTTAGTTTCAGGTGTACAGCAGATTCAATTATGAATACATATACAAATTTTTCAGATTCTTTTCCCTTATAGATTATTACAAAATATTGAATATAATTCCCTGTGCTGTTGGTTGTCTATTTTACACATAGTGTAGAAAACATCTGATCTTTAATATATCCAAGTATCTAGTCAGTCAATTTTTTTTTTTAACATCTTTATTGGGGTATAATTGGTTTACAATGGTGTGTTAGTTTCTGCTTTATAACAGAGTGAATCAGTTATACATATACATATGTTCCCATATCTCTTCCCTCTTTGTCTCCCTCCCTCCCACCAGTCAATTTTATTCAGGATCCACATGACATTCACCATTCCAAATCTCGAGAAACAGGAAAAATATCTATATGACAGATAAAATATCAGTTTCTTATTTAGTTGCTGTGTCTACATATGTGTAAAGTTATAGTTAATATCTTTGATCATATGCTTTTGACAAACCTAATGTAAATTATACTTAAACAAATTAGTGCAATATTTCCACTCATTTGGCCTCTAAAACAATGAGATAAATTGATTGACGGTGCTTGAATTTATAATCATTTGGCAGCTAATTCAAAATATAATCAGTGTCCATTATGTTATTCTTCTAAATCCATTCACAACCTTCAAAATGTCATAGCTAATCAAACCCATCTCCAGTCTCTGGGGAGCAGAAACTCACACTGGCTTTCTTTCTTCAGTCATGGGACTCCATATAGTCAGGCATATAATCAGTCTTTTGTTAAATACTTTGAAAATTTCCAAGCCAAAACAAAAGGATAACCCAGATAAATAAAAATCTTTAAAAAGAATGAAGTTTCTATTCAAATGCATTATCCCATTCTACATGTTCTTTCAACCTAACACCTTTCCTTTCTCTAACTAAAAGTCTGAAATTAGCACACATACATTTTTGTTTGTTTTTAGTGGCACCACTTCATCTACTGGATTAAGTCTGACAACAATGCCTGCCCAGTCTATGGTAGGATGATGAGAATGACAAGTGATAATGGATGAATGACTTCAGCAGAGAGACAGTATCCATAAATAACAGGCCCTGCTCCAAATGAAGTCCAAAAGAATTAACATTAACTAGTAATACCCGTAATGTTCATTTTTGACTTTTTGTGGTCCTTAGTTTAATAGGATCTTAGCTTTTCAGAAAAAAAAAAAAAAAAAACTTCAAACAATAATTGTAAGAGTGAATAAAAACTCCATTAACACCAAATTCTTTACTTTCAACATTTTAACTATAAATTATTTATTGTGACTCCAGCTGAATTGTGCCTCTAGTTATATTAAGTAATGAAATGAATATGAGACCCTGACTTAGGTCCTTAAAGAAGACTTCTCAGATCAGTCCCTGATCAATCTCTGATCATTGCTTTGCTCTGCCCCCTGTTAAACCCCCTATTTATGTGTCATTCTTCCATTTCCCTCTATTGCCCAGATAGCTTTTGTAAAACTTATTCAATAGCTTTACCACTTTATCCCAAAAGGTATTCCATCCGTGAGTCAAGCACAGTGATTTTTCACACAAAAAGAATCTTGCTTAATGTCTGAGCTAACAAAGAAAGATCAACTTTGTATTGGGAGAACATACTGATGAAAAAGACATTTATTCTTGATCATTTATTGTGTGAGACTGAGAATGTGAAAATTAAGAAATAAAGTGTGTGACTCCAGAAATATAGAATCTACCAAGGGAAAGATTAAAAATATATCCAAGGCCATAAGACCTTATAAATGGCACATGCAAGAAACAAACTACCATGGAGATGCAAAGAAGTGGGTAGTCACATGGATTAGGGGCATTGGAAATGGTTTCAGTGAAAGGCTGATATTTGAGATGAACTTTCAAGGGTGGGTAGAATTCTATGTGGGCAGAAGTGATAAGTAAAACTTCCAGGTGGGAGGGAGATCCTGAGTCAAAGCATAAAGATAGAGTGTTAAATGCCTAGGTGAAAGGTTTTTCCAAGTAATTTGTACTGAGGAGGATGAATTTGAGAAGGAAAATAAATAGGAAGGTAGGAAGAAAGGCAAGCAACTAGGAGGATATTGCATTAATTCATGTAGGAAGTGATGAAGATCAGACCGAGGATGGACAACCTAGAAAAAGTGGGACAGGTGATAAAGAGCTATAATGATGACTCTAACTGAACAGATGTGGATGAATTGGAAAGAAAGGAAAACAAATATCTGTGCTTTTTGTACTTTATAATTTTGAGTCATGTTCTTTCAAAATAATTGGAACTGGGCTTCCCTGGTGGTGCTGTGGTTGAGGGTCCGCCTGCCGATGCAGGGTACGTGGGTTCATGCCCCAGTCCTGGAAGATCCCAAATGCTGTGGAGCAGCTGGGCCCTTGAGCCATGGCCGCTGAGCCTGCGCATCCAGAGCCTGTGCTCCGCAGTGGGAGAGGCCACAACAGTGAGAGGCCCTCATACCACAAAAAAAATAATAAATAAAAATAAATAAATAAATAAAAATAAACTTATGTGAAATTTATTTATTTATTTATTTTGACCACACCAAGCAGCTTGTGGGATCTTAGTTCCCCGACCAGGGATTGAACTCAGGCCCTCAGCAGTAAAAGCACAGAGTCCTAACCCCTGGACCTCCAGGGAGGACCCTTATGTGAAATTTAAATGTCAGTGTCTATAAATAAAATTTTATCAGAACAATCCCATTCAGAGTTTATGTATCATATGTGGTGGCTTTCACATTGTAATAGCACAGTTGAGTCGTGATGACAGACACCATGTGGCCTACAAAAGTTTAAAATACTATCTGGTCCTTTACAGAAAGAGTTTGCCAGCCCTAATGTAAGACATAAATTTACGGCAGCATTTTGTCAGAGACTTTGGCCTCACAATGGTGGGGAAGAAGCTGTTAAAAATTCCAGTCTCTGAAGTGATAGAGCAAGAATGGGTAGTGCCTCAGTCTGCTTGGGCTGCCATAACAAAATACACAGACTGGACCACTTAAATGACAGAAATTTATTTTCTCATCGTTTTGGAACCTGGAGCCAAGATCAAGGTGCTGGCAGGGTTGCTTTCTGGTGAGACCTCTCTTCCTGGCTGGCTGAGAGATATTTTCTCATTGTGTCTTCACAGGGCCTTTTCTCTGTGTGCTCAGAAAGAAAGAGAGAGCTCTTTAGTCTCTTCCTCTTCTTATGACCTCATTTCACCTTAATTAGCTCCATAGAGGCCCTGTCTACAAATATGGTGTTCGAGTTTCAATATATACATTTTTGCGGGGGTGGGGGGGATTCAGTTCATAACAGGAAAGGGGGGTGAGACAGGGCACATCCAGTTCAGCTCACATTTCCAACTTGAAGTCTTTTAATAATAATAATAATAGTTAATACGTATTGCGTGCTTTCTATGTCCTGGTACTATGTCATGTCCTTTATATACATCATCTAGTTTTCCTCACAGCCATGTACTCTTTCTGTTTTCAGATGTGGAAACAGACAGACAGAGACATTCATTACTTACCTAATGTCCCAGGACAGCACATGGATGACCCCTGCTGTGAACCCAGGCAGTCAGACCCTGGGGACACTGCTAGACAGTTTATCTTTCCCTTCTTAGAATGTTTTCATGGTTCTGTCTATACCTCACAATCTAGGAGTAGATTATATGCCAATCAGGCAAGCAGGATTTATTTCCTGTTGTGTTTCTTACTAAGTAGGTGGCCTTGAGCATATATTTTACTCTAATACAATAGGGATAAAATTTGTCTTTTTCTTTCCCTTAAATTGAGAGTCATATTAGACTCTTACTGGTTATTTTGAAACTGGGAGAGGAGAGAATGTCCTGTAATAGAAGACTTGTTATATGGGAATCACCAGTGTGTATGGTGGAAATGAAGAAAGGATGAGCCAGTTTGATTTGATATATTTTAGTAGTGATATTTATTTTGTTCATTGTCTTCACTTATCCTCAATTACTCCTCTTAAAACTTGATTTAAAGAAATGGTTGTTTAAATTTCTTAGAGCCAGTTTTTAAAAACTAGTAAGAAAGTAAAGTGGTAACTATTTCATAGGGTATTTTCACTTCCTAATGAAAAAATCATTCACAAAAATTGGGGAAAAGTTCCAATTATGAGATTTCAAGTATAAGTAAGGTAAAGGGGAAGAAAGCTTTGTATATATAGTGATCTTGATGAAAATCCAGGAATGACAGAATGTAATGACTTTGGGCATAAAATAGTTATATGGAAAAGGAATGTTGCCTGCCATTCCAGTAAATAAGGAATAATTTCCCTCCATCAACCCATCAGCCACTGCAGTCACCCCCCCACCCCACCCCCCAACAATGCACCCTGACAGTAATTCAGGATGCAGAAAAACAGGAAACATTCTGCACTCTGGATATTATCCTTAGATAGTTAAAATGCACATTAAGGAATAAATTCAATGAGCCCTAACTCCTTCATCTTCCCATACACACAAAAGCACTAAAATCATTAAGTTGAGATTTCTGTTTTTTGTGAATAGTAGTAATCTTTTGATGTTCCAACCATCTGGTTTTTGTTGCAAAAACTCCAATATATCCTGGCTCCTCCCTCATCCCTTCAGAGCAGTTCCTCAGAGCAGAGAGGCTGTCTCCTGGGCTACAGTCCTCAGTAAGTTTCCCAGATAAAACTTAACTCACAACTGTTAGATCATACAGTTTTCTGCAATCCACAGTTATAATGAAAAGAAACAAAAACAAGCAAACAATTGTTCTGGAAAATTCTAGGGCAACACTTTATAGTAAATAAATTATTTTATTTTCATCCATGGAAATTACTCCTCTCAATTTTTGTTTTTCCACTCTGAAAAGTACTGGAGTTTGTGCTAGGTGTCTGATGTACTCTTTCTGAAGTTTTAAGAGAATTCATTCTGTTTATAGAGTTTTTAAAGAAATATTAAGCGAAATTAGCTCACAATCTCTACAATCTCTACATTCAATTCAGACATCCTTGTCCAAATTCTAGGTAACTTTATTTATTTTATAAGCCAAAGAAATTGTACACTTTTTAAAATCTATCCAACATCCATTTGTTGTTAAGAAGCAGAGTTAGAGAACTACAGATGTACTACTTTGTAATTGGGACAATAAGCCAAAGAAAAATTTTTTTTTTTTTTTTGCGGTACGCGGGCCTCTCACTGTTATGGCCTCTCCCATTGCGGAGCACAGGCTCCGGACGCGCAGGCTCAGCGGCCATGGCTCACGGGCCCAGCAGCTCCGCGGCATGTGGGATCTTCCTGGACCGGGGCACGAACCCGTGTCCCCTGCATCGGCAGGCGGACTCTCAACCACTGCACCACCAGGGAAGCCCCAAAGAAAATTTTTACAAATCAATATTTGTGGAGAGTTTTCAGAAAATTTCCATGATTTTTTAAAAAAACATGTATATAAGATCTACCTCCTTTTGTGCAATTTTCATTGACAAAAAACCCCTATGATTTCTAAATGGTCTATTAAAATGTGCATGTGTATCTGAGAGAATCTGTGTATTACATGCCACTAAGGGCTTAATATATATATTAGCAGATTAGTTGGGCTCCAAACCATTGTTAACCTTAATGGACTTGGAAAACTGAACTGTTAATGGGAAAGGGAAATATATTGGTTGAAATGCTTTTAGTTGCCAGTAAAAGGGATTATAACTCCAAATGGCTTAAGCAACAAAGAGAATTTATTGGTCACTGAAATGATAAAGATTGGAGTTAGGCTGGCTTTCATCTCATAGCTGGCTTCCCACGTGGGGGTACTTGCAGGATCTGTCTGTGCACATTACCATACTTAGAGACAGAGAGAGAGAGAGAGCTCTTCCCACAACTACTGAACAACTACTGTGCTACGCTCCACTCTGCTCTGATCCCTACCTATGGCTGGGGAATATCAGGTTACACCCACCTCTGAACCAGGCATTGTGTAAAGGAGATGGAATGACTTGACTGGCTTAGCAAATCAAAACTCGTGCAGAACTGGGTAGATGTGGAGACTGGGATATGGAAGAAGGGAGTCAAGAGAAGGTGCTGAGAAGGTAGAGACAGAAGAGAGCAAGGCCTTGGGGAAATGGAAAACATGTCCTGATCCTGGTCTCTGGACTGAAAGAAAAACTGGACAGCTCTGAAAAGCAAGCAAATTTCCCTCTCATTTTAGTTCTGTTCATAACTAGATCTCATCTGGCACGAAAACTCATGGGCAGCCTCAGTACGTGAATCTGTCTTTAAAACACAGCCCTGAGAGTGTGGCAGTTATTTTTTAATGTGATAGGAACAGGTGGGCCTTACTATAAACCAGACTATTATTAAACCAAAGAAACCTCAATTTTCATAAAAGGCTATTAAAGAGTGACTTTTTAATTTAGGAATAATTTTCACTTAGTAAAATATTCACCTTACAATTCTGAAGAATTAGGTGTAGGGCAATAATGATAGGTAGCATTTGTTGAGTGCTTAATATGTCAAACCCTACAACATTTTATATGCATCATCTTTCTTAATATTCATAACCACCTGATGAAGTAGGTACTTCTATCATGTCCCCTTTTATTAGGTGTTTTGAGGTATAACCTACAAAGTCACCTTTGTTAATGTGCAGTCCTATGAACTTAGATAAATGCATAAAATTATGTGATCATACTCTTATCAACACTTTTGTTCCCTCCCAAATGTTCCCTCCTCCCCTTTTGGAGTCAATACCCTCTCCTCACTTACAGCCCATGATAATCTCTGATTTGTATTATGCCCTCACACTTTTGTCTTTCCATAGTACCACACATAAATAAGATCATATAACATACAGCCTTTTATTTTGTCTTTTTTCATTTTGTATAATGTATTCCAGATTCATCCACACTATTGCAAATGTTCATTTGTTTTTATTCTTGAGTAGTACTACATGGAATGGATGTACCACAGTTTTTCCATTCACAAATTAATAAACTTTTTGGGTTGTTTTTTAGTGATTACAAATAAAACCACAATAAGTATTTGTGTCAGATTATTTTGTATGGGTGTATACTTATTGAGACATATGTTTTCATTTCTCTTGAGCTATTACCTAGGAATGGGACTGCTGGGTTGAATAGTAGGTGTCCACTTCATTTAAGAATGAGGAACTGAGCAATTAATAGATTAAGTAACTAGCCTAATTTCACATAGTAATTAGCAGATCTCAGATTTGAACAAAAGCAGTCTAACCCCAGATTACATGATGTCAACATATTTGATTTAAATATATCATTGTAAGGAATTATTTGGACAAATTAGATAACTGCTTGTTTTTCTTGATTGGCTACTCTTTTCTCTCTGATTATATTGTGTGTTATAAGCATGGCTGGATAAAAGGAAGCCATCAGAGATTCAGGAATCGGGTTTAGCTCCTTTGTTGCAGATTCTCTTCCAGTATGTTTTTTTAGAGTTAATTATCTTATTGTAAAATGAATTTTTAAATCTTTCTTTCAACATTTTTTTATATATGAGATTAACATCTCAAGGGTAAAGCATGTGTACGTGCGTGTGCGCATGCACACACAAATACACACACACACACACACACACACACACACACACACACACACACACACAC
>NW_006794736.1:782301-816750 GCF_000442215.2 Lipotes vexillifer
ACACACACACACACACACACACACACACACACACACACACACACACAACCTCTGAACTATTCTTTATCTCTACTTGGCCACTCCAAATTTGGAAACTACCTCAATGCCAGAATAAGAAAGACAAACATTTGTTATATACCTTGGGATCCAAAACCTTTACTTAAAATGGGAAAAAAAGAGTGTCTTTTGCAAGGTTACTGAGAAAATCCATAGTAAAACTGGTATAAAACTGAAGATTTCTTTACACCTCTCAGATTCCATATACTCCAAAATTCTCTTACAGTTACTTCTCTTATTATATTCGAAATAAATAAATATAACAAATATTTATTAGTACTTACTAATATGACACAAATATTGGCTATTTTGAAAAAATAACATCATCATCATCATCATCATCAATCATCATAATAATCTCCTGATAGTTTTGAGGCAGTAACTCAACTATCAGTATTACAACATCAATTCTTTACATTTTCCTGAGCCTGTCATTACTGGAGAGGACATTTTCAGCTTCATATTCATTGTCGTCAAACTCTTTGAATCTCCTGATATACATTCTTACTTCTTTGCCTGATCACCATACCTCGATCCAAACAATGATGGGATGGTCTGGCCTGTTTGTTTATTTGCTGTATAGCAGCCTACATCTACTCACAATGCTTAAAAGTTCTGCTTTTCAACTGAGTTTTTTCAGCTGTATTGAGATAAAACATTGAGATGTAATTGACATAGAACATTGTGTAAGTTTCAGGTGTACAACATAATGATTTGATATATCAACTGATTTTTAACTTGTCTTAGGAAACATTTTGGTATTAAAGATTACCATGAACAATTTCCAAACTTCTATTTCAATATTCCTTTCCTCTTTCCTGTTTTTCCTGTTATTCTCCCAGAATATATCTGTTGCTCCTGCAATCAGCTTTTGGCACATGGTCACTATGGAAAAAGTAATCACTGCTCGAGTTTTACCCAATAAAAAACTTAATTGCTACCCTTTTCCCCACTCTTAACAAGATTTCTATATTAGTTAAGAATCATTAAATCAGGAAAAGACTTAAAATTCCCTTAAGCATTAAAAACTAAATTAAATTCAGAAGTAAATTATAGGTAGGCTTGGTAAATGGTCCCTGAGTAGAAATCCTCACATCGTAAAGTTAAGGGTATATTTGGCATTTAAGACTGATTCTGCTCCTGTTCACTCTGGGTGTCCATCTATTTATGGAGGATTCCTAGAAGCATTTGCATACTGTTAGCTTATTTGCCTGTTTACCAGCACCGTAAGCTATTTCTTTTCCTTTATATTAGTGCATTTTAAAGGATCTATTCTAATATTGTTCTTTTTTAATAACTTATAAACTAAACCACCTCTGGATGAATGAAGGCAGTAATGGTACTTAATAATTTCTTTGTTTTTTAACCTTTTACTTTATCCATGGTTCTGTTAAAAACAATGATAACAAAAAATACTAAAAATGCTTGTGGTTTAGGGTTCAGGAAATTAGCAGAATTTGTTTTGGATTTGGGATCACTGGTTTGGTCAGTGGAAATTTCTACTAACTCAACTCCAGAAGTATTCAATACTTTAACACCTTGTTTGGAGCTGATTCACTGGCCAGACTAAACTTATTTCTGTCCATGGCCTTTTTGTTCAATTCTGAGGCCCTTGGGAGCAGTGGATCTCCAGGTCTCTGTCTGGAGTGACATTTTCTCAGTTTAACTCCTCATTCAGGGGTCAGGGCAGTGTACCTTATTGGGAATGGATGGCAAATGTCTTGAGCAGATTAGCCTTCAGCTGGCTTGGGAATTTGTTTTGCTCCCATGTGTCTTGAAAGTCATTTGCTTTTTGCTGACTCAAAACTTCATATCTGTGAATAAAGTGTAGCTGGGTCCTTGTATTTCTCTGCTTATCCCCATAACTAAATTAGAAAGCAGTCAGTTAACTACTATATAATGTAAGTTGCCTGTATGCTTAGCACTGACAGAACGATAAGTGGCATGCTAGCTAGCATGGAAGACCCTATGAACTTCCATCATATGAATATTGTACTGTGAACAACTATCCCTTACATAATGCCTTATAGGTCTAAGATGATTTAGTGATTACAAAGCACTCAATCCTGCTACTATTACTACTACTTGTAATACTTAGGAGTATATTTATTAAATAATCTGTATGTGCACCTGTTTAGTCACCATGCTAAATGATTTACAAGCATCATCTCACTTGAAATTTATCAAAACCCCATATAATCATCACATAACATTATTTATTAAAATAGAATCATAACGCACCCTAATGTAATATTATTAACCCCATTATAAGTATGGGGAATTTGAAAATAAGTAAAAGTTAAAAATTCTGTATAAAGCTCGTATAGATAATAATGGAGTTGGTGGAGAAAGTATATGGACCCAAGTCTTAATGGATCTGAAGTCATACTTTTGAGCACAAGGTTGGTAGAGCAGGTGCTAAAGAGGGATGCAGCAAGTCTCCTTCGTAAAACCTGTGGATCTTGCTACGTACCAAAGTTGAAGATCTCATTGTACTTATTTATTTACTTAGTTTTTGTTCTTCCACATCAGAAAATATCCTAGTGGGGATAAAGATGTGTCTGATAAAAAAAAAAACAGCTATTACAGAAACAAAGATGTAAAGAATTCTATTCATGCTGCTTGGGCTCCCACCTTCTTCCTGTCCTACTTGACTTATACTGTTTTATGTACGTATCCTTAGTTCCTCTCAGGCTTGTGCATTTTGAGTGTTGGACACTAAATCAGTCTTCAGTTCTGCAGAGCAACTTGGTCCCCTTTCCCATCTAGGGAAATTGTAGATCGGAGTTTAACCATTCCATTTTCTCCTGATGCCACTTTTATGTTTTCTTTCCTCAGTCAGTGTGTTGGTGGTCCCCAGCACCACCCTCAGGTTCTATGATTTGATAGAAGAATTCAGAAGAGCTCTGTTATATTCATTGTTACAGTTTATCGCAGTGAAAGGATACAGGTTAAACTCAGTAAAGTCAAAAGTTGCATAGAATTCTATCAAACATTTAGAGAAGAGTTAACACCTATCCTTCTCAAACTCTTCCAAAATATAGCAGAGGGAGGAACACTCCCAAACTCATTCTATGAGGCCACCATCACCTTGATACCAAAACCAGACAAGGATGTCACAAAGAAAGAAATCTACAGGCCAATATCACTGATGAACATAGATGCAAAAATCCTCAACAAAATACTAGCAAACAGAATCCAACAGCACATTAAAAGCATCATACACGATCAAGTGGGGTTTATTCCAGGAATGCAAGGATTCTTCAATATACGCAAATCTATCAATAATGTGATAAACCATATTAACAAATTGAAGGAGAAAAACCATATGATCATCTCAATAGATGCAGAGAAAGCTTTTGACAAAATTCAACACCCATTTATGATAAAAACCCTGCAGAAAGTAGGTGTAGAGGGAACTTTCCTCAATATAATAAAGGCCGTATATGACAAGCCCACAGCCAACATCATCCTCAATGGCGAAAAACTGAAAGCATTTCCACTAAGGTCAGGAACAAGACAAGGTTGCCCACTCTCACCACTCTTATTCAACATAGTTTTGGAAGTTTTAGCCACAGCAATCAGAGAAGAAAAGGAAATAAAAGGAATCCAAATCAGAAAAGAAGAAGTAAAGCTGTCACTGTTTGCAGATGACATGATACTATACATAGAGAATCCTAAAGATGCTACCAGAAAACTACTAGAGCTAATCAATGAATTTGGTAAAGTAGCAGGATACAAAATTAATGCACAGAAATCTCTGGCATTCCTATATACTAATGATGAAAAATCTGAAAGTGAAATCAAGAAAACACTCCCATTTACCATTGCAACAAAAAGAATAAAATATCTAGGAATAAACCTACCTAAGGAGACAAAAGACCTGTATGCAGAAAATTATAAGACACTGATGAAAGAAATTAAAGATGATACAAACAGATGGAGAGATATACCATGTTCTTGGATTGGAAGAATCAACATTGTGAAAATGACTCTACTTCCCAAAGCAATCTATAGATTCAATGCAATCCCTATCAAACTACCACTGGCATTTTTCACAGAACTAGAACAAAAAATTTCACAATTTGTATGGAAACACAAAAGACCCCGAATAGCCAAAGCAATCTTGAGAACAAAAAATGGAGCTGGAGGAATCAGGCTGCCTGACTTCAGACTATACTACAAAGCTACAGTAATCAAGACAGTATGGTACTGGCACAAAAACAGAAAGATAGATCAATGGAATAGGATAGAAAGCCCAGAGATAAACCCATGCACATATGGTCACCTTATCTTTGATAAAGGTGGCAGGAATATACAGTGGAGAAAGGACAGCCCCTTCAATAAGTGGTGCTGGGAAAACTGGACAGGTACATGTAAAAGTATGAGATTAGATCACTCCCTAACACCATACACAAAAATAAGCTCAAAATGGATTAAAGACCTAAATGTAAGGCCAGAAACTATCAAACTCTTAGAGGAAAACATAGGCAGAACACTCTATGACATAAATCACAGCAAGATCCTTCTTGACCCATCTCCTAGAGTAATGGAGATAAAAACAAAAATAAACAAATGGGACCTAATGAAACTTCAAAGCTTTTGCACAGCAAAGGAAACCATAAACAAGACCAAAAGACAGCCCTCAGAATGGGAGAAAATATTTGCAAATGAATCAACTGACAAAGGATTAATCTCTAAAATTTACAGGCAGCTCATGCAGCTCAATAACAAAAAAATAAACAACCCAATCCAAAAATGGGCAGAAGACCTAAATAGACATTTCTCCAAAGAAGATATACAGACTGCCAACAAACACATGAAAGAATGCTCAACATCATTAATCATTAGAGAAATGCAAATCAAAACTACAATGAGATATCATCTCACACCAGTCAGAATGGCCATCATCAAAAAATCTAGAAACAATAAATGCTGGAGAGGGTGTGGAGAAAAGGGAACACTCTTGCACTGCTGGTGGGAATGTGAATTGGTTCAGCCACTATGGAGAACAGTATGGAGGTTCCTTAAAAAACTACAAATAGAACTACCATATGACCCAGCAATCCCACTACTAGGTATATACCCTGAGGAAACCAGAATTCAGAAAGAGTCATGTACCAAAATGTTCATTGCAGCTCTATTTACAATAGCCCGGAGATGGAAACAACCTAAGTGCCCGTCGTCGGATGAATGGATAAAGAAGATGTGGCACATATATACAATGGAATATTACTCAGCCATAAAAAGAAACGAAATTGAGCTATTTGTAATGAGGTGGATAGATCTAGAGTCTGTCATACAGAGTGAAGTAAGTCAGAAAGAGAAGGACAAATACCGTATGCTAACACATATATATGGACTTTAAGAAAAAAAAACTGTCATGAAGAACCTCGGGGTAAAACAGGAATAAAGACACAGACCTACTGGAGAACAGACTTGAGGATATGGGGAGGGGGAAGGGTGAGCTGTGATAGGGCGAGAGAGAGACATGGACATATATATACTAACAAACGTAAGGTAGATAGCCAGTGGGAAGCAGCCGCATGGCACAGGGATACTGGCTCGGTTCTTTGTGGCTGCCTGGAGGGGTGGGATGGGGAGGGTCGGAGGGAGGGAGACAAAGAGGGAAGAGATATGGGAACATATGTATATGTATAACTGATTCACTCTGTTATAAAGCAGAAACTAACACACCATTGTAAAGCAATTATACCCCAATAAAGATGTTAAAAAAAAAAAAAAAAAACAGCAGTGACAGCAGGCTTTGTGGATGCCAAGATACTCTGCTTCCAACATCTTTCCCAAGAAATCAAAATGCTGGAATCCTGCCCAGTGCTTTCCTACCTACAACTAACAGAACACTGTAAAGCAACTATACTCTAATAAATTTTTTTTTAATAAAAAAAAAAAAAAAGAGAAAAGTTGCATAGGGCAGCGTCCAGGAAAAATCAAGTTCAATTTTGCAGTTGTCTTCTACCAGTGGAGTTGTAAAGACAGTGCTTAATTCTTCTAGCAGCTGAAGTGTGGGCTTACTAATCTCACATGCTGTGAAAATTTTAACCTTTGAACTCTTGCATAGCTGATTTTATCTATTTTTATTTTAACTCTATCTCAATTCAGTTCCTGCTTTCCTCTTTTGTTTTTACATTTTTGACTATGAGGTGCTACTTTTTCTTAGAATTTTATTTGTATGGGTTATTTTATGGTCTGATTTGAAATCAGGCCCTCTGGAGATTTTTTTTTTTTTTTTTTTGCCAGCTTCTCTTGCTAACCTGGAACTATACAAATATGTGGTGTCTCCAGTGACATGAATAGCATAAAAATTTTACTAAAAACATGTCCTTAGGCTGGCTTGCTGTTATGAGTTTTTAGTTCTCAGTGGGAAGTTTTAATCCCCCAACTTTTCTTTTACAGTTTCCTTCTTGTCCAGATGTCAGAATTTCTCTCTTATGCTTTGTGCAACATGCTATCAAGACAGCAACTTGAGTCTCCTGTATTCAGCAGAAACCCACAAGGTTAAAAGCTTGCTTTGGGTTACATTATAAAGACTTGAGTCTTTATTTGTAATTTTCACAATGATGAATTGATTCACTAGTGTCTTACAGTGATCAGTGGTTTGTGTAATTGTGTGTGAGCTATCAATATCATTATATGTCTATGGAAGTGAGCATAACTTATGTGATTCAATCCATTGTTACCATTGTCCTGACTGATGTCTAATTATCCCATAGTTGGACAGTAGATATTTCTTTACAGTAGCACCTGAATGTTAAACGTGATCCTAATAGTAAGTCTTTGATAATTTTTTTTCCTTCTGTTACCACAAAAGATTCTCAGCTTATTTTATGTATTTTCTTCCATAAACAAGAATCAGCCATTTCTCCAAGGAACACATAAATTATCATGTAGAAACTAGCAGTACCCATTGCCATCAAATTGAGGCAGGAGTTAGATGGGCCCCAAGCTAGGCATTTACAACTGTCCTCCCATTTACATTTCATGGGGCAGGAAAAAGTGGGCTTCAGGCTGGACACTTACAAGTCTCCTGTTTACATTTCCTGAGACAGGAGATAGATGGGCTCCAAGTTAGACATTTAAATCAGCCTCCTGTTTGCTCTCTGAAATGGAAGTAACAACAGAAACAGGGTAAATAGCCAAGTTCTGGCTCCTGTGGACACCTTACGATAACAGTCATGGCAGGGACAGAGAGGGGCTAAACCCTGTTTGACTAAAGGATCAAGAGTTCACATATTTCCCATCCTTGGGGCAAGGGAGACACTGCACATGTTCAGGAAGGCTCCTTGGGGGTCAAAAGGGAGGGGGCACCATCCCATAATACATGACGGCTAAGGCCGTCACATAGGCCTCTGGGCTGAAATCCATCTTAGAAAAACGTTGCTCATGCATGTTGGGGAGTTTCCTAGGGCAGGTCAGGTGTGGAAATAGAAACCAGATAATTGGCCAAAGGTAAACAAAGACCTGGAAGAACTGCCATATATAAATGACTTAACTGCCTCTTTACTGCACTCCTACTTAGGCAGGATGCCCACACACTTTCTCTCCATGTGTGCATCTCTGCCTTGCTTCTATCTTAACTAAACAAACTGTTTCTCTGTGTGCTCTGGCACTTGTTGCTGTTCCATGTCTCTAATAATAAACTTTGTACCTGTTTTTACATTTTTTTGCCTCTGTGAGAAATACATTTTTTACTGGGGGCAAGAGCCAGGGGGTGTAGTTGCTAGGATTTCTGGTTTTCATCTAGGATACCCAGGTTAAATTCCTGTGCAGAGAATTAAGATCTTGCTTCATGCTATCACTCACTGCTGCCTCTCTGAGATCAAAATCACTCATTGTTTTTAGATAGTACGATTTTGAATTTAATTTGGTTCTAAAGTTTTGTGAATTATTTATATGGTTACAAAGACAAATCTACAAAACAAGGTATATTCTAAGAAATCTAGCTTCTAAATATATGATCTTCATCGATCCTGTTCATTCTCTTTCTTATTGGTAATATTTGTTTTGTTTTATGTATGAGATTCTTGTATAATAAAAATAAAATTAAGGTACTTCCCTGGTGGTGCAGTGGTTGAGGGTCCGCCTGCCGATGCAGGGGACGCAGGTTCATGCCCCTCTCTGGTAAGATCCCAAGTGCCGTGGAGCGGCTGGGCCCGTGAACCATGGCCGCTGAGCCTGCGCATCCAGAGCCTGTGCTCCACAACGGGAGAGGCCACAACAGTGAGAGGCCTGCGTACCGCCAAAAAAAATTAATAAATTAAATTAAATTAAATTAAATTAAATTAAAATATAATAAAAATTCTTTTTAATAAATTTAAATACAGAAATACTTCCCTTTTTGGTAAATTTTAGCCTTCCATACATATTTTATATGTTTAGATTTTTTATCCAGCAGTATATTCTGAATATACTACACTGAAATATACAGAGATAGTCCACTCTTTTTTTGTTCATTTACTTACTACTTTGTGATATGATTTTGCTATAATTTATTCAGATAGACCACCATTGCTTAACATTAGGGATATCTAGAAGGTTTTTCAATGAAAATTATTGCTCAATAATGCAAGATTTTTGAATATTATGTGTCACTTTGTTCTATTTGTATTTGATATATTTTTTCTGTATACATAATCTACCATAATGCAAGAAATGGAAGTTTAAATGTGGTAATGGTGAATACATCCTTCATGAATTTGAGGAAATTGAACCTCAGAGAAACTTGTCTAAGTCATATATGTCTATGGATGACTGGTATTTAATGCTAGAACCAGAATCTGATTCTGTAGGGCTTCAAAGTACATTCAGCTTAATGTCTAACATAATAAATAACATTTTCTAAATGAATATAATTGGATTAATATTCCACCAACCACACAATGACACCCAGCTTGAATGATAAGGTGGATGATTCATCTTTATTTGAGAACAGTTGCTTGTATTTATTCCTATGAGAGTTTCTAAAGCTAAACTCACAGCTTTGAACTTTGTGTAGATCAGTTCGTTTTGTCTGGGGACCCAGAAAATCTGTCAAAAAATTGTACCAACAGGCACGCGCAGAATCAGTGTGATAGTGCATTTAGAGTAGTAAGGGAGAACTTAGGGTTTTCTCTTCAACACCCTTCAGCATTCTTAGCTTCAGAAAATAGATCAGAATAATAAAGCATTAACTTGTTGCTCTGTAAACTCAGGCTCTTTCCTGCAGTGAAGACTCTTTTGAAAGGGGTAGATGAATTGAGATTTACTTGGGAATTTGTTTCCTTAATATTTTGTCTTGCTTGGCCAGTTTACAAAGGAAATATATTAGCCTATATAAAATGTCTTTCATATCTCTATCTTCCACTGAAATTATTTTGGTTGAATAGAAATAGAAATAAGCCAAGGAATGGAACAATATAGATGATCTTATTTTATTTTCTATATAGATTCCATTAGTTAGAGACCAGAAACATGTGAAATAGATTCTTTTCTTTTCTACATCACAGTAGAAATTTCAGTGACTGGCAATCTCAATGACACTGAGGTTGATCTGCAATTTGCTAGTGTTACAGGACCATGAGGAGTTTGTAATGATCAAAAATTCTATTCCTTTCACCAGGAATCCACCTCCCTCTCTCATATTTGTTTCTGCAAATACTTTTATCATTTGCTGCAAGTGATGAAGACATTAGGCATTCTTTAGAGTGCTGTTCTTCAGACAGTTCTTCTTTCATCCACACAAATATCTTTTACATAAGCCTTAAGCATTTCAAAGTTTCAGTAGATGGTACCCACATAGCAACATTGGAATATTATATTGTTTACATTCTCTGTAGAAATAATCCTTGCTGAAAGTTATTTTTCTACTTGATACAAAGGTCCAAAAGAGATGGAATATGTTAATATTCCCAAATTATGGCATGTGGAAACTATTTTTTCATCTGTGCTCAGGTAATCTGATGAATATCTGGCAACTACTCACCAGAACTCAGAGATTTCCTTGTTTCTTATTTTAACCTGTCATTTTGGGCCTTGAAACCTTTACTAGTCTCCATCCTCCATCCATGGTCCTAATAATTGTGCTTTTGAGCAAAGGGTAGGATATAATAATAATATAATAATATGACCCCATATTAAAGTGACTGTAATCACCACTTTTTATAATATTCTTATTTTATCTATCTATCTATTTATTTATTTATTTATTTTTGAGTGTATTGGGTCTTGGTTGCTGCACACGGGCTTTTTCTAGTTGAGGCAAGCAGGGGCTGCTCTTTGTTGCGGTCCTCAGGCTTCTCATTGTTGTGGACACAGGCTCTAGGCACACGGGCTTTAGTAGTTGTGGCATGCAGGCTCAGTAGTTGTGGTACACAGTCTTAGTTGCTCCACGGCATGTGGGATCTTCCCGGACCAGGGCTCAAATCCATGTTCCCTGCACTGGCAGGTGGATTCTTTACCACCGCACCACCAGGGAAGTCCCTGTAATCACCATTATAAAGTTTATTTCAGAAATATGGCCAGCATAATAACTCCCATTCTCAAACAACTACCACAGATATTATACATCTTCTGATTTACTAATTTAATCAGTTACTCACTAGGATGGACCTCATTGTATGCCTCCAAAATTCATATATTTTTGCCCTAACCCCTAATATGATGGTATTTGAGATGGGGACTTTGAGAAATAATTAGGTTTAGATAAGGTCATTAGGGTGGGGCATAAGAGAAGGCACCAGAGTGTCTGCTCTTAGTCTCTCCCTACAAGTGAGGACTCAGTGAGAAGGTGGCTATCAACAAGCCAGAAAGAGAGCTCTTGCTGGAATCCAACCATACTGGCAACCTGATTTTAGACTTCTAGCCTCCACAACCATGGCAACCCAGTGTATGGTATTTTGTTGTAGCAGCCAAAGCTGACTAAAACACTAACTAAACAACATGTATTAAATGATTTCTAGATTAACATTTAGTTATGTGCTGAGGATACCAAAATGGAATATTATGATTATTTTGATCGTGAGTGACAGAAATCTAACTCAATTTATTTAAGATAAAAATGTTGGGAAGTAATTTACTCACTCACTTCCCTAGAAAATGCATAAGTACCTTAAGTAGATCCAGATACTTAGAACTTCCAAAGTTTATATTCTTTTCTCCATCTCCTGGCTTTTTTTCCCTCTCCAGTATGTAGTCAAAATGATCATAGCCTTTCTTAGTCCCTAGGCTAATATTACTCATAATCTCAGTTGGTTTCCTTCATGATCATTTGAGAAAGTGTCATAAGGTGTTCTTTAATCTTATGATTACTTCTCTGTCTTGATTCACATGTTCATCTCTCAACCATTGACTATGGATAAGATGACCTAATGTTTTGATGGTTCTGATCTGGTTCGTGAGCTTTCTCCTGATATATTAGCGTAGGAATGGAATACACACATGCATAGTCCGTAATGACTGAAAATGAAGGAGGCTGGTTCTTAACCTATGTTATACAGTGAGTAAAAAGAGACCAAGCTCCACTCCAGCTCTTGGTGTTCACACACACACACACACACACACACACACACACACACACACACAACACACACACACAAGTGATAAGTACCATTAAACTATTTAGCTCAGTTCCTGACCACTTCTCAGAGATGTAAAGAAAGCTTGACTGAGGAGTTTAATTTTAACCTGACATATAAATAGTAAATAAGATTTAACAAAGTAAAATAAAGGAGGTTACTTATAAGAAGCATTCTAGTACTAGATAGTGCTGGATTCTGGCTGTGGCTGCACAATTCCCATACCAAAAAAAACAATGATCATTTCCATTAAAATCTTTACCTATCCTGACCTTAGTCATGACTGCACCATGGAAAATAATCCTTCTAAAAACTAACAGTGCCCATCCTACCAATTAAAAATTTCTGGCAAAAATGTCTCTACCCAGTGACTTGTACTCAAGAGCATAATTGCTAACATTACTGCAAACTAAAATACAATTCTGGCCTTACACTCAGTGACAACAAAATAACCCACCTTTAATAAAAGAAATGCAGAAAATCAGGGGTTATTGTCTTATCTACTCAACAACTTGAATTTTGTTCTCAATGTATGCTGTCTTAATTCATTTGGGCTGCTATAACAAAATACCACAGATTATAACAACAGAAATTTATTTCTCACAGTTCTGGAGGCTGGAAGTCCAAGATCAGGGTGCAAGCAGATTCAGTATCTCGTGAGGGACTCCTTTTTGCTTCTTAGAGGGCACATTCTTGCTGTGTCCTCATATGGTAGAAGAGCATTAGGGAGCTCTCAGGAGACTCTTTTGAAAAAGCACCATTCCATTCATGAGGCTTCTACTCTCATAATTTAAGCACCTCACAAATGCCCCACCTACTAACACTACCACATTTGCAGGTAGGATTTCAAAATATGAATTCTGGGGGAACACAAACACTCAAATCACAACATTCAGACCATACCATATGCTAAGCAGAAGGAACCACCAATTGGACACCATAGCAAAGAAGTCAAATAGAACCTAATCTATCTGGTTTTTAAAAAATACAGCTTTCAACCTGAAATTAGAAAAGGTCTGTAGGGGAAAGAAAATGCTGAACCTAAGTGAATATGTGCACCTCCCTAGTCAAACAAGTCATACATTTGGTCCTCTAAAATGTGTTAAGTGCCTACAATGAACCAGGTAATTACACACTTTGGAAGATGAAACTTGCACATAAGTGCTGTATCTCAACACAAGCATACCCCTGGTGGGTTAATGCATCCTACTGGAAACACTAGACATTTTTAGCCATGTTCTTTACTGGCGTGGCATGCTACACAGGACTATTCTAAAACAATTGAGTTTAAGACTATATCAAAGCCAGACCAAGATGACTACTGAAGGACTAATAACTCTGTTCTCCATCCTCTAGTAAACAAAATAATCAGGATTTGTGCCATATAAATATATATATATATACCTGCTTACTAAGGCCCCAGGATATCGTGGTAGCATGGGTGAGTGCTTAAAAATGGTAGCTTATTCCATCTATTTCCTTAGCGCCTCACTTATCCCAACTATTTTTATTACAAAGCTCAATAAAGAAATTTTATTTTCTGTGGGCTTTGATATGTTTTCGTCTTGATCTGCTCTCCTTGATTTATATACATCATGGTCCTAGAAAGTATTTTCTGGATCCATGTCTCTGGATCATGTGACATCACTCCTCAAATCTTACACAGGAAAAAACAAATTACCTAGGTGCTGGATTACACAAACTTATTACCTCATATTTCTGGAAGTCAGAAATCCAAAATTGATTGCATGGGGCTAAAATCAGAGTTGTGTTCCTCTGGATGCGCTAAGAGAAAATCTTTACCCTGACTTTTCCAATTTCTAGGGGCTACCTGCATTCCTTGGCTTGTAATGCCTACCTACATCTTCAAAGAACATCACTCTGACCTCTGTATCACTCATCATATGTTCTAATTCTGGGCTGCCTGTCTTCCTCCTATAAGGACCCTTGTGATTACCTTGAGATTACCTAGATAATCTCACCATCTCAATAACCTTAACTTGATCACATCTGCAAAATCCTTTTTTGACATGCAAGATAATATATACATGGTTCCTGGGGATCAGAACATGGACACATTTAGGGACCTATGATTCTGTTGACCACAGTACCTTATCTGCTTTCCACATAAGCACAAACAATAGTTTTACTAAATGATCTGCCTCTTCATAAAATGGAAAAAAAATATTCTAGCCTTCAAAATCCATTTGCTTGTTCACTGCCCTTACTCTGGGACTCAGGCTGATGGAGCGCATGCTATCTGGAATAGTACCAATGGCCTTGGCAGAGAAAAATAGAGCTCTAGGAAATTTTAGGCTGGAAATAAAGGTCTCAGAAGTGATGAACATTATTTCTGCTAAAAAATTATAGGCCATGACTAGTTTTATGGCTCCAGGAAGTGGGATCTTAACATGTGTCCAGAAGGAAAACCAAAAATAAATGTAAAACATCAGCATTGATCACCCTGCAAAAATATTTTATTCCCCAACAGGCTTGTTTCATTCTTAGTACAATGATTAACCTCTTAATGAATGATTTCTCCCAATTTATTATAAGTTTACAGGTCATGTTTCGGAAAACTGACTTAGATGCATATTCTGGCAAGTCTGAACTAAAGAAAAGCTTTTAGTCTATTCTTTTATCAGTCATCAAGGAGTCTCTTTTGTGGTCTTTGGTGATAAAAAACATAGATAGGTTTAGACTAAACTGGTTTCAAAAAGCATCACTTTTCTTTGGGTGACTCTAAGGTCTGTCACTTGTGGAAACTTAGGACCAATACTGTGTTAATCTCTGTGTATTTATTTAGACTATTTAGAGTGAGGTATATGCAATTTATTCAACTTCAGAGGTGCTAAAACAACTGCTTGTTCTTGTGGAGGATAACTTGAAGGAACTCCAACTCTCTCTGAGTCTCTGAGTAAGATTACACTGTATTGACTGATAAATTATATAATAAATATTTAAGATTATTTTTATATTTCTTGTGGATTTCACCTTACAAGGTAAATGAAATTTATTATTGTTAAATTATCTCTTGAATTTGATAAAAGCAAGGAAGTTTATGCACAAAAAGGGCATATCTATATTACCTATATTGTATTATTACAATATATACATATATATTACATATACATATATAGAGAGAGAGCACATGCTATATATGAGTTGTGTTCAACATAACTAGATCATTCAATTTCCTTTGAAACAGGGATTTTTTAAAATGTAGTTATCATTTATACATAATCAGGGAAAATGGGGTCTATTCAGTACAAAACAAATGCTTCATATAGTGAAATATCACACATCTTTCACTTAATACAGAGTTTCTCGATCTCAGCACTTCTCACATTTTGTTCCAGCTAACTGGTTGTGGGAGGCTGTCCTGTGCATTGTAGGATATTTAGCAGCATCCCTGCCTTCTTCCCACTTGATGTCAGTAGCATCATCCCAATTGTAACACCAAAAATATCCCTAGACATTGCCAAATATCCCTGGAGGAAAAGGGGCAAAATGATCTCTGACTGAGAAGCAGTGACCCAAAAGGTATTGTGTCCTTCCTCCCTCTGTTAAGCAAGTCAGACTTCTAAAATAGTACTATATTTTCTTGA
Organism: Lipotes vexillifer; assembly: GCF_000442215.2. Taxonomy (NCBI): domain Eukaryota; kingdom Metazoa; phylum Chordata; class Mammalia; order Artiodactyla; family Lipotidae; genus Lipotes; species Lipotes vexillifer. The sequence continues at coordinate 797,540 of NW_006794736.1, forward strand.
CCTTATTTGTAAATAAAAACCTTCCTAACAGTCTACCACTGAAACAATGCATTAAATTGAAATGTAACTAGCTAATCTTAGATCATATAGGGAGGAGGTAAAACTTTAATTGAGCGTTTGCATATAGATGAAAAAAATTAATTAAAACTGAAGTAGTGTGTCATTAAAAATCTCTCTGACATGTTAAGTCACTGAGACTTTTCCTAAGGAAGGTGAAGATAAGATGTCTTTGCTAATCCTTTGGTATATATGCCACGTTTAGCGACTTGCTTTGCTCCTTCCTCTGTATCAGATTGTTTTCCTGGAGCTCATTAAACACTCTTCTGACTGCCTCCATAAACACTCTATGAGGTATTTTATTTATTTTAATAATCAGCTCATCCTGTTTTCCTTAGGCTCTCTCATGCTCAGCACCATATTAAGTTCTGGCCACCCTCCTAATTTCCCCATCAATTTCTTATAGATTTAGCATGCCTGCAATTTGTGAAGCTAAAAGTTCAGGGGAGAAAAAAAGAAGATGAGCAAAACTAACTATCTATCTATCTACCTATCTATCTATAAATATTCAGATATTGAACCAGCTTGGAAAATCTGCAGACATCTTAAATGGGCACGACCAAAGAAACTGATGCAGAGAAGCTCCAGATGCATCTGTCATTAAACAGATACATTTGACAGATGTGTCCTAGAAGGCCAAACCAACAGCTGGAAACCAGGACCTTTATTCCCCCATTAGAGATTTTTTTTTTGACATCTTTATTGGAGTAAAATTGCTTTACAATGGTGTGTTAGTTTCTGCTTTATAACAAAGTGAATCAGTTATACATATACATATGTTCCCATATCTCTTCCCTCTTGTGTCTCTCTCCTTCCTGTTACAGCTTTAATAATTTAAGGACTTGGGGCTTGTTCTTAAATTGGTGTTACTATTTTAGGAATATTGATTATAAAATGGAAAGTTTAGGAAGAGTTAACAATTATAGAAAACAGTTTTTACCATTGAAGTTGATAGTTCAGAGAGTATGACAGATATTTGGCTTTTAATTTTCATAACTGGGGCTACATATCAACTTGATTTTAATTTGTGCCTGTGTTCAGTTCATGCCCTGCACTCTATTTGTGTCATTTTAACCAGGGATTTTTTATACACACATTATTTTATTATATTCAATGATTTTTGCAAAGTTTTTCTCTTCATCCAAGTGCCTTTCTCCTCTCTTTTTGCTTATAATTTCTATATTTAACTCTTAAGAATAAAATTTAAATATACTATGGGATTATCTTTATAATCATATAACATTTATAGAGCCAGCTATTGTACTGTATGTTTATTATGCTTGTAATGATAATCTAAATATTACTGAAAATAGACTATTTACCATACACTGTTCTAACAGTTGCATGTATTAAATCTTTCATCCTTTCAAAAATTCTAGAAAATAATTATAATTCCTCAAATACAGACGACAAAAAATAGGCAAGGGGATATTATGTAATTTGTACAAGAGTTAAAAGTGGTGGGGATGGAATTCAAATTCAGGCAGTGTTTCTGTGTTAGGATGGGGTGGAGGTTGGGGCACATCCTTATCCTTCAACACCCTAATTGCACAATTGTAGTGATATTTCCAACACATAGAGTATACATTCAGTCTTAATCCAGAATTTGGTAAGCCTAAAGTTAAGTTGTTTTATAGTGAATTAATAAGTTTGTCTGGGGGCTTCCCTGGTGGCGCAGTGGTTGAGAGTCCGCCTGCAGATGCAGGGGACATGGGTTCGTGCCCCTGTACGGGAAGATCCCACGTGCTGTGGAGTGGCTGGGCCCGTGAGCCACGGCCGCTGAGCCTGCACATCAGGAGCCTCTACTCTGCAGCTGGAGAGGCCACAATGGTGGGTGAGAGGCCCACGTACCAGAGAAAAAAAAAAAGAAAAAAGAAAAAGTTTGTCTGGCAGGAAGTGAAAGAAAGATTAAGGCAGGACCAAATTCAAGAGGATTTCCAAAGTGAGTGCTTTCATGGTACTTTGTTTTATTGCATTAGATTTGTATATTAGAGGAGATGCATCTATACTCGAGGGCGACAGAAAAAAGAGTAATAGCAAAATATTCCTAACATGCCCTCTCACATGGACAATCTTATTCAGTCTACTTTTACTGTGTACTTGTGCCACCTGTTTTAAAGAAAAAAAAAATGAGGCCCCATATCTATGATTTCAACAAGATTGCACAATTTTGGAATTCCAACACAGACTAATAATGTTGGGATTTTTATTAGTTAGTGCCTAATTTATGTCCCTCTATTTTCCTAAAACTCCTTAGTCCCCAAACACATATGCACACACACACACGTACACTTACATGTTCACCTCTCCCCTCCACCCACGTGTGCGCACACACACATACTCACATCCCTCCCATGCATACACATCTGCACGCTCACATCTGACACACAATTCCTTACTGGATACCTCCTCTTTCTTTTAGGTTTCCTGCATGCATGCAATACATTTGTGGGTCATTCTCAGCCAACAAAAGAGCGTTTAGCTCTCTGGGATCCTGGATCTTTCTTGTTTACTCCCACAAACCATAGGTTAGGCAATCATTGAAAGTGGATGTTTGAGTAATAGGTTCTTTATTAGCAATACTCAAAGATAAATTACCAAAATAATAGTGAAAATAATCTGGAAGTATATTTATTGTGAAAATGTCTGAAATTTCAGCCATTATATTTGGCATTCTTTCCCCTCAATATATTTGGTATTCTTTCTTGGGGTATATGGAGAAGGGAAGGAAAGTAAGGGAAGGGAGGGGAAGGGAGCAGGAGGAAGAGGAAGGGGAAGAAAAAGGGGAAGGGAAAGGGACTCCCATTATTATTAATTGAAATGCCATAGGCAACAATGCATGTAGTCTTAGACCATTACCCTTTGGAATGGGAAACTGCATTATCCAGTGAGTAAGTTCCATTCCATTAAGGGTTGTTTGATTACACTGAAGGGGACTAAATCAGCCCCCACTCCCCAGGACTGGAATGAGGATAGAACTAAAGATCTGCAAATAGGACCTCACAGAAGTCCATATTTTTTCAAAACACAAAGGTTTTCTTCCAATATTACCAAACCTCTAATTACAAATCACTTGTCCAATTCTACTGCTGTTACTAGGATCATTATTATCAGTATGGAGTAAGATGTTTACAATAAAAATACTACCTTTTCTTATAACAATAGAGATGACTTAAAGAGGACATAGGAAAGATGACTACAGTGAATTGGGGTGTTTTCAAATTAAAATATTTTTCTTTTTGCTGTAAAGAGACCCTCAGCTCTCTTAGCCACTCTATACTTCTCACATGTAACATGTCACATTCTTCAACCAGATGGCTCAAGTGAAATGTTTTTAGGCAGCTACCTAGCCACCTCCTCTCCTTTGCCCCCAGGACTCAGCACAGATTTCCTGCTGTCAAACAGCTGGGAGCTCCAAGTGGTGAGACTATTCCTGCCCCACCTTTTCTGTCTTACTCACAGCTGTAGAGACATCAACATGCCAGCTGCACTGGATTTTAACATCCTTAGACTTTTCCCACTGAGCTCTGTGTGCACTAGAAATATTCCTGCATGCCACAATTAAATGTGTGAAAGTTAGGAAAATCTGAAATTGTGCCTTTGTGTTGAATAGGAGAAGTATGGCTATCTTGTAATTTTATTTTATTTATTTATTTATTTATTTATTTTAGCAGTATGCGGGCCTCTCACTGTTGTGGCCTCTCCCATTACGGAGCATAGGCTCCAGACGCACAAGCTCAGTGGCCATGGCTCATGGGCTTAGCCGCTCCACAGCATGTGGGATCTTCCCAGACCGGGGCACGAACCCGTGTCCCCTGCATCGGCAGGGGGGGGCTCAACCACTGTGCCACCAGGGAAGCCCGTAATTTTAAAAGGCTCTTACAAATGCATTTGAATGAGACCTTGCATTATGTTTGTCAAATATTTGGTAAGATAAATACAGGAGTATGCAGTGAAGTTGCCCAGTCTTGTCGGACTCTCATGCCACCAGGGAAGCCCGTAATTTTAAAAGGCTCTTACAAATGCATTTGAATGAGACCTTGCATTATGTTTGTCAAATATTTGGTAAGATAAATACAGGAGTATGCAGTGAAGTTGCCCAGTCTTGTGGAAGAGGCTGAGTCAGAAGTCTGAGATGCAGAAATCAGAAAACAGAAGATCAAATTGGTCCTGGAAAATAAGTAGAGTCTAGGAAACAAAGAGAGAAACTCAGGATATAATCTGGAGTCATAAGAATATCAAGATTTTGAATAAAACAAACCTGGTGTTGGAGATTCATGCCTGTACATTAACTATGTGATACTAGGGTATACACAGGTGGTAGAAGGACACACAAATGTTTCTCTCTAGGCATCTGCCTCAGAATGCGTACTCAACAATGTGCTTTACTGCTGTCATAGGGTAACTTCACCATGCATCATTTTCTTATATTCCCAGAATTGGAACTAGATGTAGTGTTAATCTGTCATAGGGTAACTCTAACATGCATCATTTTCTTACATTCCCTTAATCAGAACTAGATGTAGTGTTAATCTAACCATATGTAACAAAGTTCAACAGGATCTAGGTAACCTGGAGATCTGTAGTTAAGCAATAAGTGCTCTGGGCTTTCCTGCTGTCTTGCTGAACTTAGATGTTTTCACCTAGTTATTGGTGGCACTTGACGACAACACTGGCAAAGTCATGGCAGGCTGAGAGCCACCCCTCTCTACACCAACTGATTATAACTCTAATTGGTCATCATATTTTATTTTCCTCTGAATACTAGTGTGGCTTCAACATTTTCCAACACTTATCCTTCCAGGCAGATGTTGCCAACTAATACAAACTAGCACAAAATATTTTAAAAAAATAATAAACAAATAAAAAATTATAGTTTTCTGGGTATTACTGAAGCAAAATAAAGGAAAAGGAGCCCTAAGAGGGATTTTATGTGATACTACATTCACAATTTCTCACAAGCAATATCTACAGTACTAAGAACAAACAAGCTTGGAACTATGATTATACATTATTACGTTATATCTAATGTGACATGTGGCTGGAATATTTTATCAAATTCAGTAGTTGTAAGTGTATTGTCTTGAAATTACTTTTTTATTTTTGTGTTCTAATTTTTCATATTTTTAAAAAATCTTTATTGGAGTATAATTGCTTTACAATGTTGTGTTAGTTTCTACTGTATAACAGAGAATCAGCTATATGTGTACATATGCCACCATATCCACTCCCTCTTGAGCCTCCCTCACATCCTCCCTATCTCACCACTCTAGATCATCACAAAGCACCAAACTGATCTCCCTGTGAGATGCAGCATCTTCCCACTATCTATCTATTTTACATTTGGTAGTGTATATATGTCAATGCTACTCTCTCACTTTGTCTGATCTTCCCGTTTCCCCCCTTGTGTCCTCAAGTCTGTTCTCAACGTCTACATCTTTAATCCTGTACTGCCACTAGGTTCATCAGTACCATTTTTTTTTTAGATTCCATATATATGGATTAGCATATGGTACTTGTTTTTCTTTTCATGACTTACTTCACTCTGTATGAAGGACACTAGGCCCATCCACCTCACTACAAATAACTCAAGTTTGTTCCTTTTTATGGCTGAGTAATATTCCATTGTATATATGTGCACATCTTCTTTATCCATTCATCTGTCAAGGGACACTTAGGTTGCTTCCATGTCCTGGCTATTGTAAATAGAGCTGCAATGAACACTGTGGTACATGTCTCTTTTTGAATTATGGTTTTCTCAGGGTATATGTGCCCAGGGGTGGGATTGCTGGTCATATGTTAGTTCTATTTTTAGTTTTTTAAGGAAACTCCACACTATTCTCCACAGTGGCTGTATCAATTTACATTCCCACCAACAGTGCAGGAGGGTTCCCCTTTCTCCACACTCTCTCCAGCATTTATTGTTTGTAGATTTTTAATGATGGCCATTTTGACCGGTGTGAGGTGATACCTCATTATAGTTTTGATATGCATTTCTCTAATAGTTAGTGATGTGAAGCATCTTTTCATGTGCCTCTTGGCCATCTATATGTCTTCTTTGGAGAAATGTCTGTTTTGGTCTTCTGCCCATTTTTGGATTGGGTTGTTTGTTTTTTTGACATTGAGCTGCATGAGCTGCTTGTATATTTTGGAGATTAATCCTTTGTCAGTTGCTTTGTTTGAAAATATGTTCTCCCATTCTGAGGATTGTCTTTTTGTCTTGTTTATGGTTTTTTTTTGTGGTGCAATAGCTTTTAAGTTTCATTAGGTCACATTTGTTTATTTTTGTTTTTATTTCCATTACTCCAGGAGGTGGGTAAAAAAGGATCTTGCTCTGATTTATGTCATAGAGTGTTTTGCCTATGTTTTCCTCTAAGAGTTTTATAGTATCTGGGCTTATTTTTAGGTGTTTAATCAATTTTGAATTTATTTTTGTGTAGGGCGTTAGGAAGTGTTCTAATTACATTCTTTTATATGTAGCTGTCCAGTTTCCCCAGCACCACTTATTGAAGAGACTCTCTTTTCTCCATTATATATCCTTGCCTCCTTTGGCAAAGATAAGGTGACCATATGTGTGTGGGCTTATCTCTGGGCTTTCTATCCTGTTCCACTGATCTCTTTTTCTGTTTTGGTGCCAGTACCATACTGTCTTGATTACTGTAGCTTTGTAGTATAGTCTGAAGTCAGGTAGCCTGATTCCTCCAGTTCCATTTTTCTTTCTCAAGATTTCTTTGGCTCTTTGGGGTCTTTTGTGTTTCCAAATGAATTGGAAGATTTTTGTTCTAGTTCTGTGAAAAATGCCTTTGGTAATTTGATAGGGATTGCATTGAATCTATAGATTGCTTTGGGTAGTATAGTTGTTTTCACAGTGTTGATTATTCCTATCCAAGAAAATGGTATATCTCTACATCTGTTTGTATTGTCTTTGATTTCTTTCATCAGTGTTTTATACTTTTCTGCATACAGGTCTTTTGCCTCCTTAGGTAGGTTTATTCCTAGGTATGGTGTTATTTTTGTTACAAAGATAAATGGGAGTGTTTCTTTTTTCTGATCTTTCGTCATTAGTGTACAGGAATGCAAGAGATTTCTGCACATAAACTTTGTATTGTGCTACTTTACCAAAATCATTGATTAGCTCTAGTAGTTTTCTGGTGGAATCCTTAGGATTTTTTTTTTTTTTTGCGGTACACGGGCCTCTCACTGTTGTGGCCTCTCCCATTGCAGAGCACAGGCTCTGGATGCACAGGCTCAGCGACCATAGATCACAGGCCTAGCCGCTACGCAGCATATGGGATCTTCCCAGACAAGGGCACAAACCCATGTCCCCTGCATCAGCAGGCAGACTCTCAACAACTGCACCACCAGGGAAGCCCTAGGATTATTATGTATAATACCATGTCATCTGCAAACTGACAGTTTACTTCTTTTTTTTCCAATTTGGATTCCTTTTTTTTTTCTTCTCTGATTATCATGGCTAAAATTTCCAAAACTACATTGAATAATACTGGTGAGAATGGGAACCCTTGACTTGTTTCTGACCTTAGTGGAAATGCTTTCAGTTTTTCTCCAATAAGAATGATGTTGGCTGTGGGTTTGTCTTTTATGGCTTTTATTATATTTAGGTAGGTTCCCTCTATACCCACTTTCTGGAGAGTTTTTATCATATACTGGTGTTGAATTTTGTCAAAAGCTTTTTCAGCATCTATTCAGATGATCATGTGGTTTTTATCTTTCAATTTGTTAATATGGTGTATCACCTTGACTGATTTGTGTATACTGAAAAATCCTTGCATTCCTGGAATAAATCCCACTTGATCATGATGTATGATCCTTTAATGTGCTTTTGGAATCTGCTTGTTAGTATTGTGTTGAGGATGTTTGCATCTATGTTCATCAGTGATATTGGCCTATAGTTTACTTTTTTCTGATATCTTTGTCTGGTTTTGGTATCAGGGTGATGGTGGCCTCATATAATGCATTTGGGAGTGTTCCTTCCTCTGTTATATTTTGGAAGAATTTGAGAAGGATAGATGTTAGCTCTTTTCTAAATGTTTCATAAAATTCATCTGTGAAGCCCTCTGGCACTGGGTTTTTGTTCACAGGAAGATTTTTAATCATAGTTTCAACTTCATTACTTGTGATTGGTAGGTTTATATTTTCTATTTCTTCCTGGTTCAGTCTTGAAAGATTGTGCTTTTCTAAGAATTTGTCCATTTCTTCCAGGTTGTCCATTTTATTGGCATAGAGTGGCTTGTAGTTATCTCTCATGATCCTTTGTATTTCTGCAGTGTCAGTTGTTACTTCTCCTTTTTCCTTTCTAATTCTATTGATTTGAGTTTTCTCCCTTTTTTTCTGGTGAGTCTGGCTAATGATTTTTCAATTTTGTTTATCTTCTCAAAGAACCAGCTTTTAGCTTTATTGATCTTTGCTGTTTTTTCCTTCATTTCTTTTTCATTTATTTCTGATCTGATCTTTATGATTTCTTTCTTTCTGCTATCTTTGGGGATTTTTTTTTGTTCTTCCTCTAATGTCTTTAGGTGTGAGGTTAGGTTGTTTATTTGAGATTTTTCTTGTTTCTTTGGGTAGGAATGTATTGCTATAAACGTCCCTCTTAGAACTGCTTTTGCTGCATCCCATAGGGGTTGGATCATCATGCTTCCATTTTCATATGTCTTTATATAGTTTTTGATTTTTTCTTTGATTTCTTCAGTGATCTCTTGGTTATTTAGTAGCATACTGTTTAGCCTCCATGTGTCTGTGTTTTTTACAGTTTTTCTTTTTGTGTGTGTGCAGTTGATTTCTAATCTCATAGCATTTTGGTCAGAAAAGATGCCTGACACAATTTCAATTTTCTTAAATTCACCAAGGTTTCAATCGTGACACAAGATATGATCTATCATGGTGAATGTTTCATGTGCACTTGAGAAGAAAGTGTTTTCTGTTGTTTTTGGATGGAATGTCCTATAAATATTAATTAAATCCATCTGGTCTACTGTGCTATTTAAAGCTTGTGTTTCCTTATTTATTTCTATTTTGGATGATCTGTCCTTTGGTGAAAGTGGGGTGTTAAAGTCCCCTACTATTATTGTGTTACTGTCAATTTCCACTTTTATGGTTGTTAGCATTTGCCTTATATATTGAAGTGCTCTTATGTTGGCTGCATAGATATTTACAATTGTTATATCTTCTTCTTAGATTGATCGCTTGATCATTATGTAATGTCCTTCCTTTTCTCTTGTAATAGTCTTAATTTTAAAATCAATTAATTTTAAACAATTAATAAAATGTTAATAGGAACATATATATCGATAACTACCTTAAATGTAAATGAATTTAATGCTCCAACCAAAAGACATAAACTGGCTGAATGGATACAAAAACAAGACCCATATATGTGCTGTCTACAAGAGTCCTACTTCAGACCTAGTGACACATACAGACTGAAAGTGGTGGGATGGAAAAAGTTGTTCCATGCAAATGGAAATCAAAAAAAGCTGGAGTAGCAGTACTCATATCAGATAAAATACACTTTAAAATAAAGAATGTTACAAGAGACAAAGAAGGACACTACATAATGATCAAGGGATCAATCCAAGAAGAAGCTATAACAGTTATAAATGTTTATGCACCCAACATAGGAGCACCACCAGGCAATGGCTTAACATCTATAAAAGAGGAAATCAATAGTAACAATGTAATAGTGGGGGATTTAACACCTCACTTACACCAATTGACAGATCATCTAAACAGAAAATTCATAAGGAAACACAAGCTTTAAGTGACACAAAAGACCACATAGATTTAATTGATATTTATAGGACATTCCATCCAAAACCAGCAGATTACACTTTCTGCTCAAGTGCACATGGAACATTCTCCAGGATAGATCACATCTTAGGTCACAAATCAAGCCTCAGTAAATTTAAGAAAATTGAAATCATATCAAGCTTCTTTCCTGACCCAACACTATGAGATTAGAAATCAATAACAGGGAAGAAAATGTAAAACATACAAACACATGAAGGCTAAGCAATACATTACTAAATAACCAAGAGATCACTGAAGAAATCACAGAGGAACTCAAAAGCTACCTAGAGACAAATGACAATGAAAATACGGTGATCCAAAACCTATGTGATGCAGTAAAAGCAGTTTTAAGAGGGAAGTTTATAGCAATACAATCCTACCTCAAAAAACAAGAAAAATCTCAAATAAACAATCTAACCTTACACCTAAAGTAACTAGAGAAAGAAGAACGAAAAAAATCCCAAAGTTAGTAGAAGGAAAGAAATGATAAAGATCAGAGCAGAAATAAATCAAATAGAAACAAACAACATAATAGCAAAGATCAATAAAACTAAAAGCTGTTTCTCTGAGAAGGTAAAACAAATTGGGAAACCATTAGCCAGACTCATCAAGAAAAGAGGGAGAGGACTCAAATCAATAAAATTAGAACTTAAATAGGAGACTTTACAACAGACACCAGAGAAATACAAAGCACCCTAAGAGACTACTACAAGCAACTCTATGCCAATAAAATGGACAACCTGGAAGAAATGGACAAATTCTTAGAAAGATATAGCCTTCCAAGACTGAGCCAGGAAAAAAAATAGAAAATATGAACAGACCAATCACAAGTAATGAAATTGAACTGTGATTAAAAATCTTCCAACAAACAAAAGTCCAGGACTGGATGGCTGCACAGGTGAATTCTATCAAACATTTAGAGAAGAGTTAACACACATCCTTCTCAAACTCTTCCAAACAATTGCGGAGGAAAGAACACTTCCAAACTCATTATATGAGGCTATAATCACCCTGATACCAAAACCAGACAAACATGCTACAAAAAAAGAAAATTACAGACCAATATCACTGATGGATATAGCTGCAAAAATCCTCAACAAAATGCTAGCAAACAGAATCTAACAACACATTAAAAGGATCATACACCATGATCAAGTGGCGTTTATTCCAGGGATGCAAGGATTCTTCAATATACGCAAATCAATCAATGTGATACACCGTGTTAACAAATTGAAGAAGAATAACCATATGATCATCTCAATAGATGCAGAGAAACTTTTGACAAAATTCAACACCCATTTATGATGAAAGCTCTCCAGAAATTGGGAATAGAGGGAACCTACCTCATCATAATAAAGGCCATATACGACAAACCCACAGCAAACATCATTTTCAATGGTGAAAAACTGAAAGCATGTCCTGTAAGATCAGGAGCAGGACAAGGATGTCCACTCTCAGCACTATTATTCAACAGAGTTTTGGAAGTCCTAGCCACGGCAGTCAGAGAAGGAAAAGAAATAAAAGGAATACAAATTGGAAAAGAAGTAAAACTGTCACTGTTTGTAGTTGACATGATACTATACATAAAGAATCCTAAAAATATCAACAGAAAACTACTAGAGCTAAACAATGAATTTGGTAATGTAGCACAATACAAAATTAATGCACAGAAATCTCTTGCATTCCTATACACTAACTTTGAAAAATCCAAAAGAGAAATTAAGGAAAAACTCCCATTTACCATTGCAGAAAAAGAATAAAATACATAGGTATAAACATACATAGGGAGACAAAAACCTGTATGTAGAAACCTATAAGACACTGATGAAAGAAATTAAAGATGATACAAACAGATGGAGAGATATACCATATTCTTCGATTGGAAAAATCAATATTGTGAAAAAGACTATACTACCCAAAGCAATCTACAGATTCAATGCAATCCTTATCAAATTACCAATGGCATTTTTTACAAAACTAGAACAAAATATATTAAAATTTTTATGGAGACACAAAAGACTCCGAATAGCCAAAGCAGCCTTGAGGGGAAAAAATTGGAGCTGAAGGAATCAGCTTCCCTGATTTCAGACTATACTACAAATATACAGTAATCAAGGCAATATTGTACTGGCACAAAAACAGAAATATAGGTCAATGGAACAGGATAGAAAGCCCAGAGAAAAACCCACACACATATGGTCAACTAATCTATGGAGGCAAGGATGTACAATGGAGAAAAGACAGTCTCTTCAATAAGTGCTGTTGGGAAAACTGGACAGCTACATGTAAAAGAATGAAATTAGAACACTCCCTGACACCATACACAAAAATAAACTCAAAATAGATTAGGGACCTAAATGTAAGACTTGACACTTTAAAACTCTTACAGGAAAACATAGGAAGGAAACTCTTTTTTTTTTTTTTTAACTGTGGTTTATTAATTAATTAATTTATTTATTTTTGGCTGTGTTGGGTCTTCTTTTCTGTGCAAGGGCTTTCTCTAGCTGCGGCGAGCTGGGGCCACTCTTCATCGTGGTGTGCGGGCCTCTCACCGTCGTGACCTCTCCTGTTGCGGAGCACAGGCTCCAGATGCGCAGGCTCAGTAGTTGTGACTCACAGGCCTTGTCACTCTGTGGCATGTGGGATCCTCCCAGACCAGGGCTCGAACCTGTATCCACTGTGCCACCAGGGAAGCCCAGGAAGGACACTCTCTGACATAAATCACAGCAAGATCTTTTTTGATCCACCTCCTACAGTAATGGAAATAAAAACAAAAATAAACAAATGGGACCTAATGAAATTTAAAACCTTTTGCAAAGCAAAGGAAATTACAAATAAGTCAAAAAGACAACCCTCAAAATGGCAGAAGATATTTGCTAATGAATCAATGGACAAAGGATTAATTTCCGAAATATATAAAAGCTCATGCAGCTCAATATTAAAAAAACAAACAAGCCAATCAAAAAATGGGCAGAAGCCCTAAATAGACATTTCTCCAAAGAAGATGTACAGATGGCCAAGAAGCACATGAAAACTGCTCAACATCACTAATTATTAGAGAAATGCAAATCAAAAGTGCAATGAGGTATCACCTCATACCATTTAGAATGGGCATCATCAGAAAATCTCCAAACAACAAATGATGGAGAGGGTGTGGAGAAAAGTGGACCCTCTGGCAGTGTTGGTGGGAATGTAAATTGGTACAGCCACTAAGGAGAACAGTATGGAGGTTCCTTAAAAAAATAAAAGTAGAATTACCATATGACCCAGTAATCCCACTCCTGGGAATATACCCTGAGAAAACCATAATTCAAAAATACACATGTTATTTACAATAGCTAGGTCATGAAAGCAACCTAAATGCCCATCGACAGATGAATGGATAAAGAAGATGTGGTACATATATGCAATGAAATATTACTCAGCCATAAAAAGGAACAGAATCGGGTCATTTGTAGAGATGTGGATGGATCCAGAGCTGTCATACAGAGTGAAGTAAGTCAGAAAGAGAAAAACAAGTATTGTATATTAACACGTATATGTGGAACCTAGAAAATTTGTACAGCTGAACTGGTTTGCGGGGCAGAAATTGAGATACAGATATAGAGAACAAACATATGAACAGCAAGGGGGGAAAGTGGTGGGGGTGGTGATTTGATGAATTGGGATATTGGGATTGACATATATACACTAATATATATTAAATGGATAATTAATGAGAACCTGCTGTATAAAAAAATAGATAAAATAAAGTTCAAAAAATAAAGTCTATTTTGTCTGATATGAATATTGTTACACCAGCTTTCTTTTGATTTCCATTTTCATGGAATATCTTTTTGCATCCCCTCACTTTCAGTCTGTATGTATCCCTAGGTCTGAAGTGTGCCTCTGTAGACAGCATGTACATCGGTCTTGTTTTTGTATCCATTCAGTCTATGTCTTTTCGTTGGAGCATTTAATCCATTTACATTTAAGGTAATTATTGATATGTATGTTCTTCTTACCATTTTTTAAATTGTTTTGGATTTGTTTTTGTAGGTCTTTTTCCTTCTCTTGTGTTTCCTGGCTACAGAAGTTCCTTTAGCATTTGTTGTAAAGCTGGTTTGGTGGTGCTGAATTCTCTTTTTTTTTTTTTTTTTTTTTTTGCGATATGTGGGCCTCTCACTGTCGTGGCCTTTCCCATTGCCGGACGCACAAGCTCAGCGCCCATGGCTCATGGGCCCAGCCGCTCCGCGGCATGTGGGATCCTCCCGGACCGGGGCACGAACCCGTATCCCCTGCATCGGCAGGCGGACTCTCAACCACTGCGCCACCAGGGAGGCCCGCTGAATTCTCTTAAATGTTGCTTTCCTTTAAAGGTTTTAATATCTCCGTTGAATCTGAATGAGATCCTTGTTGGGTAGAGTAATCTTGGTTGCAGGTTTTTCCCTTTCTTCACTTTAAATACATCTTGCCACTCCCTTCTGGCCTGCAGAGTTTCTGCTGAAAAATCAGCTAATAACTATAGGGATTCCCTTGTATGTGATTTGTTGCTTTTCCCTTGCTGCTTTTAATATTTTTTCTTTCCATTTAATTTTTGTTAGCTTGATTACTATGTGTCTCAGCATGTTCCTCCTTGGGTTTTTCTTGTATAGGACTCTCTGTGCTTACTGGATTTGATTGACTACTTTCTAACCCATGTTGGAAAATTTTAGACTATAATCTCTTCAAATATTTTCACAGACTGTTTCTTTTTTTCTTCTTCTTCTGGGATGTGTATAGTTGGAATGTTGGTGAGATTCATGTTGTCCCAGAGGTCTCTGAGACTGTCCTGTATTCTTTTCATTCTTTTTTTCTTTATTCTGCTCTGCGGCAGTTATTTCCACCATTCTATCTTCCAGCTCACTTATCCGTTCTGCCACAGTGTTTCTGCTATTGATTCTTCCTAGGGTATTTTTAATTTCAATTATTGTTGTTGTTCATTACTGTTTGTTTGTCCTTTAGCTCTCCTAGGTCCTTGGTAAATGTTTCTTGTATTTTCTCTATTCTGTTTCCCAAAATTTGGATCATCTTGAGTATCATTACTCTGAATTCTTTTTCAGGTAGTGTACATATTTTGTCTTCATTTATTTGGTTTTGTGTGTTTTTATCTTGCTCTTTTGTCTGCAAGATATTTCTCTGTCTTCTCATTTTTGTCTAATTTACAGTATTTGAGGTCTCCTTTCCCTAGGCTGCAGGGTCGTAGTTGCTGTTGTTTCTATTCTCTCCCCCCAGTGGTGAGGTTTGTCCAGTGGCTTGCATAGGCTTCCTGATGGGAGGGACTGGTGCCTATGTTCTGGTGGGTGGAGCTGAGTCTTTTCCCTCTGCTGATCAGGGTTGTTTCAGGTGGTGTGTTTTGGAGTGTCTGTGAGCTAAGTATGACTTTAGGTAATCTGTGTGCTAATGGATGGGTTTGTGTCCCTGTCTTGTTTATTGTTCAGTGTGAGGTGTCCATCGCTGAGAGCTGCTGGCAGTTGGGTGGAGCTGGGTTTTGTATTCAGATAGAGGCCTCCGTGAGAGGTCTCAGTGATTAATCTTCCCTGGGGCCAGGAATTCTATAGTGGCCCAGCGTCCTGGACTCAATGCTTCCACCACAGAGCTTCAGGCCTGACTTCCAGTCGAGGAACCAAGACCCCACAAGTCACTCATTCCATCATTAAAAGGGATTAAAAAATAATAATAAGACTAACAAAACCCCAGACAAATGGTAAAAAGTAAAATCAAACAAACAAAAACAGAAACAAGGAAACATGCACACACACAAAAGAAATGAAAACAGATCCAAATAAAACAAAAAGCAAGAGAACAACCAGACAAACAAAAGAACCCAAGAACAAAATCCAACAATTAAAAAGAAAACTGACGGGCTTCCCTGGTGGCGCAGTGCTTGGGAGTCCGCCTGCCGATGCAGGGGACACAAGTTCGTGCCCCGGTCCGGGAAGATCCCCATGCCGTGGAGCGGCTAAGCCCATGAGCCATGGCCGCTGATCTTGCATGTCCGGAGCCTGTGCTCAGCAACGGGAGAGGCCACAACAGTGAGAGGCCCGCATACCGCAAAAAAAAAAAAAAAAAAAAACTGGTGGCGCAGTGCTTGGGAGTCCGCCTGCCGATGCGGGGGACGTGGGTTCGTGCCCCGTTTCGGGAGGGTCCCGCGTGCCGTGGAGCGGCTGGGCCCGTGGGCCATGGCCGCTGGGCCTGCGCGTCCGGAGCCTGTGCTCCACAAATGGGAGAGGCCGCAACAGTGAGAGGCCCGCATAACGCAAGGAAAAAAAAAAAAAAAAAAAGAAAACTGACAAAAACATATAACTAAAACAGAAAACCAAAGCAGAGTGCCAAGTGAAGAATGAAGCAAAGAAACAAAACAGACAAAAATGATTTAAAAAAAAGAGAAAAAGGGAAAAGGGAAAGAAGACAGAACAGAAAAGCAGCATGGAAATAGAAATATTAAAAAAAATTTTTAAATATATCAAATTAAAAAAAAGACAAACAAAACCCCAGAGAAATGGTAAAAACAAAATCAAACATCAAAAGCAGAAGCAAGGAAACACATGCACATGCAAAATAAACAAAAACAGAACCAAATGAAACAAAAAGCAAGAGAACAACCAGACAAATAGAAGAAATCAAAAATGAAATCAAACAATTAAGGATCCAAACTCACAAAAATGTCAAACCTAAAAACAAAACCAAAGCAGTGTGCCAACTGAATAATAAAGCAAGGAAAGAGAAGAAAACCTATAAAAATGATTTAAATAATAATAAAATAAAATGGGAAGAAAAAACAGGACAAGAGAAAAGCAAAGTAGAAATGGAAATATTCTTTTAAAAATTGAAGAAAAATATGAAAATAAGGGAAAAGAACACAGAACAACAGAAAAGCAAAGTAAAAATAGAAATATATAAAAAATATAATAATAAAAATTATGTTATAAAACACGAAGATCCCAAAAGACTAAATAAAAAAATATTACTAAAACAACAACAAGCAAGCAAACAAAAAAAAAGAAGGAAAAAAAACCTGAATCAACAACAGAATGAATCTAAACATAATAAAATTAATAGTGATACCTATGTTTCTCTGGGTTCTCAGCTGTAAGTGTCCTTGCACACACCATGAGCCACAGCCCACCTCCGCCTCCCCATGCCACCCTCCTCTGCCTCTGGATTGGTCTCTGGACATGCTGTGGGCCCTGTGGGGACCAGTCAGACTCTGATCTGGCCTAATTCCTGCGTTTGCTTGCCCATAAAGCCCACAGCTGCCAGAGCTAGACTGTTTTCATTTATCGGAACAATCATTGTCTACTCAGACATTCCATATATGCAAGGTCTACCTAGCTGTTCATGGGGATTTAATCTGCAGCTTGTATAGCCGATGAAAAGATTCTCAATCTTCTTCCTTAGTCACCCCTTCCCTGGGGCTTAGCTTTGGTTTTATCCCCACCTCTGCATGTGGTCCACCCACAAGAGTCTGGTCCTGAGCCTGCCTTGGAATTCTTTGTTCTGCCCCAGTGAGGACAGGACATGGATGTGGTCTGAATGCTTGGTTTATGGGAGCCCCAGCAGCACCAAATATGCAGGGAAGCCATTGGCCAAGGACACAAGAGATGTGGCCCTAATGAGGGCCTCTTCCAGTGCCCAGCAGCAGGTGCATGAGGGCCAGCCCTGAGGGGCTCTTTGTTTTTTAAATTTATTTTTGGCTGCATTGGGTCTTTGTTGTGTGTAGGCTTTGTCTAGTTGCAATGAGTGGGGGTTACTGTTTGTTGTGATGCACGGGCTTCTCATTGTGGTGGCTTCTCTGGTTTCAGAGCATTGGCTCTAGGCACATGTGCTTCAGTATTTGTGGCACATGGGCTCAGTAGTTGTGGCTTGCAGGCTCTAGAGTGCAGGCTCAGTAGTTGTGGCACACGAGCTTAGTTGCTCTTTGGCATGTGGGATCTTCCTGGACCAGGGCTCAAACCCGTATCCCTTGCATTGGCAGGCGGATTCTTAACCACTGCGCAGCCAGGGAAGTCCCTAGGGTTTTTTTTTATTGTCCTGCAGCTGGCGCGTGAGTGCCAGCCCTGAGGGGGCTTCATTTATTGTCCATTGGCAGGAGCTGGTGTGTGGGGAGAGAGAGGTGGCTCCTTCCCCTGCATGTGGCTCAGCAGTACCGCTCCGCTTCCATGGCAGTCCAGTCTTCCTTCACTGGCATTCCCTGCTGCGGATTTCCTCCCTCCCATCCCTTCAGTCCGTCTCCCCACAGCCAACAGCAGTTCTCTGTCCAGGCCTGTTCTCCAATCCCCATGCTCCAGCTCCCAGCCCCCTTGCACACCTGTGAACGCATATCCCAATCCGGGACACGTAGAGTCATGGTATGGACCATCTGTGTATTTCTCACTCTGTCCTGTCTGCCACAGATTGGCCACTCCACCCTCTTCTGACAGCCTCAAATGCTTCCCTTCTGTTCCAATCTATTTTGCCATCAGAGAGGGGTTTTCCCCATCAGAGAGCAGGTTTCCCCAAATTCAGGTATCTCTCCTCTGTTTCAGCTCCCCCGCTGTGGGGTTCAGGTCCCATCCCACTTCCTCTCCTCCTCCTTCTCCCTTCTTTTTATCATCCTACCCAGTTATTCAGGGATTTTTATAGTCCTTGCCGGTGTCCAAAGTCTTCTGCTAGTGTTCAGCTGGTGTTCTGTGAGAACTGTTGCATCTATAGATGTGTTCCTGATGCATCTGTGGAGAGAGATGAACTCCATGTTCTCCTACTCTTCTGCTGTCTTAACTCCCCTCTCTATTTTTTATTTTAAATTAAATGAACTATAGTATATATTTTTTTAGAATTTTAATTCATGTAAAATCATTTCAACCAGATCAAGGCAGTATGTTTGTAAATGTGAAATGTTTAATCTGATAACAAAGACAAAATAAAATGATACATTCATTGAACACTTACAATGCACTGAGCAAGAGTTAAACATTATATATGTATACTATCTTATGTGAACTTCCCAATATCCCCTTATTAATAATACATATTACTATTATCCACTCATTTTATAAATGAAATTATGGCTTTGAGAGATTTTATAATTTATCTAATGTCAAACATTTTATTTGGTAAGGAAAGAATTCAAACCAAAAATTTATACATACATACATATACATATATATATATATATACATACATATATATATATATATATATATATATATCTTTCTAAGGAAAATCATAACTGCCTTTCACTGTCTTATGCTACCTATCAAATCACTTCAAGGTTAATGGCTTACAACAGCAGTGATAATTCATTACCTTTCACAGATTTCTGGTTCAGGCTTCAGGTATAGTTCAGC
>NW_006794736.1:816760-840724 GCF_000442215.2 Lipotes vexillifer
GGTTGATACAGAATCAGGATTTTTCATGAGACTGTAGTCAGAGGTTGGCTGGGACTGCAGTCATCTGAAGGCTTGACTCCCAGGTGGCTCACTCAAGTACTTAAAGATATTGTGAATGATGGCTACGGGCCTCAGGTCCTCCCCACAAGGGCCTCTCCATAGCATTCCTTAAAGATTCTCATGGCATGGTGGCAGGCTTCCCCAGAACCAGCAGTCCAAGAGACCAAAGACAAAGTTGCAGTGCATTTTATGACCTAAAATCAGAAGTCACATGGTATCATTCACTGCTACAGCGGGTCACACAAGCTAGCCTAGATTTCATGTGGAAGGGAACTATGTAAAGTTCCCTTTGTATGTAAAGGGAACGTAAACTATGTAAACTATATAATGTGAATACAGCATGGGAGGATCCTTGGAGGCCATCTTGGAGAACAACTACCTCATGCCTAAGATTAGAAACAAAACAAAACAAAAAAATCTCAGTTATATTGGCGTTTGAGGGACTCTCTATCCTTGCCTCAAGCTTATCTTCCAATATTTGTTTCTACTAATATACTCTTCTATGAATTTCCTTCAGAAAAATCGGATATTGTGCTATTTCCCATTTGCTACCAAGGTTTCACTCCTCTAAACCTGTTTCTGTGCCCTCCTCTACACTTAGAATTTCCTGTACATACACTTTTTTATCAAGGACTACACACTCTCATATTTAAAGACTCAGTGCAGATTCCTTGAGAGAGATCGTTTCTAACTTCTATATCTTATCCTGTTTGAAATTAATCTCCTTTTGCTTTTCTGTAATTCCATATCCTAATTTTGTTTGCTTTTTATAGTATTTTACTTTGTATTAAAATTATGTATAGACATATGTTATACTGAATTTTGACATTTTTAAATCCAGATCAATTTCTAATTCATTGTTTTAATGCCTACAGCATCAAGGATCACTGTGATGTGCATTACAGTCACTCAATAAACATTTGCTGAAAAAAAAAATTAATCTATCTGAAGAGGTCAAATAGAAAAAGAAGGTCATACATAGCTCATTAACATTTTCCTTTAAAGAAATCAAAGCATCTGGATATATGCTGGGTACAGTAAAAATAAAGCTAAAAAGTAAGAATAATATTAACAGATTTAATATTTGATTACCTATTTTATACAAGATAGAGTACACAATTTTAATTTAATTTCACAACAAATCTGTAGTGAGTGTCAAATTTTCTTTCCATCATTGATGAATAAATTGAAGCTAAAAGAGACAGGAAGGTGGCAAAGTCCAAATATGAACCCATGTCTCTTTGGATCAAACATTTATACTATTTTCACTGTTTTAAAATAGCATCACAGGATTGGCCCTCCTGGAATCTAGGACAGAAAGCAGTCTTGTATTACTCCCATACCATTCAAACATATAGGAAACCATAGAATATGATGAGAAGCTGGTTAATAATTACAAAATCATATTAGAATTTTGCCTAAGGACATACATAATTTATCAGTGGAGTTAGATCAAGCTCTTGCTTCCAGTATATGACAAATTTAGAGGTGCTATTGTTATAATTTTCAAAGCCTGTTTTAAAGATTTTATATACACACACGCACATGAGTATAAGTTCACAGAAGCCTAATACTTTGCCATTTAAAAACTTCTGGAAAGGCACATGTGTCTTTAAGTGACAAAGTTTCTTGTGGGCAAGAAACTCTGTTTCTCATTTAGAAGAAATATTGTACAGACACTTCCCTGGTGGTCCAGGGGTTAAGAATCCACCTTCCAATGCAGGGGGACGTGGGTTCAGTCCCTGGTAAGAGAACTAAGATCCCACATGCCCTGGGGCTACTGAGTCCATGCCCACATGTCACAACTAGAGAGAAGCTCGCATGCCTCAACGAAGATCCTGTGTGCTGAAGCTAAGACCCGACACAGCCAAATAAATAAATTAATTAATTAAAAAAAAAAAAGTACTGTACAGATTTCATGGCAACATACCCCTAGTCCTTCCCATGATAACCTGAAACACAGGTTAATGGGACAGGGGCAGTAAACAAGGCCAGAATTTGCATTTTGTATGTAGTTCTACCACAATGTGATTTCACTGCCTCATCTCTGCTCCCTGCCTATTGGAGGAGAAAATGCACCACATACTTATCCTAATGGTCGAATGACAGCTTTTCAATACTACAGAAACTGAAAAATTGACACTAGCCGAGCAACAGGAAGTCAACAGTGGAACCATGGGGTCTTAAGTACATCACAAAGCCAGCCTCTGAAATGCCTTCCAGTCTGCCTTCTACTGTGCATTGGAAGGAAGCAGTGACCTTAGTGAGCATGAAAAAGTCAGCCAGGCTGATAGAAGAACATACTACTTGTTGAAACAACAGGTCTATTGCCTTTGTGAAAGTACCCTTTCGGTTTTTAGTAATAAATCTCCACTTGTCTATGCAAAGACACATTGAGATTGTTACTCTGCTTTTGACAAACTCTTTAAAATATGAGTGTTCATTGTCTGGAAAGGAGGAAACAGGGCACTTACTTCAGGAACTAACTCCTCAGGCAGGAGTAATGAGATGAAGCTTATATTATTGATTAGGTTAACAGTAAGGATAATGAAAGAATATGGATACATCCTAAAGTGTCTTCCCCAAAATAAAAATAAGTTATATGAAAAACACATACCAGGGCCAGTTAATTTGGGCGATATTTGCCCTGATAAATGATTCAAACTACAGCTTGTCTAGTGTTTGCTCTTTTCTTTTCTTTTCCTACCATTTCTGCCTGCTCTAGTCAGACTCCTGACTTCAGAGTGCAGTAGGTAAACAGGTAATACTTTCTATTGTCACAAAATCCACTAAATCCCTGAGGGTGTGTTTGTGGGAGGGGGAACAGACCACATATATGTGTATGTATTTATATTTGCCAACCTCCTATCATTTTTTCTAATCCTGATGAAAACAGAGAGATGGTCTTTTTTTTTTTTTCATCCAGTAAGATGGTAACGTCTCTTATATTGTAAGAAACCCTCCGTCTTTGTTTGATTAATTCTTATTATTATTTTTTTTTTTTCTTCAGCCTTGGCCACACAGTTTGCAGGATTTTAGTTCCCCAACCAGGGATCAACACAGAGTCCTAATCACTGGACTGCCAGGAAATTCCCTCTGATTCATTCTCCTTGATTTGAGAATGGGGAAGCATGTTCCTGTTTCCCTCTTCTCTTGGGAGAGGCAAAAAGGCAAATGGATATCTACTCCTACAAATTCCTTTCAAAGTAGTTTTCATTTTCTTAGACTGGTGGTATTTCAGGGGAAGTGATAGCCAAACCACCAATTACATTTTCTTATTATGTTCCATGGGACATGAGCATAGCTCTATTTAGAATGCATAACATATTGTTTTCAGCTTTGAAACATTAACTTAAATACCAAGAGAAAAAAAATCACATTTAAAATTCTATTACTCTAGTAAAATCATCCATCCATCCTAACATTTCCATTTACTTTAGACTTTCTCCTTCTGCATGATTGAGAGTTACTCCAATTAAGGTGCTTTTCATCTTCAGAGTCTTTTACAAATAGTCATTAATTATAGCTATGCATGTAGTCAGGCAATGATCTAGGACCTCTCAGGGGCTTCCTGATTTATGTTTCAAAAGACATGATGATTAGCAATTCTTCCTTCTACCTCAGCATAGAAGGTGACTCTTGCCTAAGTCAGTGTGCCAGAGAACAATTAGCTCTACAAGAGTCAAATATATAGGTTAAAAGACATTTTTTCTCTTCTTTCTTTCCTTCCCTCTCTCCCTCCCTCCCTTCCTTCCTTCCTTCCTTTCTTCTTTTCTTCCTTTTTTCCTTTCTCTCATTCTGTTCTTAACTACACAGGATGACATAGAATGGTTAGAGTTCTTCTCTCCCAGGAGTAGAGATAATATCTGATTCCATAGCATGAAGATAGAAGTGAAGGCGATTATGTCTGTCCTTACCCACAGCCTACAACTGTCAGGCGAGAAAGGAAATGCAAGGACTTTCAATAACAGCAGCTACTTTTACACCCAGATATTTCATAATTCTATATATCTATTCCAACAGAAAAAATTAATTTTGTACCATGAATATTTGTAAAGAACCATTGTGCTATATCTCAATTTATTTTTAATTTTTATTGGAGTATAGTTGCTTTACAATGTTGTGTTAGTTTCTACTGTACAGCAAAGTGAATCAGCTATACATATACATATATCCCCTCTTTTTTGGATTTCCTTCCCATTTAAGTCACCACAGCACACTGAGTAGAGTTCCCTGTGCTATACAATAGGTTCTCATTAGTTATCTATTTTATACATAGTATCAATAGTATATATATGTCAATCCCAATCTCCCAATTCATCCCACCCCCACTTTCCTCCTTGGTATCCATACCTTTGTTCTCTACATCTGTGTCTCTATTTCTGCTTTTAAATAAGATGTTCTATACCATTTTTTTCAGATTCCACATATGTGTTAATATACAATATTTGTTTTTCTCTTTCTGACATAATTTATAACTAGTGAATCACAAAGGCTCAGATAACACCCTTTAAATTTGTCCAACAGAGGATAGAGATTGTTGATAATCCTTATGGAGATTATTTCTTAGGGAATCTGATTATCTGATAAATGTTTTCAAAAATAACACAATCACCACTGTAAAGTCAGGTCACTTAACCAATGCAATGTAACAGACCTAGGGTGGTACCAACACAAAGGGCAGTCAGCTATCATGACAGAAAATCAAATATCTATGCAAATCACTCTGCAAATGTTTTATGAAAACTGAAGAATATTGCCATTTGAATTGAATTGCCAATTACAAATATTCATATGCAATATGATCCCATTTTATTACACATTTATATGTTCATATATATTACCCTATCTAAAGTAATCAGTGATTCAGTCATTAGTTTATTTGAACCTACAAAAACCTTCCTTCCTCTCTGTGCCAGTGACACTAAGACATTCAGTAATACATTTGACACCTCTTTCCTCTGGTCATATGACTCTCCTCCTTGAGTCCTGCTTTGTCCAACTTCCCCTATCACTGCATTGCAAATCAACTAGTCTGAAGTATGTAACTTTATAAGAAAAACATCAAGAAACATTAGAAAACTTTCAGGTTTTTCAAGTAGGTATGAAGTCAGATTTCACCATTTTAAGATAGATGCACAAGGAATTTGACTATTCAAAGTTGAAAATTCTGGCCTTGTCATATATATAACCTGTGGAAAGTGACTTGACATTCCTTAATCCTGAATTTTCTTCTTTATAAAATAGGACTCTCTATTGTAAAGATTTGTTTGGGAGATTGAAGTAATAATTTTTTTTTTCTTTTGCGGTACGCGGGCCTCTCACTGTCGTGACCTCTCCCGTTGAGGAACACAGGCTCTGGACGCGCAGGCTCAGAGGCCATGGCTCACGGGCCCAGCCGCTTTGCGGCATGTGGGATCCTCCTGGACCGGGGCACGAACCTGCATCCCCTGCATCGCCAGGCAGACCCTCAACCACTGCACCACCAGGGAAGCCCAGTAATAATTAATTGAAATGTGATTATAATATGATTGACTTAGTAGATATTATTTCAATAAATATCCTTTGAGAGAGTGAGTTTTCTTTCTTTCTAGTTCAACTCATAAAGTGTAGTTGACTGTTTTTCTAGAATTAAGATTTAAAATTGGGGTTTAGAAGGAAAGTATTTGTATATGTAGCCATCTATTTAATGTGCTTTCAATTCAGAATAAGGATTAAATCAAAACTCTGAAATATGAATAGCCAATGCACATGTGAGAAAAAGTTCAAATATATTAGTAATCATATAAATGCAGATTAACCACAAAATGGATTTTATATTTATAAAAAGCGATACTTATCAGTAAGTGTTTAGGAAATTGATAATTTCCTTTCCTTCCTGGGCAGTGCAATGCTATAGTAGCTTCCTGTAAGTTAATCTGACTCTACTGAGAGCTTGCAAAATATCCATTTCCTTTTAGACAACCTACACAATAGTAGTAAATATTTACAAACTATGCAAATGACAAGAGATTATTTCCAAAATATACAAACAGCTCATAGAGGTCTATATCAGAAAGTAAACACACATAAAAAACAACAAGGAAACAAACAACCCAATCCTAAAAATGCACAGAAGATTTAAATAGACATTTCCCCAAAGACATATAGAGGACGAACAGACACATTAAAAGATGTTCAACATCACTAATTATTAGAGAAATGCAAATCAAAACCACAGTGAGGTATCACCTTACATCACACAGAATGGCCATAATCAAAAAGTTCACAAATAATAAATGCTGGAGAGGGTATGGAGAAAAGTCAGCCCTCCTACACTGTTGGTGGGAATGTAAATTGGTACAGCTACTATGGAAAATTATATGGAGGTTCCTTTAAAAATGTAAAAATAGAGCTACCATATGATCCAGCAATCCCACTCCTGGGTATATGTCTAGAAAATAGAAAACTCTAATTCAAAAAGATATATGCACCCCAATGTTCCTAGCAGCCTTATTTATAAGAGCCAAGAAATGAAAGCAACCTAAGGGTCCACTGACAGATGAATGGATAGAGAAGATGTGGTATATATGTACAATGGAATATTATTCAGCCATAAAAGAATGAAATAATGTCATTTGCCACAACATGGATGGACATAGAGGTTATCATTCCAAGTGAAGAAAGCCAGAAAGTTAGAAAAACAAATACCATATGATATCATTTATATGTGGAATCTAAAATATGATACAAATGAATTTATTTACAAAACAGAAATAGACTCACAGACATAGAAAACAAACTTACCAAAGGGGAGAGGGGAGGTGAGGAATAAATTAGGAGTTTGGGATTAAAAGATACACACTACTGTATATAAAATAGATAAACAAGAAGGACCAACTGTATAGCACAGTGACCTATATTCAATATCTTATGATCTATAATGGAAAATACTCTGAAAAATTATATATATATATATATATATATATATATATTTGTATGTATTATAACTGAATCACTTTGTGATACACCTAAAGCTAATACATTGTAAATCACTATACTTCAATAAAAAATAATCAATTATTTTTTTTAAATGTCCATTTCTTTTTAACTCTCCATGTTCACTTTTAAAAATGTAACCTGAGAAAAAATATATATATTCATACCAATATTTACATAATTAGAAATGACATGAAAATATAACAAAAGGAAATATTGATCAATTAAATAGCTGTATTCCAACAAAGGATAGAATCCAAAACTGATGCCATAGAGTAATATTTTGTGGCACTGGAAAATAGACAGCATTATTCTTAAGTGGTACAAGAGCAGTTACAAATATTCATATGCAATATGATCCCATTGTATTACACATTTATATGTTCATATATATGTGCTTTTCTTCCAGTATTTTATAAGAACATATATTATTTCTTTTGAAATGTTTTATTCAAATTTTAAAGGGTACACTCTATTTATAGCTATTACAAAATATTGGCTATGTTTCTCATGCTGTACAATATATTCTTGTAGCCTATTTTATACCCAATTGTTTGTACCACCCAATTCCCTACCCCTATATTGCCCCCACACTGGTAACCACTAGTTGGTTCTCTATATCTCTGATTCTGCTTCTTTTTTGTTTTATTTATTAGTGTGTTATAATTTTTAGATTCTGCATATAAGTGACATCATACAGTATCTGTCTTTCTCTTTCTGATTTATTTCACTTAGCATAATGCCCTCCAAGTGCATCCATGTTGCTGCAAATGGCAAATTTTGTTCTTTTTGATGGCTGAGTAGTATTCCATTCTGTGTGCGTATATGTGTATACATTCATCTGTTTATGTACACTTAGATTACTTCCATATCTTGGCAATTGTAAATAATACTGCTAGATTACTTCCATATCTTGCAATTGTAAATAATACTGCTATGAACATTGGGGTACATGTATATTTTGAATTAGTATTTTTGTTTGTTTGTTTTTGATATACAGGAGTGGAATCGCTGGGTCATATGGTAGTTCTATTTTTAGTTTTTTCAAGAAAGCTCCATACTGTGTTCCACAGTGGCTTCACCAATTTATATTCCTAAAAATAGTGTATGAAGGTTCCCTTTTCTCCACATTTTCACCAACATTTGTTATTTGTGTTCTTTTGGATGGTAGCCTCTGACAGGTGTGAGGTGATATCTCATGGTAGTTTTGATTTGCATTTCTCTGGTGATTAGCAATACTGAGCATTTTTTCATGTGCCTATTGGCCATCTACAATTCCTCTTTGAAAAGATTTCTATTCAGTTCTTTTGCCCATTTTTTAATTGGGTTGTTAGGTTTTTGATGTTGAGTTGTATGAACTATTTATATACATTGGATACTAACTGCTTATTGGCCATATAATTTGCAAATATTTTTCTCCCATTCAGTAAGCTTTTTGTTTTGTTGATGGTTTAGTTTGCTGTGCAAAAGCTTTTAAGTTTAATTAGGTTCCACTTGTTTATTTGTGCTTTCATTTCCTTAACATCAGGAAAGGGACCCAAAAAATATTGCTGCAGTTTATGTCAAAGAGTGCTCAGCCTATGTTTTACTCTAGGAGTTTTATAGTAAGTTTTCTTTCTTTTTTTCTCTTACTTTTCATTTTGTTTATATTGGAGTATAATTGATTTACAATGCTGTGCCAGTTTCCACTGCACAGTAAAGTGAATCAGCTATATGGGTGTATATATATATATATATATATATATATAGCTATATGGGTGTATATATACCCATATGCGTATTTTGGAGATTAATCCATTGTCTGTTGCTTTGTTTTCAAATATTTTCCCCTATTCTGAGGGTCATCTTCTTGTCCTGTTTATGGTTTCCTTTGCTGTGCAAAAGCTTTTAAGTTTCATTAGGTCCCATTTGTTTATTTTTGTTTTTATTTCCATTACTCTAGGAGGTGGGTCAAGAAAGATTTTGCTGTAGTTTATGTCAAAGAGTGTTTTTCCTATGTTTTCCTCTAAGAGTTTTATAGTATCCAGTTTTACATTTAGGTCTTTCATCCTTTTGAGCTTATTTTTGTGTATGTGTTATGGAGTGTTCTAATTTCTTTCCTTTATATGTAGCTGTCCAGTTTTCCCAGCACCACTTATTGAAGAAGCTGTCTTTTCTCCATTTTATATTCTTGCCTTCTTTGTCACAGACTAGGTGACTGTAGACGCATGGGTTTATCTCTGGGCTTTCCATCCTGTACCATTGATCTATATTTCTGTTTTTGTGCCAGTACCATACTGTTTTGAATACTGTAGCTTTGTAGTATAGTTTGAATTCAGGGAGCCTGATTCTTCTAGCTCTGTTTTTCTTTCTCAAGATTGCTTTGCTTATTTGGGGTCTTTTTTATTTCCAAATAAATTGGAAAAAAATTTTGTTATAGTTGTGTGAAAAATGTCATTGGTGTTAGGGATTGCATTGAATCTGTAGATTGCTTTAGGGTAATATAGTCATTTTCACAATATTGAATTTTCCAGTACAGGAGCATGGCATATTTCTCCATCTGTTTGTATCATCTTTGATTTCTTTCATCAGTGTTTTATCATTTTCTGCTTACAGGTTTTTGCCTCCTTATTTAGGTTTATTCCTAGGTATTCTATTATTTTTGTTGTGATTGTATGTGGCATTGTTTCCTTAATTTCTCTTTCTGATATTTTGTTGATGGTGTATAGAAATGCAAGAGATTTCTGTTCATCAATTTTGTATTGTGCTACTTTACCAAATTCATTGATTAGCTCTAGTAGTTTTCTGGTGGCCTCTTTAGGATTTTCTATGTACAGTATCATGTCATCTGCAAACAGTGATAGTTTTACTTCTTCTTGTCCAATTTGTATTCCTTTTATTTCTTTTTCTTCTCTGATTGCCATGACTAGGACTTCCAAAACTATGTTGAATAATATTGGTGAGAGTGGACATCCTTGTCTTGTTCCAGATCTTAGAGGAAATGTTTTCAAGTTTTCACCATTAAGAATGATGTTTGCTGTGGGTTTGTCATATATGGGCTTTATTATGTTGAGGTAAGTTCCCCCACGCCCACTTTCTGGAGAGCTTTTATCATAAATGCATGTTGAATTTTGTCAAAAGCTTTTTCTGCATCTATTGATATGATCATATGGTTTTCATTCTTTAATTTGTTAATATGTTGTATCACATTGATTGATTTGCATATATTGAAGAATCCTGGCATTCCTGGGATAAATCCCACTTGATCATTTTGTATGATCCTTTTAATGTGTTGTTGGATTCTGTTTGCTAGTATCTTGTTGAGGATTTCTGCGTCTATGTTCATTAGTGATATTGGTCTGTAATTTTCTTTCTTTGTGACATTTTTGTCTGGTTTTGGTATCAGGGTGATGATGGCCTAGTAAAATGAATTTGGGAGTGTTCCTCCCTCTGCCATTTTTTGGAAGAGTTTGAGAAGGATAGGTCTTAAGTCTTATCTAAATGTTTGATAGAATTTGCCTGTGAAGCCATCTGGTCCTGAACTTTTGTTTATTATAAAATTTTTAATCATAGTTTCAATTTCATTACTTGTGATATGTATGTTTATATTTTCTACTTCTTCCTGGTTCAGTCTTGGAAAATTGTACCTTTCCAAGAATTTGTCCATTTCTTCCAAGTTGTCCATTTTATTGGCATAAAGTTGCTTGTAGTAGTCTCTTATGGTCCTTTGTATTTCTGCAGTGTCTGTTGTAATTTCTCCTTTATTGTTTCTAATTTTATTGATTTGATTCCTCTCCTTCTTTTTCTTCATGAATCTGGTTAAAGGTTTATCCAGGAACAAACTTTTAGTTTTATTGATCTTTGCTATTATTTTCTTTGTTTCTCTTTCATTTATTTCTGATCTGATCTTATAGTACCTTTAACAAGAGAAGAAGAATATCATTTTTATAGACAAAAAAGTCACCTGCCATTCCAGTAAACAAAGGACATTGATGCCATAAAGCCATCAGTCACTGCAGCATGCCCTCCCTGCCCCCATCCCACACCCCGTGCACACTGAGGGAAATTATGGATGGAGAAAAACAGGATACTGCCTTAGATATTTAAGGTGCATATCTAAGGAATAATTTTAATAAGCACAGACTCTTGCATCTTCTCATACATAGTAAAACACCAAAATCATAAACTTGAGATATCTATTTTTGTGATTAGCAATAATCTTTTGATGTTAGATTACATTTTTTTACAGCAAAATATCTCCTATATATCCTGGCTCCTCCCTTACCTCTTTGTAACAGTCCCTCAGAGCAATAGTCCTCAGTAAGTCTGCCCAATAAAATATAGTTCTCAATTTTTAGGTTGTGCATTTTTTTCAGTTGACATTTTATTAATGTAACTAAATGTTCAGCTCAACATCTACTTCTATATAATTCTGTTTATTAAAAAAAAAACTCCCTGCTGTTACTAGTATTCTAGTCATTTTCTTATTTCCACATATATCTTGGTCAATTTTAAAAATATTATTTTTACATGTCTATTGCCTTCTCCTATTTGTATATATTTATACATGTTAAATATGTGACACTCAGAGGAAGTTGGATTAAGGAAATCATTTTCCTTTTTCCTTCCTTTCAATCACCAGATTTCTATTTTAGGTGACTCTGCCTTTTCTGGTGGTGCCACCAAGAAGCAAAGGCAAAAGAAATTTCAATTTTTTCAGGAAGGATGAGTTTAGTTTTGGAAATACTGTGTTGAAAAGATTATGTTGTTTCAGTGTGGTAATATCTAACTAGCATACTTAGGCATATCTAGATATAACTTTGAGATTTAACATTGTTGAACTTTACCCAGGCTCTGTGATCTTGAAAAACTGAGGAAGTTTTAAAATCTTCCCACCCTTTTGTGGTTCAGGAAATTTCTTACCTTCCCCAAATGAGACCCCACCTGTATTTACCTAGGAGAAAACTGGAGGAAGACCTTCCAAATTTCCATTATTTTCCTGATAAATGATTAAGCCACTTGTCCTTATTGATCAATCAGAACAAAATACTTGTTAACCAAACTTCAGTCAAGATTCTTCCCTTCTCCCAGGTCCCTGGTTGTTGGATAGCCCTCGGCTGGAGCCAGTGTACAACCTATATGTGAGAGCTTCATCTGAAAATAGGGTGACCTCAGGATAAAATGTTATCCACTGTTTAATTATACCAATGCTATTTATCTCAGTGTTCTTTCTATTGTAACAAAACCCATTGTCCTATCACAATAGTCCCCTTTCCCCCACTCCTTGCAATAATCATTTTAAATAGTCTTTTCTCAACAAGTGTTTTTTATTAGAGTAATTGACATATAATTGGTATAAGAGAACATGAAGAAGGAGAGAATTTGGCCAAGTATTGATGATATTTGGCTGAATATCATCAATATTTATAGGGTAGAACAAGGAAAAGAAGTCCAAGAAATAGTTTGAAAAAGAACCATTTGAGGAAGATAATAACTAGAGACATCTATATGCAAAACTGAAAGAGAGAGAGATGTGTAGGCCTTGTCAAATGCAAGGTTTGATATTCTTGACAGCTAGAAGGAAAAGCGGAGGGTCTAGGAGGAATCAGAAAGTATTTAGCACCTAATATGTGTTGAGATTTCCATGGGCTACAGCAATTAACTCTCACAAGAGCACTTATTATTGCTGTGAGTAGAGTGAGGGCTTTGGAGTCAGATAAACCTGGGTTTAAATTTAGACCTGTGACTTAGACACTGAGCAATCCGGGATAAAAATCTAAAAATAGCAATGATGATAACAATATATTAATATATACATACTATATTATACATAGTATTGATTAATATGTATGTTGAACAGTTATATTCCTGGAATGATTCTAAAAACACACACTGTCTCATCTAATTCCATAACCATTATACGATGCAGCTATTCTCAATACCCACATTATCTATGAAATGTGATAAATGTGATAAGAAAATGTGGCAAAAAGAGGTTAAAATAGATGTCGAAGTTTACATGATAAATCTGAGATTTGAACCCAGGCACTCCTGACTTTGCCCCCATGCACCTGATGTCTACATTAGATTGCTACCTTTATAAGTTAATTAAACTCTTTAAATTATCTTCTTTTTTTTTTCCTCTTGTAGAAACCAGCTAATAATATGTACCTCAAAACCTTTTTGGAAGGATTGAATAAGGCAATAAAATAAAACAATTAGCATAATGCCCAGCACAAAGTAAGGTCTCAATACATGTTAGCTCTTAATCTTTTGCAAGTGAGAATCCTAAGGCTCAAAAAGGAAAAGACATTTAGCCAAGGACATACAGGTAGCAAGGAAAAGAATTAAGATTCAAAGCTATGTTTCTCACCCAAAAACTGCTCTTTTTCACCACAGCTTGCCGTCTCAAATGAGTGAGATCAATTGAATCTTGATTAATAAATGAAACAGTGCATTTGCTTTTATCATTCTGCTGCTATGGGAAGGTACTTTCAACCAGTTCTCTTGTGGGAAGAGCAGTGAGACCAACAGGACCTTATGTCTTCTTGATTGCTTCCCCATCTGGCATGATTGAGTAAGGATGCAAGATTTAGGAGTAAAATTAATTCACTCTCAGCTGTCACCTTTCTTTCCTCCTTACCCATGTTTTACAACATCTGCTTGCTGCTGTTTCTTTCACGCCCATGATTCTTAATCATTTTTTTTCCGGTTTAAAATTACATTCTTCTCTAGGGGTGTCCTCCCCACTCGTTGCTAAATGATGCAGTACATGATGTCTCACCATGCTCCGATTCTGTCCCTGGTGAGTGGACAAAGGCAGAGCAGATGTGGCACACTGTCAGACAGAAATAGCAGGTGCTCTCCAAAGCCGCTTCCACAGAAGGCCTGAATTACTCTGGACCTGGTATGACAGGGTAACAGGAATAGGAGCCAATAGGACTTGGAACTGATTGTGTGTCCATCTCCTGTGGAAGACTGAAGAATAAAACAAACTGAGCTGCAAAGAGACTTATCAATAAAAGGAACCACCTCAGGATAGATATGGAGACTGGACAAAGAGAAGAAGAAAGAAATATCTGTTTATGTGGGCCGATGGCATTAAAGAAGCAGCATTAAATGGAACTGCTAAAGAGGGTTTTGTAAGTCCATTAGAACATAAACCTTATGAAAGTTATTTAAAAATTTATTGTATAAAAGTGTGTGTGAGAAAGACAGACAGACAGATACAGAGACATGGAGACAGAGACAGAGAGAAAGTAAACTATTTCATCTAATTTGATATATTTATTTATTGTCTATATTCCTCACTAGACAATATTACACAATGCAGAGGCCGTAACTTGTATTGATAACTGCTCTTCTTTTCAGGTAGTAACAAAATGCCTAGCATCGTCCCTGGAACACAGTAGGTGTTCAAAAAATGTTTACTGAATGAATGAATAAATTGATGAACAAATGCATGAGGAAAAGGAAAGACTAGGATTAAAAAGAAAGTACTCATCCTTATGAAATCAGTGAATTACTGAAAGAGAGAGGAAAGGAGGTTACAAAGGGAGGCTGTGGGTAAAACACAAGAGTTCACCCAATTGCTCACATTTGTTGCAGGATTGTCTTCTTTAGAGAACCTTGGAGATGGTGAAGCAGCCAAGGTGAAGAGGTAGCAGAAAAGGTCTCCAGGTTTCACCAATTATTCACATGAAGGAGCTAGCTGTGAGTTAAAGGAACTATTCCCTGGGCTCTCCCAACCTCTCCCTCTCACCCAAGCAGAAGGGATGATACCCTGAATCATGGATAGTGTTCAATTAGAGCACAAGTCACATAGTACTGCAATTGTTTACTTATGTTTGCCTATCCTATTTGATTTCACACTTTTAGAAGTTAGGAGGCTGTAATTATATATTTGCCTTGGAATCTTAGAGGTCTATCAATGGCAGACACTCAATCCATGAATGAATGAATGAATTGAATAAGTGAAGAAATATAAAGAACATTTACAAATAGAAATGAGGTTCAATTGTAAACCAAGCTATTCAACTGCCACAAAATTAGTCATTATCTCCCCTCCTTTGCCTACATCATGCTACCACTTAAAACAAAGACAACACTTGACGGAGAAGTGAGAGAGATAATGGGTAATATTCAGAGTCAAAAACAGCATCATCAGCTACCCAAGAAGAAGCAACAGAATACATGGGAAAACTATTGCCATTCTCCAGGAGAAAAACTGGAAAAACCTTTTGATTACAAAGACTGACAGTTAAGCACTCATCAGACAGCTACCAACAAAACAAAGGGCCTGGTACTTTGAGCAGCGTCATCTTCTGATCATAAATTTCAATGAAATATCTGCAGTAAGGCAAAAATGTCATCTGTAAATAAATTTTTCACCTTGTTTGAATCCAAATGTCAGTGTGTTTACACATTTTCTGCTTTTGGCTATGTTATTGGTGGCTTAGTGCATGAGCTGACATATATTTTTTGGTCTTGCTGCCATGCTAGATCAAGGTCGTATGACTCTGGCTGTTTTTAAACCAAGCACCAATATTTCCTATTTGGACAAAGAATATTTTCTTTAAAAAATAAACTAAAATAAAGTAAACTAAATATGCTTTTCCCTTAAAAAATATCTGTAAGATCAAGGTAGGGCAATACAGTTCTGCCTTTAGTCAATTTATTAAATTTATTTATTTTTATTTTTTTAACATCTTTATTGAAGTATAATTGCTTTACAATGGTGTGTTTGTTAGTTTCTGCTTTACAACAAAATGAATCAGTTATATATATACATATGTTCCCATATCTCTTCCCTCTTGCGTCTCCCTCCCTCCCACCCTCCCTATCCCACCCCTCCAGGCGGTCACAAAGCACCAAGCCGATATACCTGTGCCATGCGGCTGCTTCCCACTAGCTATCTACCTTATGTTTGGTAGTGTATATATGTCCTTGCCTCTCTCTCACTTTGTCACAGCTTACCCTTCCCCCTCCCCATATTCTCAAGTCCATTCTCTACTAAGTCTGCGTCTTTATTCCTGTCTTACCCCTAGGTTCTTCATGACATTTTTTTTTCTTAAATTCCATATATATGTGGATAAATATGCATTTATCTCTCTCTTTCTGACTTACTTCACTCTGTATGACAGACTCTAGGTCTATCCACCTCATTACAAATAGCTCAATTTCGTGTCTTTTTATGGCTGAGTAATATTCCATTGTATATATGTGTCAAAAAGACAGCAAATAAAATTTTTTGCTGTATTTTTTGAATGTTAGGAGCTTAATAGGACATATGTTTAACCTTCACCTGGAATCTCCATTCAGAGCTTTGGATTATTGGCCATCTCCACCTCCCCTCCGCTTACCTCACCCCCTCAATATCACACTATCAGAAAGAGAAAAATGGAAGTGAAAAAGTGTACCCAAAGAGTAAGCAACAAATGAGCAGTAAACAGAAGAGAAAACTGAAGTTAGGGGCAGTGATACTAGAGCTTATGTATGTGCCAATGGGAATGCGTGAGTAGGGAAGAGTGCAGTGATGCAGAAAGGAGATGTATGAGGATTCTCCAGACAAACAGAATCAATAGTGTGTGTATGTGTGTGTGTGTGTGTGTGTGTGTGTGTGTGTGTGTGTACCTACATAGATAAATGATAGATAAGTTATTGTAAGGAATTGGCTTATGTGATTACCAATGCTGAGAAGTACCAAGATCTGCAGTCAACAAGCTGGACCCCCAGGAGAGACAAAGGCCTAAGAACCAAGAAAACCAATGGTATAAGTTTCAGTCCAAAAGCCAATAGCCCTAAGACCCAAGAAGAGCCAATATTTTAGTTTGAGTCTTATGATGGAAGATCAGTGCTCCAGTTCAGCAGACAGGTAGAAGGAGTCCCCACTTATTCAGCTTTTTTGTTCTATCTACAGTTGATTGGGTGGGGTCCATCCACCTTAAGTTGGGCAGTCTGCTTTATTCAGTCTACCAATTCAAATATTAATCTCTTCCAGAAACACCGTCACTGACACACTGAGAATAATGTTTGACCAAATGTCTGGGCACCCTCTGTCAAGCTGACACATAAAATTAACCATCACAAGGGATAAAGAAGTAAAAGAATCTGAGAAGATAAAACTGGAAAGATATCCAGAGCACCAGTAGGCAGGATATTGTCTTATGATATATTTCCCAGTGTCTTAATTTTATCTTTAGTTGTTATTTGAATCTTTAATTTGTAATTACATTTTAAAATTCCAGACATTCTATTTGATTCTTTCCTATAGTTATCCCATTTTCTGGTGAGATTCTCCATCTTGTCTTTTATTTCCTAGAATGTAAATGTCATTTATTTTGTGTGTGTGTCTGTAATCCTGTTATCTGGATCTGCTGTAGGTCTTGTCTTAGATGCCATAGTCATCCCTAAACTGCAATGTCTGTACCACCAGCTCCACAAATCTACTGAATGTTCTGCTCAACTTTTCAGCCACTACATTTAGTATTAACAACTGCCTCCAGGAGAAAGGAAAATTTGAGATCATTTATATAAGTTTCCCTCTCTCTTGTTTGACACCATAGTTCTTCAATGTTCTGGGTAGCTCTCCAGTGCTTTCAAAAGTGTGTTTTATTTTTTCTCTTATTTCTCTAGTTGTTATAACAGGGATTTTGGGCAAACCAACGTAAGTCTGCTCCTGCCAGAAATGGAAGATCCTTCATATCATGTAAAGAGCTGATCTGTCTGCATCTGTTGTCTTAGTCAAATATGATTTTAAATCTTCCATTTCAAAGTGTGGCAAAAACATAACAATATAAAAAAGAAAGAATAAATTTTCCAAAGCATCA
Source organism: Lipotes vexillifer (assembly GCF_000442215.2). Lineage (NCBI taxonomy): Eukaryota > Metazoa > Chordata > Mammalia > Artiodactyla > Lipotidae > Lipotes > Lipotes vexillifer. Next base: position 834,607 of record NW_006794736.1, read on the forward strand.
TTTTTTAAAATTGTTCTACTGTTAATTTCTTGTCAAATCAGAGAACTATCACATTGCATGGTCTTCTTATAAATTTAGTTCTTTTCTCCTAGAAGCTAAAAACTGACTTTTGACAAAGCCATCACATTTCTTAAAACATTTTAAACTTAATACAGAATGTTTTAAACAGAACTATGGTGAAATGGTGAGGTTGGTTCTAATTTGTCATATCAAATAAAAATCTATAATTATAAATCTATAATTATTACATGTTAGATGACCAAGATATAAGGGGAAATTATGGAAACCTGGGGTGTAATTAACATCCTCTATAAACTCAGTGTAACATTATGTCTATACTGTTGGTGGACTGAAGACTGTGAATGTTGATTTAAATAACAATATCAAGAAATCAAAAGTCAATTTGTGTATTTCACTCACTTTGCTAAATCTGTATGTGACAAGCAATTGAATATTCAGAAACTAAATGGACATGTTCACACAAACACAAGCACATATGCACATTCACAGGAAATTTCTAGAGTAAAGGATGATATGAACCCCATATATATTTTTAATCAACCACATTGTTATCCTAATTGTGTTGACCACATTTTAACTGTTAAATTTGCAACCTGAGAGATAAGCATGTCCTGCTAAGTAAGGCAGTTCTTGTGACCATGAATCAGCAGACAGCAATGAATAATTACAGACATCTGTAGAATTCACAACTGACTCAGGACTTTTTATAAATGCAAATATTTTCACAGTCTCTGCATTCAAGGTCCTTATATCTGTCACATAATCACATTGTGGCACACTGTATTTTCTAAAAATGGTTGCAGAAACATTTCCCCTCCTCCTCTTCCTTCTGCGGTTGTGACCTTATAACTTTCCCAGTATCAGGAGGTGAAGCTTATAACTTTACTCCCTAGAATCTAAGTGTTTTGAACAATAGAATAGGGAGGAAGTGATGCTTTGGCATTCCAACATATAACCAGCCCTTAACTGGCCTGGAAACTTCTGTTTCTTGCCTTTTGAAAAACTAGCAGCAATGTTGCGAAAACCCCAGACCACATGCAAAGGCCATGTGCAGGTGCTCTGTTGCCAGCTGCTCCTGAGTTCCAACCAGCGACAGCGACATCAGCTGTGAGTCAGCCGTGTTGTATGTGCTGCACAGGCAAACCTTCAGCTCACCCTGGACACAGCTGCCATTTGACTCCAATCACATTACAGACCTCAGCTGAACCCAGTACCAAATAGAGCCATGAAAGAGAATAAGATATATTTTTGAGACATTACATTTTGGATGTATTTTGTTCTGCAGCATTAGATGGCTCAAACACATAAGCCTAATAGATATTATTAATGTCCTTAAAGAAATAATGTTTTGATCTAAATGTACTCATCCTAAATTGTCCCCTTGCTTTCTCACACCTCCACTATGAGAATAGTAGAGTAGGAAAAATATCATCATTGTATTCTACCTTGTTTTACAGATGAGGAAACTGAGGATTTTAGGGGAAAAAATGACTTAAATGGATCTTATCAAAGGGAGTCCCAAAAGTTTGATATTAATCTAGATCTTCTGCCCCCAATATTAGTCCAAGAATACGAATGTGATTCCCTCCCCAACCACATGCACAGTGAACTATCCCTAGACCCTATTGCTTAGTTGCAATCTCTTTCTCTCTTACCCTTTCTTTCTCCTTCTTTCCTTCCTCTCTTCCTCCTTGCCTTCCTTCTTTCCTCCCTCCCTCTCTCCCTCTCCATCATCTTTTTGTTTGTTTGTATTTATGTCTATTATAACATATGAATGTTTTTCCCTTCCCCTTGAGTGTGTGCTGGACTTAATGACTCATTTCTAATGAATACGGTAATTGACAGTGTATGACACAGAAACTAGGCTATAAAGAAGTACTGTGTCATCTGTCTTGATTTCTCCTCTCTCTCTCTCTCTCTCCACCTTGGGAAAACCAGCTTCCATGTCTTGAGGGCACTAAGTCAGCCCTGAGGAGAGACCTATATAACTAGGAATTGAGACCCCCCAAGCCAGCAGCCAGGTGAGTAAGCCCTTTGGGAAGTGGAACCTCAAACCCCAATGAAGTCTTCAGATGACTGCAGCCCAGCAGACAGCTTGTCTGAAACCCTATGAGAGACCCCAAGCCAGAAACTCCCATCTAAACCACTCTCAAACTGCTGATCCCAAGAAACTGTAAGATAATAAATGCATGTTGTTTTAAGCCACTACATTTGGGGATAATCTGTTATGTACCAATAGATAACTCAGATTTCCTATTTTTCATGGTTAAAAAAGTAAAGAAAAAGGCTTCTCTGGTGGCACAGTGGTTGAGAGTCCGCCTGCTGATGCAGGGGACACAGGTTCGTCCCCTGGTCCGGGAAGACCCCACATGCTGCGGAGCAGCGGGGCCTGTGAGCCATGGCCGCTGAGCCTGCGCGTCTGGAGCCTGTGCTCTGCAACAGGAGAGGCCACAACAGTGAGAGGCCTGCATACCACAAAAAAAAAAAAAAAAAAAAGTAAAAAAAAAACCAGGAGTCTGAGAAAAGCATTTATCTTTGCATGTATGTCTGTTTACTACTTGCTCAGTAAGCAAAGTAATTTCTAAGGAAACGAGATGTGACCTTTTAAATATTTTTCCATATGGCCTAATCATTTGTTCTAAAACATATCTAGCCATTATATTATAGTTATTTACATAATGCTTTATAAATATTATTCAAGTTTCTACTCTACACGTTGCAACATCTCAACCCTTATTTCTATCTGTGAATTTTTACCATTTGACTCCCTAACGCAAAGACGACATAGCTGTCGTCCTTGTTCTACAGCAGATTGTATTTAGAAACAATTATAATTTTATACTCACTGTATCATAGTCTTTGTATGGAGTTCCAATTTCTTTTACTTCTCTTCTTACCTAATTTTACCCAGTATATGTCCCCTATATCCCTGTGTGTAGGCATATGTATGCAGCAGTGTGAATGATTTTTCTGGTATCATGCCATAGTCAAATAAGCATGCTTTGAAGTGGAGATGGCCTTGAAAATAGACCATTTCCTCAAAAGACAGAGTTGGAAGAAGCACTTTAGAGTCTCTATTATTATTAATTAATTAGTGATCGTAGTACTTAAATAAATCTGATTGTTTTTTGTTTTGTTTTGTTTTGTTTTTTGCGGTACACGGGCCTCTCACTGCTGTGGCCTCTCCCGTGTGGAGCACAGGACGCGCAGCCCCAGCGGCCATGGCTCACGGGCCCAGCTGCTACACGGCATGTGGGATCTTCCCGGACCGGGGCACGAACCCGCGTCCCCTGAATCAGCAGGCGGACTCTCAACCACTGCGCCACCAGGGAAGCCCTCTCTGATTGTTTTGATGTAAGAGTGGTGAGGCCAATTCTGAAAAGAAGACAAAATGATAAAAAAAGAGTAGGCAGTAATTCTCTTAAGGGTATTATTCATAGGTAACTTGCCATAATAGATCAAAGGAGAGTGTAAGAAAAAGAGGAACACAGGGTGGATATGAAACGTGGAGACTGACATTTATGAAGCAGTTGCTAAGTGCCAACCAAAAGTTGAAAAAACTTTTAGATTATTTTGAGTTTTCCTCACAAGAATCTAAGGAAGAAAAAATTACTTCAAATTTATGGATGAGGAAGGAGAATATTATAAAACCTAGGTGAAATTTACTATTTCCTACAATGAATAATTGAACTGAATCTGAAACTGCAACAATTTACTCCAAGTTTTCCTCATTTGAATATAGCTTGATGAAGAGTCCAGAAACCAGGGCACAGGAAGAATAGTTAAAGGTACTAGAAATGTTTAACATAGAAAAGAGAAGGTTTGGCATGGGCAAAGTATCTTCAGGTATCTGAACGATCATCTTGTGCAACATAAAGTAGACACAATTCATCCTAAGCTACTAAAATAATAATTCGATAAAGAGATTGAAAAACAATCTTCTTAAGAGACTAGAAATGTGTGGTGGCTCATTCCAACTCTAACAGTTTCCATTCCTAAGCTTTGACAACATGATAACTTTGCCTATGTCCCTGGCTTCCCACTATTAGAGAGATTCATGCAAAGTAATCCACTTTCCAAAGAAGAGAACCCAGGGGTGGTGATTATATTTCGGTGCACTGCTCACAGTATAAATCTGTCCAAACTTTATGTTTCTCCCTCCTGAAGTCTTTATTTCCTTTTCCTTCTGAATATCAGATGGTTTACTTTGGTTCTTTGATTATTCGATGTCCGTATCTCATCTTCCAATTTCTTTAAGTTATGCATCATAGCAGAGATATAAATCTCACATTCATCCATTCCTTCACTCAGTAGGTTTTTTTTTTTTTTTCACAACACTTTTATGTAAGGCTTCATGTATTAAGAGATGGATAAGAGAGATTCTTTGACCTTAAACCCTGCTAGGAAAAGAGACAGGTAAGTTAACAAAGAATTGCAATGCAGCATGGCAAATTCTATGATTGGTAAAAGTATGAGTGAGAAAAAAGAACAGAGGCAGCTAATTGAAACTAGTATCATCAGGAAAGGCTTCAGGAGGAATTAGGATCTGAGCTGAGTTATAATGGACTCATAAAGGTGAAGAAGTAGAGAGTATACTTTTCTTAAGGCATTTAAATGGTGAAAGGAGAGTGTGTGTGGCAATGACCTAAGATCTGATCTACTTTTATTCTGCTGTACATAAAATATGTTTCTGAGATGGGGAGGGCGACAATAGGTGTTAGAGCAGTGATTCTCAACTGTTGGTGATTTTGCACATCCCCACCTCTGCACCGAGGAAAAATGCCAATGTTTGGAGACGTTTCATGACTAGGGGTAGGGATACTTTTGGCATTTAGTGGGTAGAGGCCAAGAATGCTTCTAACCATCCTACCATACACAGGACAGGCCATCACAGCATGGATCTATCCAGCCCAGGATACTTATAGTGCCAAAGTTGAGAAATTCTGTCTTAGATGCTTGAAAATGTTTTTAAACTTTGCTTTAGATAACAATTATCATTGCAGACTTTAAAACAAGAGAGTAATGTGGTAAGATCCTCCTCTCCCTGTCTTTCCCAAGCCATCCAGCTCTGCTGTGGAAATAGTAGTCCTTGCATACCGCTCTGCCAAGCTTGCCAATTTTATAAAGTGCCTTGGGTTTGCTCCGACCTTTCTGCATGGGAGACGACCTTGCATTCCTAATTCCCTTGGATTCTTTTTTTAATCTAGGGAAATGTGTTTCTTGATTAAGTACAAGATCAAGTGTATCTTCTTCCTAAATTAATGGTTCTCTTTATCTGAGTGCTCACTCATTTGTTAGCACTCCAAAAGGAAATGTGTATTTCTCAGACTCCATAAGTCATATAAACAGGACTTTATATTCACCATTTAAATGAAGATAAATCATGATTTATCTTCAGTATTATTCTATTCTTGGTTTGTACTGCAAATATATGTGATATACATATATATACATATATATATAAATCTATGGATGTAGTAAGGACTTTGATAGCTCCATTATTTCCTTAGGGTCTCAGTTCACTGTGGTCTCACCTTTACCCTAATTAGGATTCTTAGTTGCTCATGCAAGTATCATAACTTAGAATATCAATGTCTTTTAAAAAATATATATATCCAAATATTAAAACCATGAAAGGCCCGTCTAACTCAAGCCCTGCATTTTCTGAGTCCTTCCAACTTGATTAAAGCTCACATTAACCTTTCATATTTAGTTTACTTGGAAATGAAAATCAATTAGTACTTTACTCTCTTTTGTCATCTTAGCATAAAATTGCATTTACCACACAATTAGTGTGTGTTTGTGAATGTGTATAAGCATATACATAAATATATGTACATAATACCGCATTCTGTTTTTGTGTTTCTTTTTTGTTGTTTTAAGATTTTGAACTCCTTATTGATGACTAAAATAAAAAGATCAAACATGCATTATAAAATAAAAGAATATGCTTTGTCTCCTGAAGTGACTGTAGATGTAACTAGCATATCTTCATTGCCATTAGTATGAATTCAAGCCTCTCTCATGAGAATCTAATAGAGGGTTGCAAATATTCTTTAACTCTTATGCCAAATTGGGCCACATCTATCTATACTCA
>NW_006794736.1:840734-920619 GCF_000442215.2 Lipotes vexillifer
AGGAGTACAACAATTGATTAGTGAAGTTGTGATATTGTGATTTTATAATGAGACATAAATATTTGGTCTTTGTCCCATTTTTGGCACAGAGCTCAAACCCTTGGAATTTCCTACATGATGAGAGCAATAAATGTGTCTTTTGTTAGATTAATCAGGTGATCTGGGGGATACACCTGAGGGTGTGGGCTGATTGCCAAGAGAACTAAACATGTGATGATAAAAAGGTTGGAACTTTCAGTCCCATCCCCAACCTCTGGAAAGTGGTGAGGGGCTAGAGGTTCAGTTTAAGCACCAATGGCCAATTACTTAATCAAGCATGCCTATGTAATGAAGCCTCCATTAAAATTCCAAAAGGACAGGTTTAGAGTGCTGCTGGGTTGGTGAAAACGCTGAGATTCCTAGAGAATGGTGTGCTTACAGAGGGCATGGAAAATCTGAGCCCTTTTCCCACACCCTTGCCCTATTCATCTCTTCCAGCTGGTTGTTCCTGAGTTATACCTTTTTACAATAAACTAGCAAACTAGTAAATAAAATATTTCTCTGAATGTTGTGATCCTCTCTAGCAAATTAATTGAACCAAGTGAGAGGGTCATTGGAACCTCCAATTTGTAGCCAATCAGGCAGAAGCACAGGTGACAATTTAGACTTGCAATTAGCAATCTTCTGGAACTGAGCCCTTAACCTGTGGACTCCGATACTATCTCTACACAGATAGTGTCAGAATTGAATGGAATTATATATTATATCCAGTTGGTGTCTGAGAATTGGGTAATGCGGGAAAAACTCCTCCACACATGGTAATTAGAATGAGAATTGTTAGAGGGCTGCTTTGGGCTCCAGAGTTATGAGCACAACACAAGGGTCCTGCATTTGTCAAAGCTAGGTTAGTCCATCAGGGAGATGGCTGAGTGCTTGAGAAGAGATCAAAGTATTATTGGAGTCAGTGTTTCAGTTGTGGAAGTGAGGTCATTAAAATGTGAAAAAAGAATGAGCATTTCTGGGGCATGTTGTAGACTATATATGTATATATATACACACAAACATATACACACATTACTTCACAAAAGCCCTTAGGGATCATGATCATTATCAACATTTCAAAGATGAGAGAAACTAAACTTTGAAGAGCTAACATATACTCAGCTAGTAAGGGCAGGGCTTGAATTCAAACCTGGGTTTAGTTGGCTTTGAACCCTATGCTCTCCTAACATTTACAGGGCTTTGGACAGTCACAATTCTTTAGGATTTGTGTTTGGTTAGGAATGAGGACAAAATTGAGAGTCGTGGGCTGAGAAAGAAGGCCATGAATCTGCACTAAGAATTTGCAAAGTTACAATCATCTGTAACCATTATCACAATCAATCTTGCAGAACATTTGATTATCCCAAAAAGAAACACACTACCCATTAGCAATCATTCTTTATTTTTCCCCAACCCTTCAGCCCTAGGTGACCACTAATCTACTTTCTATAGCTAAAGATTTGCATATTCTAGACATTTCATCTAAATGGTGTCATATTATATGTGGCCTTTTTTGAGTAGCTGCTTTCACTTAGCATGTTTAAAAGGTTCATCCATGTTACAACATGTATCAGTACTTCATTCCATTTTGGATAAACAATATCTCATTGTATGAATATGTCACATTATTTTTCATCTGTTTGTCACTTGACAGATATTTGGGTTGTACCTACTCTTTGGCTATTATGAATAATGCCATTATTAACATTTCTGTACAAGGGTTTGTGTGTGTGTGTCTGTGTGTGTGAAAATATAGTTTCAATTCTCTTAGTTAGATAATATGGTATAGATTTGCCAGTTCATATGGTAATTCTTTGTATAATCTTTTGAGGAACTGCCAGACTGTTTTCCAAAACAGCTGTATCCCTACTAGCAGTGTAAGAGGATTCCAATTTTTCCAATATTCTTGCCAAAACTTGAATGTAGCTATTCTAGTGTGTGTGAAGTATTATCTCATTTCCAAAATGGATTATATTATTGAGCACATTTTCACATATTTATTGGGCATTTGTACATCATCTTTAGACTATAGCTTACTTTTTTTATATTGGAGTATAGCCAATTAATAAGGTTGTGATAGTTTCAAGGGCACAGCAAAGGGACTCAGCCATACATATGTATGTATCTATTCTCTTCCAAACTCCGCTCCCATACAGGCTGCCACATAATATTGAGTAGAGTTCCCTGTGCTATACAGTAGGTCTTATTTGTTATTCATTTTAAATATAGCCATGTGTACATGTCGATCCCAAACTCCCTGACTATCCCTTCCTCCCATCCTTCCCCCTGGTAACCATAAGTTCATTCTCTAACTCTGTGAGTCTGTTTCTGTTTTATAAATAGGTTCTTAAATATATATGCAACAATACACATAAAGGACTTGAAGCAATGTGTGTCTGGTGTATAATAGCCTTTGAATTAAAAAAAAAATCTACTCTTTTCCTGTTTTTTAACTATGATATTTATCTTCAATAATCAAAGAGTCTTTTAAGCCTCTAGAGTTAACAATTTATCAGAAATTACTTAACTTTCTGTAGCATGTTCTTACACTTAAGCTTTGTTCAATTTAATACATTCAATTTTAAGATCTATTAACTGTATAACTTAAAAACAGTAATTAAAATGGACATAAATATCAATTGCTCACTTCTACATTTTGTTAGAAAATTGTTACTTTGTGAAATTTTACAGATTGAGCTAAAACAATAGCAGTTATCCACATCTGGAACAGTGCCATTTTTCACAGCAATCATTTGAAAACTTCAGCTCATTCCTTTTAAAACCTTTGAAAGAATGGATATACCTTATGTAATAGCAATGAGGATGATTCTTTATTGTTTATTCACTATGCACCTAGAATTATGCTAGGCCCTTTACCTCAGCTTGTGCAGTTAATATTTACAAACACCCTATAAGGTAGATATTATTATCCTAATTTTACAGTCGATGGAATTGAGATATAGAGAGATTAATTTATTACTTAATGCCACACAAACCTTAAATAAGTGTCCCCATTATGTAATGTCTTTCCTTCTCCTAACTCTCCAAATTAACTATTTCAGCACATCTTAAATTCAGTATCTTTCATATAGACTTTCTTAACAATTTAATTCACAGAATCATAAGTTATTCATGCAATAAAAGCTTCATTGAGCCTTTTATTAGGTACCAGCTACCACTTATATGCTGTGGACAAGAAGGGAAGTAAAACATTATGACTGCCATACTGGTATAAGAGAGAAACTTACAAGAAGTGTGAAAATGGAGATAGCCTATTGCTACCAGAATAAAGTGGAGGGTCATTTTAAGCTCCAGGAAGGCGAGAATCAGTGCCTCCTTTATTCAACCTTGTATAATCAATGCCTACACAATGCCTAGCAGAGAGTGGGTACAATAAACATATTAACTAGAATTCAGTATTAAAAACAATCTAGTGGTAAGAGAGGGGATTGATGCTGATGAATTTGAATTCAGTACCAAAGGATAGATTTGGTACCTTAAAAGGCAAAAATAAGGAAGGACACTTCAAACACACACACACACAAAATGGCAGAGACTCAAAGGAGTGATTGTGTGATCCTATATAGTTTTGAATGACTGCAGAAAAAAATATGTATATTTAGACTGAAAGCCAGAGTTGAGGCTGAGGTGTCTGGTGTTCAGGAAAGATCTTATAGGTCAATTTGGGGGGGTTGGGTTTATCCTGAAGGCTATGGTGAATTGCTGAAGTGTTTTAAGCAGAAAACTGTGAAAGATGGTATTTACGATTTAACAAATCATTCCAGTAATTCTGTAGAAGACAGATTAAAATAGGAAAACAATTCAGGGAAACAATGGTAATTGTCTTAGTTCAGCTGCTGCAATAAAATACCATGTGCTGCGTGGCTTAACAGACTTTATTTCTCACAGTTCTTTCAGAAGAAAGAAATCCATAACAGGGGGCTGGCAGATTCAATTTTTGTTGAGGATTCTCTTCTTAGCCTGAAAACGGTCACCCTTCTCACTCTGTCCTCAAATGGCAGAGAGAGGAAAGTCTGGTATCTCTTCCGCTTCTTGTAAGAGCTCTAATCCCATCATGGGGCTCCTCCATCATGACCTCATCTAAGCCTAATTACCTCCCAGAGGTCTGTTTGGGAGGGGGAAATCCCCCCCCACCTCTGTTGAGTTATTGTGGCTGGACTAATAATAAAGTTGACACAAAACAGATTAATAGGAGAAAAGAAACTTTAATAACCTTGAACTTAATATGAGATTCAAACCTATAGGGCCAAACCTGCTGATTTTTGAGGGCAGGACCTTCATAACTTAAATAAAACATTATAAAAGTTTTTATTTTTCTTTTTTTGTTTTTCTTGAATAAAGGTCAGAGAAAAAACTTTGTTCTTTGAGAGAGGTAGAAACATAGTATGGCATCTATCTATGCCTGAGTTGGACCCTGGCTTAACCTACAATTCCCACTTAAAAGAAGAGTAGAAGCTGTGATAATTGCAGACACTAGATTGATATTTTTTGACAAAAGTGTAGTAAAAGGTCTGTTTTCACATAATTTCACCAAATCTGGATTTTTGAAAACATTTTTAATTCTTAAATGGATAGTCGACAGTTTTGTTGTTAATTTTGATAGTTACACTATTTTCATATGATTATTAGAGATTTTATACTTTTAGTTGAAATTTTCCAGATGTTGTCTTGGCTTATTTATCTATGGATACAAACCATTCTTTGTTTTGTACAAGCGCTTCATATATTTTTAGAGCAACATTTTACGTATAATGGAAATATCTATTCTTTGATTTTTTATTTGTCTTTTGATTTTGTTTCTATTTTGGACATGTGAATTTGATATTTTCCTTGATGCTTTTTGGCTTTCATGACATACTTAAAAACAAAAAACATAGTAACTCTAAGATTATAAAAATATTTTTGCAAAGTACTTGTAATACATTTTTACTTTATTTTACATTGTTTTAAGGAATAAACAATCCAATTTAATTTATTTTCTAAATGTTAAATCTATTTTATCAAACCCAATTACTGAAGGCATTTTTACCACCTCACTTTATAATTCCATCCCAAAGGCTATTTTTGTTTTTATTTGAGCTTCCTCTGTATTTGCTTACTTCTTGAAGATCTTGCTGACTTATAAAGACTCCATAAGTACTTGGTAATTATAATAGAACAGTGGGAAGATCCAATGATGGACACAGATGGGGCAAGAAAAGTCTTAGAAGCAATAACTAGCCTTTTCCAGACTGTATCCAGAATAAAGACTCACAAGTGTGACAAGTAACAATAACCATTAGTGTTTTCCTGGGTAACATCTCTCATTTTACAATTAGATACACTAAGGCCCAGAGGGACAAAGTGACTTGACCAAGGCAATTTAGTTAAAGTAAGTCAGCTGACATCATCCCAACTATTGGAATAACTTTCCCAAACATTCTGATAAAATGACAAATTAGGGGCACAGTATTGGGATGCAGGGAAGTGTATGGCAAAATCTTATAAATGAAAAAGAAAAAAAAGAGTAGCTTTTGATTCTTATATCAGAATCTTACAGTTCCATCCATCAGATTAAGCTTACCCAGCCTTCACAGCCTATTTCCTCAACAACCTTCACGTGTATAATCGTTTGACAGGACAGTGACAATCTCCATGACACTAGGAAAGCTGGTCTCTCTGTTGTTCATCTAGCTCCTCATTTTAAACTTCAGTTGCTCTTATTGGTCAGGTAGTCAGCATTATATTCCTTTAAACACACAGCCATAGTCATTCACAAGTTCTTCACATCTAGCTAGTAAAATATTCTTTGACAAATGAATATAGTACATCTATATAAATAAAATCTCAACATTTCCCATTTTCTCTATAAACAGCCCTCTTTTCTTGTATCACATTTAGGTTTCTCCATTTTCTGTAACCTTATGAAGCAATTTTTTTGTTTATCTGTTTTAAAATGTTCATTCTATTACTCTCTAAGGCATCCTGATTGAATGACAATTTGTATATTCATAACTTATATAACTCATTATTTCTTTAATATCGATCAGCCAATTAGGAATGTGTATATACACAAATCCTTGTGAGAATAATAGCTGACTGTGGACTGGACAATAAGACAATGAGAACTTCTCGGTTGGTTGTTTCCAAAGTGAACAAGTAAGGGAATCAATGTGAATCCCCCAGAGAGGTCTGGTTGTTGCCTCAGGATATGAAATCTGGCAAATATTTCCATCAGAAACTGATGAGGGCATCCTTTATAGGGTGATAGATTTATTGATGGGAAAAGTAAGGTAAAGATATAATAAAGGCAAAACAGTAAGTAAAGATGAGAAAAAAAGAAAATGAACATAGTAAATATGAACAATTGTTAGTTCTCAGGAAGATCATTTTTTAAAGTAGATAAATGAAATAGAAAGAATTTACAAATTCATACAAAAAGTAAAACTGAGAAAAGAAAAAGGATTCTGTGATGGAATCCAACACTGGATATAATGCTAGAGAAACATTAACCAGTTTAGAATAAATATGGATGAGATAAGGAACCAAAAATGGGGACATTTTTTTCAAAGTAGCTGCTTTTGAGTAATATCTGGGAAAAAGGAAAAGATGATCTGAACATTCAAATTTATGCTTCAAGTTTTATTTTCCCTAAGTCAATATTAGCCAGTCCCTTCATAGTTGCCTTTTGATGTATTATCATGTTTTATCAACTCTACTACTCAACTGATTATAAGACCCTTCATTAAGAATGAAGAAAAAAAGTTTAACCATAACTCAATGCCTTAAAGATATATCACACAAGTGTCCTTTTGCTTTGAAATTTCTTCAGTCTACTCTAGACGAGTTGGCAATTTCACCTACATTTAGTTGCATTGCTATTTGTGTATAGTAATAGTGTGTTAGCAATTCTATGCATGTATCTCAGAAATAGAATTTAATTCTGTTTCATCTACTTGTGGGTATTGCCTTTTCTTAGGTTCTACATAGTACTTGAAAGTTGTTTTACAACAAAATGTGGAATCAGTATCATTCCTCCAACAACAAAGATTTGTTTCATTCATTTAAAATGCATGTTTGGCTGCTCTTTTTCTGAACCCTTCTGTGTAAACATAGAGACATTTCATTTTAAGAACGACTCATAGTGTAATCTTTCTAATGCCATTTTAAATGGCAATTAAACTCAACACATGTAGTAACAATGAAGCACATTAAACAACTGCATTGAAAAATAAAATAGGAATGACCAAGCTTGTGTATGTGCAGGAACTGACAATTATTTCAAGACTCCCACCTGGCTGACAGAGATTATAAAACACTACCGATAATGAGGTAAAAATCAATTTTGTGTGTGCCTCTTGTGAGAGAATGTGCATCTTAAAATCAATGAAATACACATCATATTTTTCTTCCAGCCCACTTCCATCTTCAGGATTTACTCCTTCCAGTTAGAAAAGTTAGTCCATAAAAAGAGAAAACACACAAACAAAAAAACAAATTAAAAGAAAATTGTGTTTTTGCTGTGCTTGGTCAGAGAATATATTTGAATAAATTACAGGAACATCAATTGCTAATGATGCTATCAAGATAGCAACATAAGTCATTCAGACTTCAGTCCCCCTCATAAGAAGACCAACTATCCTTAGACAAATAACCAGTGTGAAAATGCCAGAACATGGGGGGTGAGTCTGAAGCATACCCCTGGGCTATAGAGATCAAGAAGGGCCACGTTAGAAGGGTAAAAGAGTGGCTACACACTGAGCACATCGCCCCTCCACTAGGTCAACACAGAGTGTCACAGAGAGGGCCCCCTTGGTTTTATGGTTTCTCCAGTGGGAAAAGAGAGCCTAACTAGGACACACAGCTCCTCCAGTGTTGCAGGACGCTTCCTGGGAGACCCACTCAGGTCTTGCCTTACGGCAATCACTGGGAGAATCTGTGGGGCTTGACCACTGGGGATCAGCAAGAGACAGAGAGGGTGTGGGGCTTACAGCAACCAATGCTCAGACATTGGTAGATAGTGTACCTGCTTGCAGTGTTACACAAGCAGAGATTCCAGCCAGCAGCTGGGCCCATTTCCAGAGCTGAACTGGTGGCCCTGTCTGGTCAGGGAGTTTTTTGGCAGTTCTATCTGATTTGGGGCTCTAGCCAATGGGCTATACCAGCTGGAGCCCATTCTACCTGGACAGGGTAGCACATTTTCAGCCCTGGCAAACTGCTGAGCATATCTTTTACTTCCACCCATTCAGGAAGCCTGGCCAGAGAACCTGGGCAGCTTCAGAGCCCCTCCTATAGCCTCACTCAGGCAGGGAGCCAAACCAGCAGACTTTCCCAACTGTAGAGCACTGGCTGTGGTCACACATAACCACTGAGCCTGAACAATGACTCTGGGCAGACTTGAAGCCCTCCCTATAGCTCTACCCAGCCACACAGCCCAGCCTACAATGTTACCCAGCAGTGAAGCCCCATGTACAACCCTGACTGATTGCTGAACACAGCCTGTGGCCTCATCCAAGAGGAATCCCACAAGTGACCTTAACTAATCATAGAGCAATCTCTATACCCACCCAAATGCAGTATATAATTAGAGGCCATTCCCAACCAGAGAGCTTGGCCAGCAACCTTGCATAATAACAGAGGAAAGGCAGTGACCTTTCTGATTACAAAGCCCTGTTTGCACTCCAACTTCCAACTTCAAGATAGAACTTCTAGCCCCATCTGAACATGGAGTCCAGGTAGTGACACCAGTTGGTAATGGAGCACCTGAGACCCATATAACCTGGAGCAATGTCAGAGCCAAGCTTTATCCCTCCCCAACAGCAGATTTGGCAACAACCACTGGCACCACCCTGCCAGGGAAAATAGGCGGCAGCCTTGACTGACCAGAGGTGATTGCACAGTCCAACTAGTGGCCCCACCAGAATGTGGAGTACAGACAGCAGCCCAGCCTGACCAGAGATCTCACTCAGTAATCCCATTTGAAAGTGGATTGCATCCACCAGGTCTACCTAGTCATGTAGCCCAGCTACTGGCACATGCCCTGAACTCAGAACATGAGCCATGGCCTCAACCAACTTGAGACCCCATTCCCAACCAGTTGGTAATGGAGCACCTGAGACCTTGACTGGCAAGCCACACTTGGCCACAGACACTACCAGGTGACCTGTTCAGTATCCCAAGCTGAACTGACTGGTGGGTGTCTTTCCCTGATGAAACATACCTGTAAAGTTCAGAAGAAGAGACCACTTAAGCAAATGAACCACTTAAGCAAATGAAACAATGCAAGGAATCAATGCAAGGAATCAAGGATTATGAAAAATAAGATAAACATTACACAACCCAAGGAAACTAATAAAGGTCCAACAACTGACTCTAAACATATGGAAATCTGTGAACTGACTGCCAAAGAATTTAGAAGAATCCTCTTAAAGAAGTTCAGAATACACATAAAACTAAACAAAATTAAGAAAATAATGCATAAAAAAGTGAGAAGTTCAACAAAGAAATAGAAACCTTCAAAAAAAATAAAAGGCAAAATTTAAGGGCTTAAGAGTATGATGACTAAACTGAAGAATTCAATAGAGAGCTTCTGTATCAGACTCCACAAGACAGAAGAAAGAATCAATGATCTAGGAGGTAGGACATTTGAAATTATTCAAACAGAGGAGCAAAAAGGAAAAAAATGAAAAAGAAGAAACCTATGGGACTATGGTGCACTAGCAAAAGAAACAATGTATTATTTTGAGATTCAAAGAAAGGAAACAGAAAGAGAAAGAAAGTCTATGTAAAGTAATAATGGCTGAAAATGTTCCAACCTGGTAAGAGATATGGACATCCAGATTCATGAGACCCAAAGAATCCCAAAGAGGTTGAGCAAAATGAAAGATTAAAAAAACCTGAGGATTTGTTCTTTGAAAAAATACACATAATTAAGCCTTTAGCTAGATTAGCCAGGGCAAAAAGAGAGAAGGCCAAAAAAATAAAATTACAAATGAAAGAGGAGACTATATAAGGAAGGAGACCACAGAAATACAAAAAATAATAAGAGACTACTATGAAAAAATATATGCCAACAAATTTGACAATCTGAAAAACAATCTGGAATAAATGGACCAATTTCCAGAAACATGTAACTTAACCAACATTGACTCATGAAGAAATAGAAATCTGAGCAGATCAACAATGAATAAGGAGACTGAAACAGTAATTGCAAACCTCTCAACAAAGAAAAGCCCAGGACTGAATAGTTTCACTGGTGATTTCTATAAAAAAAAAAATCTAAAGAAGAATGCTAATCCTTTTATATCTCTTCCAAATAATGGAAGAGGAGAAAACACTTCCAAAGTTGTTTTACAAGGCCATCGTTACTCGGATATCAAAGCCAGAAAAGGACACGAGAAAAGAAAACTACAGGCCGATATCCCTGATGAATATAGAAGCAAAAATTGTTGGCAAAATACTAGAAAACCAAATTCAATAGAACAAAACCAGTTTAAACAAATTAAAAGGATAATACACAATGATCAAGTATGATTTTTCCTTCACATGCAAGGATGGTCCATCTAATACAATCAGTAATTGTGATAAACCTCATTCAGAGAATGGAGGAAAAAATACATGATCATCTCAATGGATGCAGAAAAAAAAATTGACAAAATTCAACTTCCATTCATGGTAAAACTTTTAACAAATTGGGTATAAAAGGAGCATACTTCCTCATATAAAAGGTAGTATATGACAAGCCCAGAGCTAAGATTATACTAAATGGTGAAAGGTTGAAAATTGTTTTTCTAAGATCAGAAACAAGATGAGTACTAATTCTCACCACTCCTATTCAGGATGGTACTAGGAGTCCTAGCCAGAGCAATCAGGCAAGAAGAAGAATTAAAGGGCACCCAGATAGGGAAAGTGAGCCTCGACTAAGGAGCCCACCTGCTGCAACCTAGACCTGGCGTGACCGAATAAATAAATAAATAAATATTTTAAAAAAATTTTAAAAACCTGGTTATTAGTACTTGTTATTTCTTGTATCTTTGTTGTCTTATGTCCCTTAATACCCCCTCAAAGTACCAAAGGTTCAGATCTTTCAACTTTTCCCGCAACACAAGGGTCAATTTAAAGCATCCTCTTAACTGAGTTTTCCCCTTTGAATAAAACCTTATATCTCACTTGATTTTACCAATTTTCCACAGAAAACCTCTTACAAAGCACTTTTTAAAAAGCGTGTTAAAATAAAGACCATATATGACAAGCCGACAGTTAACGTCATACTAAATGGTGAAAAGCTGAAAGTTCTCTCTCTTCTATCAGGAACAAGAAAAGAGTGCCCACTGTCATCATTTCTATTCTATATACCACTAGAAGTCCTAGCCAGAGCAATTAGGCAAGAAAAAGTAATAGAAGGCATCTAAATTGGGAAAGAAGAAATAAAATTGTCTCTGTTTGCAGATTACATGATTTTATATGTAGAAAACCCTACATATTGGTTAGAACAAGAAAACAAATTAAGTAAACTTTCAGGATACAAATGCAGTATGTAATAATCAGTTGCATTTCTATACACTAACAACAAATTGTCTGAAGAGGAAATATGGAAGATGATCTCATTTACAATAGCTTCAAAAACAATAAAATAATTAGCAATATATCTAGCCAAAAAGGTGAAAAATCTGTACACTGAAAACTTTATGATACTGATGAAAGAAATTGAAGAAGAGAAAAATAAATGGAAAGATATTCAATGCTCATGGATTGGAAGAATTAATATTGATATAATTTCTATGCTACCTAAAGCCATCTGTAGATTCAGTGCAATCTCTATTAAGATACCAATGACATTTTTTATAGAAGTAGAAAAAAATCTTAAAATTTATATGGAATTGCAAAAGACCTTGAATAGCCAAAGCAATCCTGGGACAGAAGAACTAAACTGGAGGCATCACACTTCCTTATTTCAACCATTATTGCAAAGATATAGTAATCAAAATAATATGGTACTACAATAACTACACACATAGTCATGGAACAGAACAGATAGCCTAGAAGTAAACCCATGCATATATGGTCAACTAATATTAGACAAGGGAACCAAGAGTAATCGGTGGGGAAAAGATAGTCTCTTCAATGAATCTTGCTGGAAAAGTTGAATATTCAATGCAACAGAATGAATCTAGACCCCTTACACCACTCACAAAGATTAACTCAAAATGGATTAAAGACAAATATAAGACATGGAACCAGAGAACTTCTGGAAGAAAACATAGAGTAAAGCCTCCTTGACACTGGTTTTGACAGTGATTTTTTTTAATTGACACCAAAGGCACCAGCAACAAATTAAGCGGGGCTTCATCAAACTAAAAAGCTTCTACACAGCAAAAGGATGAATAAGCAATATGAAAAAGCAATCTACAGAAATGGTTGTACTGGGGGAATATATTTGCAAATCACATATCCAACAAGGGGTTAGCATCCAAAATATATATGGAAGTCATCCAATTCAATAGCAGTAAAACAATCCAATTTAAAAAATAAGCAAAATAATTGAAAAGACATTTTTTTCCAAAGTTGCCATTCAGATGGCCAACAGATACATGAAAATGTGCTCAACATCACTCTTCATCAGGGAAGTGCAATTCAAAACCACAATGAGATGTCAACTCACTCTTATCAGAAAGACAAGAGAATGGCTCTTTTCAGAAAGACAAGAGATAACAAGTGCTGAGGTTGTAGAGAAAAGGGAACTCATACACTATTGGTGGGAATATAAATGGGTACAGCCACTGTAGAAAACAGTGTGGAGATTACTTAAAAAATTAAAAATAGAAGGATCACATGATAAAATAATCCCATTTCTGCATATATATCTAATGGAAATTAAAACAGGATCTTAAGATATATCTGCATATCTGCATTTCCATTTTCACTGCAGCATTATTCACAATAGTCAAGCCATGGAAACAACCTAAGTGTCTATTCACAGATGAATGGATAAATAGAAAGTGATATGTATATATATATGTAATACATGTAAAAATGTGGTATACAATGTTATACATATATATAATTCAGCCATTAAAAAAGGCAATCTCCCATATGTACCCTGAGGGCATTATGCTAAGTGAACTAAGTCAGACAGAGAAAGACAAATACTGTATGATCTCACTTACATGTGGAATCTAAAAGAAACAAATTCAGAAGGAGAATAGTGGATTGGTAGTTGTCAGGGTGAGGATGGAGGTGGGGGGCCGTGGGGAGAATGGGTGAAGGGGTCAAAGGGTACAAATTTCCAATTATAAGGTAAGTGATTTCTGGGTGTGTAACATCCTGCATGGTTACTGTATTTAGCAATACTGTATTGTATATTTGAAAATTGCTAAGAGAGTAGATTCAAAACATTCTCAACACACACACACACACACACACACACACACACACACACACACACAATTTTAACCATGTGAGGGGATGGATCTGTTAACTAACCTTATTGTGGTAATGTTTTTGCTATATATGTATGTGTGTGTGTGTATATATATATATATATGTCCATTATATCACAATGAGTGATCAAAAAATAAAATACAGGAATGTCTAAATTCAACTATTTCTTGACATGTAATTGCAATTTATTTCCTATTTTTCCCATGGCTCCCAGGCCCTGGTTGTTATCTTTACTATTTGTATTTGATAGATGGAAAGTTTGGTCAGGGATTGTCAAGCTGCAGTGCATTTCCCTCTACCTTTCTGTATAGTTGAAGAGCTATGAAGGGTTTTTACATGCTTACATTTTTTAACAGTTGAAAAAAGGTAAAATAAGAAATATATTTTTGGTATATAAATTTTACAAAATTCAAATTTTAGTATCCATAAAATGTTTTATTGGAACAAAGCCTCATACATTTGTTTACTAACTGTCTGAATGTTTTTGCATTACATGGCAGAGTTGAGTTGCTCCGATGAAGAGCATATGGCCTTGAAACCTTAAACTAATCCTTTTTAGAAAAATGTTTGTAGACATCTGCTGTCTGTTAATTTCTTATGACCTTTTAGATTTGGTCCAAATAATACTGTATCTGGATGATTGTTTGGATTTTTTTTAATTTACTGATTTCAAATTAGAGAAAGTACCCTCTCCCCTTTAAATTTTTACTTGTGTTCAAGTTATTCATTTCAGTATAGTGAAATATGCTAAAGTGCTTTTCCACCTCTTTCTTGGAACACATACTTGTACTTTTCTAAATAGACTAAAATTACCATAATCACTTCCTCTTTGACCCAAGAGATATTTAGAAGAGCTTTTATCTTTCTGGTTACTTCAGATGGTTTGATTTTTTGTTTTGTTTTGTTTTGGTTCTTTTGTTCTTTTGTTATTAATCTGACATATTTTGCACTGAATTCAGAAAATGTGTAGATAATTTATAACCCTGCCAAAAAAAAATATATGATCCTTTTCTGAAAACAACTGAGGAATTTGAAAAGAATTTTCATTTTCAGTATGAATTTTCAGTGATGTATAAAGTTGGATTTATATATTCATTATATGTATTATATTCCTTTTATCCTTACTTAAATTTTGCTTAATTCATCTCTCAAAGGTAGATGACATTGTCTTAATTTTCTGAGTAAACTTATTTTAATAACAGAGGTCTACATACATAAATCATTTTAAAAATTCATTCACCATATGTTTCAGGAGGCCCTAAACTCTACCTGATAAAAAAAAGAGAGAGTCCCTGCTCTCATGAAACCCTCATGATGGGAAATATTTTATGGAAACCTAAACAATGTAAAACAAAAGCAAAAAAAATGATTTCAATTCCTCTGAATTAGTACTAAAAAGGATAAGATACTACCGATATGCATTAAGGGAATTTTATTCTATCTGAAAAGCCAGGACCTCTTCCCCTTGCGTTTCTATTTTAGATGTTATTTAATATATGGTTTCCTAGTGAGTGTGTGTTCTGGGGAGCAAGTGGTAGCAGAATGAGAATTACAGGCAGGGGAAAAGCAAAAGTGTGAAAGTGTTGAGTAAGGAAGGAGCAGGAAACTGCAAGTGAAAGGAAATAACTAGGGTTGGAATGAAGAGAAGAGAGAGACATGAGGAACACAAGGCTGGTCCTCTGTCTGGAGGACAGAGTACTGAAGATTCTGGGTTATTTCCTAAGAGCAAGGGAAGGATTTTAAGCAAGGAACACCATGATCCTATTTAAATTATTTTCCATTTCAAATACATCTGTTTTCTTCAGTGGGAAGGATGGTTTGGAGAGGTTGGGCAAGATTAGATATAGGAAGAAAATTCAGGATACTAAACTCTACCACTATTTACAAATGGGAGGTTTTTACTATTTCTGTTTGTCAACTTGAAATCTACCCATTTTAAAGAAAATGTTATGATCACTTTTGTTTGTTTTTCTGTGTATCCCTAGTGAGTTATCCCTGAATTTTCTGTGCATTTTGTTTGTATCTCCAGATTCACCATGATTTCTTTAAAAAGTGTATTGCTTGTGGGTGTACATTTTTATTTTATGTACATAGCATTGTGTTACTTATTGCATTGTGTTTTGCTGCTTCTAACCGTGGCCTAACATCCAGCTCATTTTACATCTTCACTCTCCTAATCATGTACAACCAGGGTATTTAAAACTCCCCAAAATCACAAATAATGCCACAGTTATCATAGACATGTATTTCCTTTAATGGATATATGTGAGCTTTTCTTTTTGATATATAGCCAGGGTGAATTTCAGGGACATAGTGTATATGCCCATCCCCAGATTGTCTGCCCTGACCTACCTTCCGTGAAATGTAAATGAGGATATTTATTTTGTCACAGCTCACCAACACTTCATATTATTCAGTTTCTATTTTTTTTAATATTTGGTATAAATGATAACTAAAAAATTCATTATAAGAATTTCAAACATACCTAAAAATAGAGAAGAGTAAAATGGACCCTCTTAAATTAATCGTTATTTACATTTGCTTTAATTGTTTTTTAATCATTTTGCTGATATATTTAAATCAAATCATAGTATGGTGATTTCCATTTGGTGCTGTAACAAATTACCAGAAATTTAGAGGCTTGAAATAGCACAGATTTATAACCTTATAGTTCTGGAGGTCAGAAGTCCAAACTGAGTCTCACTGAGATAAAATCAAGGTATTGGCAGAATTCTATGAACTTCTGAATGCTCTAGAGAGATTTTATTTTCTTGCTTTTTCCTGTTCCTATAAGCTGCTCCCATTCCTTGGCTTCTGGTCCCATTCCATTTTCAAAGCCAGCCATGACTTCTGGATATTTCTCACATCACATCACTGAAACTGAATGTTCTACTGCTATCTTTTACATTTAAAGCATCCTTGTGATTATGTTGGGCCCATCCAAACAATACAGGAAAATTTCCTTATTTTAAGGTCACCTACTTATCAACTTTAATTCTATCTACTACCTTAATTCCTCTTTTGTAGTATAACATACTATATTACAGGTTACAAGGTTTATGGTGTGGACATCTTTGAGGGGCCATTATTCTACCCACCACACTTAGAAATCATCCATCAATGATTCATTTCTAAAGACTAAGAACATTTTGTTTTATAACCACAATACCAGAATCATGCCCAACAAGTGTTGTTGTATTTTTCTTTATTTTTTTACAATCAGGATCCAAGCAAGGTCTGCTCACTGCATTTGGTTGTTCTAATGTCACTTAAGATTAGATTAGTGTCACTTATTACACTCACTTTTTTTTTTCAAGAAATTGATTTGTTAAAAAGTTTTGAGTCCACCTTCCTGCAGAAAATCCCACTTTATGGGTTTGTTCTAATGTTTCATGATTTTGAGGTAGTCATTGTAGTTCCTTTAAACCTCAAGCTAGATTTAAAGGCCAAAAGAGATTCAAGTTCAACATATTTGGTGAAAATACCTGTCAGTATTTTCTATATATTTCACATTGTATCACGTTAGAAGGCTCATAATAGCTCCCTGCTCTGTTGTACTAAAATGAGGTTTGAACATTCATTCTTAAGGTTGAAATTTGCTTATTGCCAACAGCTATGGAATTTCATCGCCTCCACTCTGCCACCGTTGGAAATCTTGGTGGATTTTTAAAGCATTATCCACCTAGTTATTATCAATGGGATACGTAATTTTTCAACCACATTCAGTGTTGCCATAATTCAATTAGACCATTCTGTCTTTCTTTTAATTTGGTCTCATCTGCACTATATTTTTATAAGGCTTGTCTACAGTTTTTGGTTGGTGGATGGTGCCCTTTCCTGTTTCTCAGTGCTGTTACAGAATCCTCTATTTATTTATATACTGCTTTTGACATTTCAATGGGAATTTTTGAGGGCAGAAGACTAGGTTGGATACCTATGTCATTTTTTTTCAAAGATTTTATCTGTAGAGACACATATGACGTATTTCTGATAACAGTGTCTACTGATTAATAGAAAATATAGAAAAAAATGACAGTATGCTTTTAGTAACTAAAATATGTGTGAAATATAATCAAAATAGAGAATTTATATGCATTTTAAAATAGCAATTCAAATATGTAATAGATACATATTGTTAATGTTCTGATAATGTCTAATACATGCATGGATTCATGAACTCCTTGAAAGTTATGACTCTCCCCAGGAGACTATGGACTTTAGAGTAGAAACCATGACTTAAGGAATATCATTTCCAATTTGGAATTTCAATGGGACTTATTATCTGAATTAATTCTTAATCCCTGGTCTATGGAAGTGCAATCGAAAACTAGCACTTTAATGCTTAAATGATTCATAGAATGAATTACTTTTTCAGCAGCTAAATGTTACCCTAGGGGTATAAAATATGGACCACAGTTTCCTAAATTATCCTTTTTTTGTCCATAAATGGCTTTGTATTCATTTCATTATTCAAAAAGTATTTATTTTTTTGTCTATATTTATTGTCTATATTTATTTTGTTGTTATATGTTGGGGATATAGCAGTAAGAAAAATAGATACTATTATGTTTTTCTTGCAAATAGAGTTTGTAGGCAGTTCTGAGAAGATGAATCTGATTTTCATCCCATTAACCTGGATAAGATAGGGATAATTTTGGTATTGAGGGCAGTTCTATTCTTTGGGACAAGTGAAGAGAGAGCCTATATATTTGTTCTGATTAATTTATCTGTTAATAATAGAAAACACTAAATGAACAGTGGCTTAACTAAAAAAAAAAGTATTTTTTTGTCATCTGGAGGTAAGGATTCCAATTGCTGGTATGACTCTTTTCCACTTTAGGGACTTTACTAATCAGGGTTCAATCAGGGAAGAGGAAACACTAGCAGTTTTTATAAAGAGATATATAATAGAAATTAGATATTGCATAATTTTGGAAAGAGCTGGGAAGTAAAAGTCCAGGAGAGTGTTGAGGGATG
This sequence comes from Lipotes vexillifer, assembly GCF_000442215.2. Classification (NCBI taxonomy): domain Eukaryota; kingdom Metazoa; phylum Chordata; class Mammalia; order Artiodactyla; family Lipotidae; genus Lipotes; species Lipotes vexillifer. Next base: position 859,173 of record NW_006794736.1, read on the forward strand.
ATAAAATTTATCTCTGACCAACCAATCTGAGAAGCCAGGCATGTTGAGTGGCTAAAACAGCTCATGGGGTGGTCTATGGAAAATCCCATTTCTGTGTTACCTTCTCTGTGAGTCCACTGCCAAGCTTCTCCTGGAAGGCTCGGAGTTGCTGTTGGCTGACAGGATCAGCATCTGGGAAGGTCTGGATACAGAGCAGAGGAGAGCTGGGGCTGGAACCCACTGGCACCTCTGCTTCTGCCTGTCACAGTGTCTGACCTTGGTGACCATCAGAGAATAATGGCTTCTGCATGAGTGCCATCCTTCAAATGTCCTGCAAATTCTTCTTTTGGAAAACTCTATCCCAGAAACTTCCAGAGAATATGATTCTGGGAAACTAAACTAAACCAAGTCAACATAGCTCAACTACCAAAGGTACAAAAGCCCAGCCAGGTACACAAAAACAAAGCAAGTAGGAAGAGGATTCACTTGGATTATAAGGAGTCACTTAAGCAGGTGGTTCACGTGGGTACAATATTGTGAGAGAACTTTAAGAAGTAAGATTAAGATGGTAAAGTGGTAAAAATTGTGTGAGATATTACCAAAAAGGAGGGGGTATCAAATATATTTTAAAGGTAAAGTGTAGATATAGAAAATATTAAGCATTAGGATAACATTGTAAATTATAATATTTAGCTAGTGATTTCTGGTTCGCTTTTCCCTTTTCATCTTTATTTTACATTATTGAAAAAAAAACAATGACCTGAATTCAGGATTATTTTGCCTTTTTTCAGACAAGTATGCTATCTCGATGAGCTTAGTGAATGAGCACTGAAGTACATATTGGACAGTGATGGAGTGTGTGTTCTTAATGTGTTTGGCAAGTGCTCTGAGGGAAATTACTTTGTTCTTATTCAGACAGACACCATCCTGTTTTCCCTAAATAAAATGTCTATAGCCAGTCATTTCTGTGTGAGGACGAGGTATGGTGGGTATTGAATAAGAAGCAAACATTGTTGAGATTTATTAAGATGAGAGTTAAGCAGTGAAGGGGCACACTTGGTACAGTTTTTTTCCTGGTAGCTCAGCTGAATTTTGCACTCAGAGACCCAATTGGCTGTATTCATATCTATCCAAGGATGCAGCATCATTAGGAAAATGCCTACAGCTCCTAGGTAAGGAGGATGGGAGTTTGCAATCCAAGAACTAGGGTTCTAAAAAAAAAAAAAAAAAAAAAGAGGTTCTCATAGGAAATTCCATTAAAGGAAAATACCCTCCAGTAAAGCTGCATTCCTTTCCACAACTATCTCGCAGTGTTCCACATTGTGCTTTCTGAAGAATATCCTACAGGGTAGAGAGGAATAAAGTAGACACAGCTCCTACCTGTGAATGTTTGTTAGGGAAAATATATAGTTGAAACACTAAACACTAAATTTTCCTCCAGAGACTTCTGGACCTCACAATCTCTTCTCTCCTGTGGAAAAAGAGCCCCAGATTTGACAGCTGGGTACATGTCTGCCTGAAGATTACATTTTCCAGCCTCCCTTAGAGCTGGATGTGGTCATGAAACTAAGTTCTGCTAAGGAAATGAAAACAAAAGTAGTGAGAGTAATTTTCAGTATTTGCCTCCAAAGGGAGGTGGTTTACTCTTTTCCCTTTTCATTTCACCTTCTGGTTAAGTGCAAATGCAGGTTATCTTAGATCAAGAGATTATGTTAGGAATGGATACCAATCCTTCAGATAATCATAAGTTTAAAAGAATCTTGGTTCCTGTAGTAAAGGCCTCAAATACATTCTCACTTCTCCCATCAATAGTTGGAGTCTATTTCTCATCTCCTTGAGTGTAGGTGGGCCCTATAGCTGCCCATAAGCAAGACAGTATGCTAGAAGGGACTCTCTCATGTCTAATACCAAGGTCTAAAAGAATCACAAGTTTCAGCTTTTGCACTTTTTTGAAGCCCCCTCTTGGAAACTAGCTGTCATATAAGAAATCTTATTACCCTGAAAACGTCATTCTTTTAGACAGCTACAAATAGCCATGTTAGAGGCTACTGGGTACAGAGAAATGCCCAGCCAACTCCTAGCTGTTTGAGTTACCCCAGGTGAGAAACAAAAACATGTGAGTGATGAAGAATGCTAGGGACCTTCTATCCCTGACATACACCACAAGAAACAGAAGAACTACCCAGCTGAGTACAGTTCAGATTAAAGAATTATGAGGAATTATGAAAAATAATAAAATGGTTGTTGCTTTAAGTTAGTAAATGTTGGAATATTGGTGTAATTTGTTATACAGCATAGATCACTGAAACCCTTTTTTTTTTTTTTTTTTTTTTTTTTTTATCCCACCAACATCTCACTCAGGGGCCACCAGGGACTAATGCTATAATGACAGACATTGTGGAGCAGGATGTTTACCTCCTCCCCAGACTTATTCCCTCCATACAGGCTGGCAAAATCCATATTTTGAAACCTAATAGAAGCCCAATAAGAGGCTGGGCTCTAGAGCCTTAGCCTTGCTATTCTTTTTTTTTTTTTTTAATTGAAGTAACATTGGTTTATACCATTATATAAGATTCATGTGTACACCATTATATTTCTACTTCTGTGTACACTATAGCATCCTCACCACCAAACTTTAGTTTTAATTTTACTCATCTGATACAATCACACTGTTTCTTCTTTGAAAATTGCTCAGAGAAGCTCTGCCTGAACCACAAAGTTTGAGTATCATGATTTAAGCTATGGAGTTGACAGGACCTGTTTCACCACAGCTGATGACTGGAAATCTTTTCTTTCTCCCTCCTGACCTCAGATCTCAGGTCTCTTACTCTCAGCTAACTTTTATTGATTCAAGAATCTATAAAAGAGCTTCCCTGGTGGCGCAGTGGTTGAGAGTCCGCCTGCCGATGCAGGGGACACGGGTTCGTTCCCTGGTACGGAGGATCCCACATGCCGCGGAGTGGCTGGGCCCGTGAGCCATGGTCGCTGGGCCTGCGCATCCGGAGCCTGTGCTCCGCAATGGGAGAGGCCACAGCAGTGAAAGGCCCGCGTACTGCAAAAAAAAAAAACTATATAAGTTATGTCCTAATTCAGATATATGACAACCAATGATTTTTTACAAAAGCATAAATGATTTTACTGCTGAACTTTGCAGCTTATAATTTTTAAATTTAATTTGAACATATTTAAAAGATTGTACTGGGAATTTTAAATAGATGTTTTTACTGTTAATGCCTTCACAGTTTTTATTGACTATATTCCAGTCTATTTAATTGCTGAGAAGCAAATATATTGAACTTGTTAAGCTTTCTGGTTCTGACATGTGCTATAGAAATGGCCAAAATATTACAATGTTATCTAGTATTTTATATATCTCAAAGCTTTAAAATTATTTGTTTTATCTTAACATATTGGATGAATGAAATTACCACAGTATTATTATTGCTATGGCAGTTGTTATTTTCGTCTTTGGTATTTCATTCTTTTTTTTTCCATATTATAAATTTATTATTGTGCTTCTTTGAATTTTCTAGTATCTGCCCCATTGTAAGTGCAATATCGCCATTCATGGAACTTTTCTATCCACCCTATAAAGAAGCAAGAATATTAAGGCATGGGCAGTGATTTCCTCATTAGTGCTAAAGGAGGTATGAAATATCACATAAAGAGAAAAAAACATATATCAAGTTTATGCTCAACTTTCACATTGAAATGCAACCAGTATCTTCAAGGAAAGAATATCTACACTTTAAAAATGGAATTCATAATACAACATTTAATGGCCCCAAACTTTTGAAAAATCTATCCTTCTGATTCTAAATGCCCTCCTACTTCTTCATTGAAATTAAAAAAAAAATCTTCCAAAACATTTATTCAAATGACATTTAAGATTCAGCTGCTATGTGAAATATTTACTGTATAACATTACTGAATAATTTTCCTTTGTGTAGGCATAAGAGTATAGCATTTAAAAGTTGCCAGGGACTGTACAGACAGACTGTCTTATTCAAACCTCTTAATTTGTAAGCCAAAATACATGAGTAGCCTGCTACAAATGGTGGTCTTTCAAATAAACACACACACACAGAAATCTTCTACTCAACCACTACAGCAGTCCCCATTCTCATCAGCTAATTTTTGAAATGTTCTATTGCAATGAATTGCCTTATAACTGCATCTCCTTAGTACCACATTTGTTATATCATATCCACATGCATAACTTCTCGAATATCCTCTCAAAACCCTCTTTTTGTTATATTACTCTCCACTCTCAAATGAATTCCCCAGTGCCAAGATGATCAAGGTCAAAAGTTCTAGTCTAATATTAAAGATGATGCAATAACTGTTCCTGTTTTGAAACATTATGTTTCCACTAGTTTGAAAAGAAAGTTTCTAATCCAGAATGGTCAAAATGCCTTGTGTGGGCTTCTCTGGTGGCGCAGTGGTTGAGAGTCCGCCTGCCGATGCAGGGGACACGGGTTCGTGCCCCAATCTGGGAAGATTCCATGTGCCGCGGAGCGGCTGGGCCCGTGAGCCATGGCTGCTGAGCCTGCGTGTCCGGAGCCTGTGCTCCACAACGGGAGAGGCCACAACAGTGAGAGGCCTGCATACCGCAAAAAAAAAAAAAAAAAACCTTGTGTATTCACACCATTTTTAACTTTTTAAACACCTTGAAAAACCTAGATTATCCTCATCTTCATTTATAAAAATGTCCAATATATGTATTGATTATAAAGTAGCGCTCTCTTTATACCAATGCAAATGCCCACCCTGTTTTGAGACTCAATTAATAATAAACCCTTCATCATAAAGCTCTCATTGCTCATAATAACTCCATTGATTTTCCCTTCTCTCAACATCTAAAGCTTTTATTATTTGCTGGTCACTTGGAATTTACTCCATATTGCTTGGATCTGTTATTTTTTCTCATTTATTTAAGCTTATGTCCTCAACTAGACTTCAAACTTTTTGTTTTGGAGAGGTATTACTAACCCACATTTCTCTTTATTTTCCATCACAGGGTCTAGAAAAGTTTTCATAAGCACTCTCAAATAAATTAGTAAAAAAATAAAGAGTTCAAGTAAAAAACAACAAAGCAAAACAGTTAACCCTGTAGACAAAATGAGTTTGAATTAAAAACACTGATGTATTTATTGAGCACATACTATGAACTGAGTTTTTTGTATAGTACTATATGTGAACTTTCTCATTCAGCTAATTAAATAGAGTTTGGCTTGAAATAAAGTGTTTGCATTTAAAATAGCTTGGAACATAGGTAAATTTAGAATTTATGAAACAGACTGTAAATGCTCAGAAGCTTTTGTCTTCTGGAAAGGAATTACTTGTTTACTTATCTGAAAATAATTTCTTAAAGAAGTGTCTCTTTGGGAGGATGTCAGAGAATGTACTGAAACAAAAAAGGAAGACACAAGGAAAGGTAGATAGCCAAATGACACAATAATTATGCTTCTCAGATTATGATGTCAGACATGCAAACCTGCTCCTTGAATTCCATTTGCTGGTTGTGTTCTAACACCAAGTGATAATTGAATTTTTATTTAATTTGTTTCCCTCCCAGAGCCAACTTATCTCTGAATCTTGCCAAGAAGCACTTATTTGTAAGTAATGGTGCCCTCATCTTCCTTGTTTCTTGGCTTCCATGTCTCCCGATTACATTCTTTTTTCTTTTTTTAACATCTTTATTGGAATATAATTTCTTTACAATGGTGTGTTAGTTTCTGCTTTATAACAAAGTGAATCAGCTATACATAGACATATATCCCCATATCCCCTCTCTCTTGCATCTCCCTCTCATCCTCCCTATCCCACCCCTGTAGGTGGTCACAAAGCACTGAGTTGATCTCCCTGTGCTATGCAGCTGCTTCCTATTAGCTATCTATTTTACATTTGATAGTATGTATATGTCAGTGCTATTCTCTCACTTCATCCCAGCTTACCCTTTCCCCTCCCCGAGTCCTCAAGTCCCTTCTCTACGTCTACGTCTTTATACCTGTACTGATCCTAGGTTCTTCAGAACCTTTTTTTTTTTTTTAGATTCCATATATATGTGTTAGCGTATGGCATTTGTTTTTCTCTTTCTGACTTACTTCACTCTGTATGACAGTCTCTAGGTCCATCTACCTCACTACAAATAACTAAATTTCATTTCTTTTTATGGCTGAGTAATATTCCATTGTATATATGTGCCACATCTTCTTTATCCATTCATCTGTCGATGGACACTTAGGTTGCTTCCATGTCCTGGCTATTGTAAATAGAGCTGCAATGAACATTGTGGCACATGATTCTTTTTGAATTATGGTTTTCTCAAGGTAACTTTACATCATGCTATGTGCTTCCTTTAAATCCACTTTGGTTCCTCAATAGTCAGCACTTCTGCATCCTCAGGCAATATATTCTCCTAAAAGAGCACAATAGCTAACGTTTTCTAACCCTTTGTGAGTTCCGTAAAAATTCATTATAATGGAGGAAGTGAACTCCTGCAACTTGTGTCCATATATATCCCACCAAAATATAGGTGTGCTGATTAACACATAATACAAATGCTTTATGTTCCAAATATCCTTCCAGAGGAAAGAATGTGTGTTTGAGATTATTTCTCAGCATTATGTAAGAAGAAAGGGGCATGTGTGTATAATTAAAAAGCTGCAAATGTCACTGACTCTGTGGTCAGGAGGCTAGCTTAAAAAACTTCAGGCAATTGTGTATTTTGTGACCTTATCTACTTGCCAAAGTAGAGAGGATTCAAAATAAAACTGATGAGCTGAGAACAGAGAAACACATTTCAGGCACAATGATTTCTCTCTGGCACAGAAAGATCAATGCAGGGCAATTTTAGGGTGTGGAACGGCCACTATTCCAATTTTGTCTATCTACCTGTTGATGTACTAGTTTCAGAGAGGACTTTCAGTTAAGAAGAGTGAAAATCTGACGTCTGGTTCCTTTTGACAGTGATATGTCTTAGTGTAATAGCCCAGAGTACAGGCATAGGACACATTCTGTGTGGGTTCAAATCTCAGCTCCATCACTTTCTAGCTGTATAAAATTGGGAAGATATTTAAATTCTCTGTACCTCATTTTCCTCATGTTTAATCTAGAGTTGATAATGGCACCCACCTCCTAGGATTGTTGTCAGGATGAAATGAGTTAATATATGTAAAGGGCTTAGAAAGGTGTCAGGCATATAGTAAACCCTTATGTATTGTTATTATTATTCAGTGTGGACCCAGCCCATCCTGGCAATTTCTGTCTCTCAGATATTCAGATTCATCTCTTGCTCTCTTCCTTTCCTCATGAAAACTTTCTCTAACGTCCTTCTGCACATTAAAAGGAGAAAACCAAGTGAAGAATTAGCACTTTTCAGCACCATAAGTGGCAGGCCCTTATATTAGGTCAATGATAATTACTTTCAAAAGTAATTACTATAATACTTCCATACATATGGATGATGTCACACCCTTCACAGGTGAGGAAACTGAGCTTTAGAAAGGGAAAGTTGCTTGGACAAGATTACATGACCAGCATGCAGCAGAATCCAGCACTTAGGGCAAGTCTGTTGAAATGCAAAGCCCTCAGTCTTTTCAAAATAGCAGGCTATGCTTTACTTTTCCCTCTAAAAGCATGTGTAATTCAACCTATAATTTATAAAATATTTTTATAAAATTGTCTTAGTTGATTCCTGCAAGAAATCTAAGTGATCTATAGTACAATATGTCACTTTACAAATGACAAAAATAAAGTTAATGGAGAATGCAAGTTTACTCACCTTATACAGACAGTACATGGCAGAAAAAATGCAAAAATAGGTTATTTTAATATTTTTCCTGATGGTTTCTACCCAAGTGATTTATAGTGACAGGCAACATTCAAGTACAAATTTTTTTTCTGGAAGAATTGTGCATTTTTAGCAAGTAGCTAATGGTCATGGTATAAAAACCCAATAGAGAAGTTTCAAGCAGCAGTCAGTGGGAGCTACTATGTGTGAAAGAGAATCCTGGAATCACACCTATTAGGTCACACAGCCTACTTCCTGCCTCACCTCTGTGCTCACTAGCCCTATGTGTCACATTTAGGATGACTCACCTTTGACAAGAATAAAAACTGCTTCTGCTGATACTGGAATAAAGAAATTTTAGAGTTAAAAAACTAGGAATTCCAAGTCAACTCTGAAATTCTAGATAGAGAACTACAGAACACTGGGGAACAGATGGTATTTTTACTTCTTTTTGCTTCAAGTTTTAATATTTTCCACTTAGATCTCTAAGTATGATGATAGAAATTGTTTTCCTCTATTACATGGATGAGGGACTCAGAGGGGCCATGAGTCTTTCTTTTCCAAAAGAAAGACCTTGTTTTGCCTATGCCTTTATGATATAATCCAACAAAGGCAGTACTTATGTGGAAGCATTTTAAAAGTCAGCTGGCATACTAGACTTGCTTCTCTAAAGTGGAATACAACATCCACATAGAAACTAGACTTGTGGTAGTGAAAGAACTCCACTATTTTGGAAATCTACTGGAAATCCCATTTGTCAGAGCATCCCGGCTAACACCGTTGGCAAATTCACCTCTCAGAATAAGAGAATAGGGATATTGCTAGTTTGGATCTAATTTATGTTAATGAGAATAAATACCAGGAATGGTGAAAGATTATTATGCCAATGTTATGGACTGAATATGTGTGACCCTCTCCCAAGTTGATATACTGAAGCCCAAATCCCCATCCCTAATGTAATGGCATTGGAGGTGGGGCCTTTTGGAGGAAATTGGGTCATGAAGGCAGAGCTCCCACGAATGGAATTAGTGCCCTTGTGAGACGAGACAGGAGAGAGATTGCTCTCTGCTCTTTACCACATGAGGACACAAGAGAAGACAGCCATCTGCAAACCAGGAAACATGCTCTTACCAGACACTGGATTAGCTGGAACCTTGATCTTGGACTTTCCAGCCTCTAGAACTGTGAGAAAAAGTTTCTGTTGTTTAAACCACTCAGTCTAGTTTGTTATAGCAACCTGAACTGATTAAGATAGCCACCTTGAAGTTCTCAGCAGCAAAATACAAAATAACATAGTAATAAAAATAAACAGAGGTAATTAAAACGTAGTTCACATGTGCGTTATTATTAAAAATTAAAATCATAAAATATATAATCTTATGGCTATATCATGTTGTTTATCGAACATATAGTTTGTACAAGATATTTTAAAAATATTAGTGTAGGGGCTTCCCTGGTGGCGCAGTGGTTGAGAGTCCGCCTGCCGATGCAGGGGACATGGGTTCATGCCCTGGTCCGGGAGGATCCCACGTGCCGCGGAGCGGCTGGGCCTTTGAGCGATGGCCGCTGAGCCTGCGCGTCCGGAGCCTGTGTTCCACAACGGGAGAGACCACAACAGTGAGAGACCCGCATACCACAAAAAAAAAAAAAAAAAAAAAATTAGTGTAAACAAAAACACTAAAAATCACAGGATGTAAGTTTTTTTCATCATTTTGCAGTTCAAGAATATAAAATTTACAGATTGTGGGGAATATCCAGGTTTACATACATCAGAGCTGGGAATTGGACCCAGATCCATATTGAAAACCCTGATATTTGTATTGTGACAGTGAATGAGGCTCTCATGTGGAAGATTGACTAAGAGATATTAAAACCATTAAAGAAAGAAGTTTGAACCATATAGTAGCAAATTGTCCCAGGAAAAAATTGGCCAAAGCACACATCAAACACCCAGCATCCCTGAAAATTATGAGATGGATTTTATTCATGGAAGGAGGTGTAGATAAAGAAAGCCAGAGCCTGGATTAAAACCAGAGCCAGAATGAAGTTTATAAAATATTACAAACATAATTCATAGAAGTTTTATTTGTCTGCTTTTGTTTGTTTTGTTTTGATTAATAAAATGTAGGAGGGATAGGTCTGTTGTATGGAAAAAAATTCAGCAATACAGCATAAATAGAATAAAATGAGAAGGTAGGATGAGTGAACTCAAACCTTGTTTTAATCTTCTCTTGCAAGAATATACTGAAAGTTCAAAACGGTAGAAAAATATGATAAATAGTACATTTAAATTCTAGGTAATTTGAATATTATAGGAAAATTCCAACTTGATTTTTGTACACTGATTCAGACAAAAGTTCACAGATTGCTAAATTAATTTAAAGATGGGAAGCTGAGAATACTATTTCTATTTAGAGGTGATGGAGAAAAAAGTCAAATATGACAACATATTTTATTTCTAAGTTTATAGAAATAGAAAGCAGTCAAAAACAGGGTATTTATTTTGGAGAAGAGAAGATAAAGAGGTGACAAAAATAATTTCTTACAAATACCTGAAGGACAGTTATGTGGAAGACACAATGCCTTTAAAATGATTTTTCTCAGATAGGAGAAAAATAAAGGGGAATAGATGGAATTTTTAGGAAAGAATATTTTGCAAAGGCTTTACTCATGAGAAAACTTGGGAGTGCTTACTCACTAATATGGTCATTCCTTATAAAAGGAGACTCTGTGTGTTTGGTGTGGACTTTTACTCTTTTTTACTTTCTATACTTCCAAGTTGTTTCTACTTTTCCTCTATAAACAAAACTTGGGGATGTTGGCTTTTTGAAAAAAATAATCAGGAATGGCCTGATTGATAAGTAGCACTTAATTAGTTATTTGATGCAGTGTAGCAGCCTGAAAGGGGAGAACTAGAAATGTGGAGAAAGTTATTTCCAGGCAAAACAAAGAGCATGTGTAAAGGCCTTCATATTGGAAGGGGTTTGCCTTGTTAAAGAATAAGGTGAAGACTAGAGTGTAGTGACTGAGGGAAAGTGTGAAACAATGGGGAGAGGCAGTAACAGAAGGCTATGCCATGATAGGAAGGCATTGGCTTTCACTTTGACTGGGGTCAGAAGCCATTTACAATACTTGAAAAGAGAAGTAGTTTGAACCAAGAGATTGTTTTCCCCCAGCTTTATTGAAATATAACTGATAAATTAAAATTGTATATATTTAAGGTATATAACTTGATTTATATATATATATATATATATATATATATGTACATTGTGAAATAATAAACACAGTCAGTTCACTCAAGTTGCTATATTGAGAGTAGAAAGAAGTTAAAAACAAAGAATCCATTTAGTAGACTACCATGGTTGTCTGGGTGAGAGACTATGATTACTTGGACCAGGAAGAAAACACTGGGTGTATGAAAAGTGGTACCAATTTGAATATTTCACTAATAACCAACAAGATTTACTAAAAAAATGGATGAAGGTTGTAAGATAAAGAGAAGGATAAAAGGCGACTGCAAGATATTTGGTTTAAACAATGGGAAAGTTGGAGAGACAGAATAATTACAGGGCAAAAAGACTTGAGAAAGTCCAGCAATGCATCATAAGTCAAGGACATAATAACCAGGCTCAAATTGGAGAGGCCTATTAAAATACAGGTAATTTTGGCAATTGATAATTTGGTTCAGGAATTCAAGAAGATCTAGGAAGGAAGGGTGTGCCATTTGGGAAGTACTGGAGAGTATATGACTTTTAAATCAATGGAGCTATAGATGAAATCACATGGGAGTAAGCAGAGTTAGAGAAGAGGTTTAAAGGCAGAGTTCTGCACATGCCAAATTATAGAGATTGGGAGGTAAGGAAAGTGAGTAACAATTGAGGAAGTAGGAAAATCAGGAGAGTGTGGTGTCCTTAAGAAGCTACCTGAAAACAGTGTTTCAAGATAATGAGAATGATCACTGCTGATAAGTCAAACCAGATGAAAGACTTGAGAACTGACTAGTAGATGTGCAAACAGAGTTGTCAGCAGTGATCTTGGCAAAATACACTTTAGTAGAGTGATTAAAGCAACAGTATTATCGGGGAGAGTTTAATAGAAGATAAGAATCTAACACCCAGGGTCAATGAGGATAGACAAATCATGAGAAGCAAATCATTTTGCTACAGTGAAGAGAAATGGGATAGTAAATAGAAAGAGACAGGGAGTCCAAAGAGCTTTTATTTTAGTTGTTTGCTCTTTATTACTTAATTTATTTAATTAAATATTTATTTAGGATGGAGAAATTACACAAAATTTGCCTGCTGATGGATGTGATCCAGTGGAAAGGAAAATGAGGGGAATTGGAACAATGCCCTTGTTAGGTGAGTGGGGAGAGGGTGTCATGAATAGATGGAGAAGTTAACCCTTGAAAGTATCCATAGTTCAAGACTGGAAGATGTAGTTAGAGGTAAAGAAGTGAGTGGATAAATGTGCTCATGGTAAGGAGGTAGCAGCCTTCTAAAGGCCCCTTTTTTGTCCATGAAACTCAAGGAGGATCAGTTTAAATGATATTTTGTCTTCTTATTTCTGCTGCCAGATTCATCACATGCTCAAGTATTAACCAAGTCACCTTTCTAAACTACCCTAACTCCAAACCAGGGCAAGGGCCTTTGGCATTCATTTTATTTTACATGAGGATTTTCTGACCACTACAGCACAACAAATACATGGGTATATCAAAAAGCAATATGTTCTTACAGTGATTCAAATAATGAGGGCTTAGCATGGAATTATTCAAGAAGATAATTGACACAGAAGACCAAGAACATGTAAAAAAATTTAGTATGTGATGAAGGTAGGCCTTCAAATTGTTGGGGAAAGAATGTGATGGTTTTAAAATGGAGTTTCTGTGACTAACTTACTCTTTGGAACCGAAAAGACAAAGTTAGATCCTTATTTTTATCCTAAAATAAAAGCCAGATTGATTAAAAGTATAAATGAACAGCAAAGAGAGAAATTAATTCATTGAAAAAATAGCCTGTTTATATGACAGTGTAGAAAATGTTTTAAACAAGTTTATTTTATCAAATTAATATCATATATATTTAAAATATGATCTAAAATAAAAATTAGCGGACCACTATGTGTAGCTGTTTCTTCTGTTTTGTACCTGCATGTTTATAAATATTATAGTACACATATGTTGCTATTCCTTGTTTTATCAAATACGGACACTTACCTATTTGCTTTCTTTTATAGTAGAAGAGACTTATCTCATCTACCTCTATAAACCACAGTTTCTCTCCCATCCACACAGTACATTTTGATTTTTTTCCTCTAACATGTGATATTTTGTCTTAAAAACAGTTTTGGGAGAGCCAAATGTTTAAGCAGACCTTATTGATTGTGGACTTCCTGTGGAAAGCCCATGTTAAAAATAGCTTGCATTAAAGAGCCCTTAAACACTTGTATTACAAAGTCTTTTTCTGGAGCAATTTAATCTTCCACAGAAGAATCTCCCAGTCTCCTTTCTGAGGGTTTGTGTGGTTGCCTGATTCTAAAAGCAGACGATGGGAAGAAGCCTGGTCAGCTTTCAGACTCTCCTGTACCCACCACATGCTTCTAGCTTTCAGGCTCATCTTTGTTCATTGCTGGGCTGAGACACCTGAGTTCAGACCATTTCCAGTTTGGATTCCCTTGAGGATAAACTTATTTTTTTCCTCCTGCCTCATTTTTGGGAGTTAAGGCTCAGAGTACATTTTTGTTTGAGGCCATGTATATCAGGTCTGCAGTACCCAATTCTTTTGTCCTCAAGTCTTCAGGTTTTCTCCATCTCCAAGAATTTTAGTGTGAAGTTTCCTCTACCCTACTAAGTCAATTGTTCTAATTTAGCTGATTTCAGTCTTCCAAAAATTACTTAAATGACTGTTTGCTGAAATTTCCCTTTTTGTTCTCTTTTTATTAATTCACATAGGGCATTTTTAGTAGTGTTTGAGGAGAGGGAGAAGATAAAAGTTTGTGGAACATCCACAACTGTAAACCAAACTGATTACAAAAATTCTACAAACTAAAAGGAAAATTCTGTAAAGTAAAATTCTATACTAAAGGAAATTTCTATAAAGTAAAAGATTCATGTAATCTTTCCCCCATTCCAAACTCTGCAAATTTGTCACTTTTGATAGAACCCTCACTTGCATCAGCCCACTTCTCATGACTCAGAAAAGTTAACTTCCCCCACCACTTCTTGAAATACAAATGTGCATTTCAAATGTTTGTTGGCATGTACATTTTTTTCTAGAAAAGTATAATCTTCTTGAAATTAGAGTCTATGTTTATTCATCATTATATTAAAAAAAACACAATATCATGTAAAAAGCATATCTTTTGAAATGTTAGCACATTTAATAGAATATAATTAAATGATTATTTAGTGTCCCATATGAATAGAGCCATTAGCTCAAATTTATATCTTTATTTCCACAGATATACATTGTACTTTTTTTCAGCTTATTAGCTTATGTTTTCATTGTCTTCCCTGCAAATAAAAGAATCTCATTTGGGAATTTAATATAATCCACTAGAAAAACTTCAACTGAATGGTATATTAAATCCTCAGAAATCTGAGTATATAGAATATAACAATTTTTGGTACTATCATTTGTGTTCCATTAGCCAACTTTAACTACCATGCTGGAACTATTTCTGATCATTTCTTTTTTTTTTTTTTTTTTTGCGGTACACGGGCCGCTCACTGTTGTGGCCTCTCCCGTTGCGGAGCACAGGTTCCGGACGCGCAGACTCAGCGGCCCTGGCTCACGGGCCTAGCTGCTCTGTGGCATGTGGGATCCTCTCGGACCGGGTCACGAACCCGTGTTCCCTGAATCGGCAGGCAGACTCTCAACCACTGCACCACCAGGGAAGCCCTCTTTTTACTGAGTAATAGAGTCTCTTAAAATGCTTCAGATTATATCTGAAATCAAATGTGAGATATTAAATACAGTCCTTCTGGTAGATGAAAGCATTTTACTTAATTTCTGTGCTTATCATGTTAAGAAAACCGTTAACACATGGCAGAAGGAGATACATCCACAGAATATGCTAAGGAATGGATACATTTTTTATTACAGGCAGTATGAAAAATACACAGTCAGGCCAAGTTAGAACGCATAGCAGTGTAGATCGAAAGTCAGTAAGTTCTGCCTGGATAAGCACACCCTACCTCCAAAATAGAAGGTGAAGATAAGAAAGGATTCTTTCCAAGTACCAGTAGTGAAAACAGTGAATAAACTAATTGCCTTCCAATTAAAGGATGAAGGGAGATGCAAGATTTTTTTTCTTAAAGAAGAAATTTAGCTTTCCTAGCAGTGATTTGCTTGCCCTTAAAAGATTTCAGGATGTTAAGATCATTCATCTGCAGTTCTTCAAAAGCAGATAGATTAAAATGAGACAGTTCTAACTGGCTGAAACATGGGAGATGGCATCAAATCCTGTCTTGAATAAATCTTCTCTAGATCTTAATGCAAAGGAGAAATTATTTCCTCCCTAAAGTTCTGATAGGGTTATCCTGAATTGGTAAAAACAAACAAATTATAATTGGTTTCAAACATTAGAATTTACTCATAAGCAATTTTTCTCATTACTAAACAGCAGACAGAAAAAAGTGTCTAAAAATTGACGGTATTCTAGTGAGCTATTTTTATTTTTTCCTCATTTAAATATCTATTCTTTTCTGTAGTAATTATCACCTAGTACATTGTTTAATAATTATGGTGGTTTATATTATATATTTCATATCTCTCTACAGATACTGTGAAGTTCTTGAGGATAGGTGTAATAATTACTCAGCTATACTAGAGATAAATTATGGATATTTTATGAGCATTGAAATGTGCATGTGGAGACTCTGCCTGGGCCAATAGATGTGGCAAGGAAATGGATAACAGATTAAGATAAGTCTCAATATACCTATAGGCAGTTCTTTTTTTTTCTTTCTTTTTTTTTTTTTTTTTTCGGTATGCGGGCCCCTCACTGTTGAGCACAGGCTCCGGACGCGCAGGCTCAGCGGCCATGGCTCACGGGCCCAGCCACTCTGTGGCATGTGGCTTTCTCCCAGACCGGGGCACGAACCCGTGTTCCCTGCATTGGCAGGCAGACTCTCAACCACTGCGCCACCAGGGAAGCCCTTTGGAAAACATTTTTAAAGGTCACAGAATAATCATAGTTTTTCCCATTGATTAAGATCACTTTACACAATTTCAGTTGTGTGTGTATTTTATTATCTGGCACTGCCAGAGAAGTGAGAACTGCCTGTGTATATAGTTACCATCATAACTGTTTAAGGCTTCCCTGATGGCTCAGTGGTTAAGAGTCCACCTGCCATTGCAGGGGACACAGTTTCGAACCTTGGTGCAGGAAGATCCCACATGCTTGGCGTGGAGCAACTAACCCGTGAGCCATAACTACTGGGCCTGTGCTCTAGAGCCCACGAGCCACAGCTACTGAGCCCATGAGCCACAACTACTGAAGCCTGTGTGCCTAGAGCCTGTGCTCCGCAACAAGAGAAGCCACTGCAATGAGAAGCCCATGCACCACAACAAAGAGTAGCCCCCCTCACAGCAACTAGAGGAAGCCCGTGTGCAGCAACAAGACCTAACACAGCCAAAAATAAATTAATTAAATTAAATTAAATTAAATTAAATTAAAAAAATTCTTTCAGTGTCATACATGACTCCTTCTTCTTTAAAAATAAACTCGAAGGACAGCTCACGGCCCAAGCCCTCACAAGCATGAAAGATAAATAAATACGAGATGAACCCCAAAAGCTTCTTTTCTGTGTAGAAAAACTTTATGCTATAGCATAAAAATTAAACAGAAGGTATCAATAGTCTCTCAATGAACCACTAGTGATTATTTTAATTTTTATAAGATTAGAAGAATACAGAATTTTATACTTTGAAGTGACATCTGTGGTCATAGATGACAACTACAAATCAGGGGAAAACTCCTTGGATAGCATTTCAGAGGAAAATATTATTGTATTTGTTTATATTTACTCTATTGCTAAATTGAATTGAGAAAACTATCACTGTAATTTTGTTGTTGTTGTTTTAAATTTCCATTATGAGCTAGTTTTGTCAATCAGACATCTTCTAGTAGACACGTGGTAAAAATGGTTTGAAATGTACAGATCCTTCTTGATCTCTCTATCTCTTCCTATCACATTACAACTGCCCTTTGCCTCCATAATTCTCCCCACTTCCTCCACAACCACCATCTTGTAGGTCAGATCCATGCTCATCAGACTGAGATTGAGATCTAAGCTTCTTACCACAGTTGTGTTGCATGACTCCCAAAGCAGCAGTTCTGTAGATAATGGCTTCAAATGCATCAAGTTACACAAGCCTCCTGCTGCACACTCACCCATTTAATATTTTATCAACAATGAATATGTGTGTTTATGCATATGTCTGTGTGTGCATGTATGCTTGAGGAGAGTGAAATGTGGATATTATGGGATGGTCATAATTGGGCTCTTCATTGAATATAACAACAACACTACCAATGATAATGAAAAGATAAGCAGTGATAACAACAAATAACATCTACTGAGAATTTACCATGTTCCTGACAATATTCTTAACAAGTAGGTGGCTTATTTAATGTTGCCAGTGACTGTATGAGGTAAGAACTATTAGTAACCCAGTTTTAAAATCAGAAAATAAAGAGAAAGTTTAAGTAAATTCCCCAAGAACACACAGGTAGACAATATTGCAGCCAAGATCAGGAATCAAGACTTTTTCTCTCCAGAACACATATCCAATAACCACTATACTACACTTTACATAAAGATTCAGAAATGGGGCCAAATGCATGGTCTACTTTAGCTATGGCTTTCTTCCAAATAGGCATAGGAAAGGCAGCAGTGGGAAATGAGTTGCTAAATGGGTGGGAAGCAGTAGAGTAAAATAAATGAACATTTAGGATTCAAAAGTTGAGTGTTTGCACAGTAGCTGCAGGATTCACTCCATTTGCATGAGAATTTTAGATGGAGTTGTCACCTGACTCAGTCAGAATGGCCACCAGCAAAAAGTCTACAAATAACAAATGCTTGAAAGGATGTGGAGAAAAGTGAACCCTCTTAGACTATTGGTGGGAATGTAAATGGGTGCAGCCACTATGGAGAACAGTTTGGAGGTTCCTTAAAAAACTAAAAATAGAGTTACCATATGATCCTGCAATCCCACTCCTGGGCATATATTTGGAGAAATCTTTCCTTTGAACAGATACATGCACCCCAATGTTCATTGTAGCACTATCTACAATAGTTAAGACAAGGGAGCCACCTAAATTTCCATGTCTATCGATAAATGGATGCATAAAGAAGATGTAATACACACACACACACACACACACACACACACACACCGGAATATTACTCAACCATAAAAAAAGAATGAAATGATTCCATTTGCAGCAATGTAGATGGACCTAGAGATTGTCATACTAAGTAAGCCAGACAGAGAAAGACAGAAATCATATGATATTGCTTATATGTGGAATCTGAAAAAAAAAAGATACAAATGAACTTATTTATAAAACAGAAATAGACCCACAGACATAGAAAACAAACTTATGGTTTCCAAAGGGGAAGGGCAGGAGGGATAAATTTGGAGGATGAGATTAACATATACACACTACTGTATGTAAAATAGATAACTAACAAGGAACTGCTGTATAGCACAGGGAACTACATCCAATATTTTGTAATAGCCTATAAGGGAAAATAATTTGAAAAAGAAGATATATAGAGAGTGAGATATATAGATATAGCTATAACTGAATCACTGTACTGTACACCTGAAACTAATATGACATTGTGTGTTAGTCAGCTGAACTTCAATAAAAAAAGACAGTATTTGCAGAATTCAACATGCAAAGGCAAGTCAGTCAACTTAAGTCATCATTACAGACTGAAAATTTATACAGGTTCCAGTAGAGTTTCAGTCATATTTTCAAGGATAGATATATGAGAGTTTAACATTTTAAAAAATCTGAATAATCCATGATCTTGCTCTAGTTCTTTGAGTTTAATATCTGGGTAAACAAAGCCAATAGAGATCATACAGTATATTGCATATGGCATTTTGTTCCATCTCAGTCTACTCAAGCATACAAATGATTCAATTCGTAGAGTACCAAAATGCCTGCTTGAATTTTGTTCCGAGTTTCTCTAAAAAAAGTGCTACACTGCTCAGCGAGTTTGAATTGATTGATTAAAAATCTTTTATAGATTCCATCTCATAGAATCATAAAATTATTAAATTTCACAATAGGAAGTACTTTGGAGTGAGGAGTTTTTTCTGCTTTCAAACTCTGCTTTCTTTAATACTTGATTAAAAGACCAAAATGTAGACAATTTGATTTGCTAAATACATGGGCAAACTTGATTTCATTTTGAAAAGAATCCGGCAAATTATTGACACTTGCATTGTTTGGAAATGATCACAGTTAATCTGCCCAGAAACTTAATAAAATATCTTATTCACGGGTAAATTGAATGAGAATATACAAAAGTAGTTTTCGTGTTAAGTAAACGTGAAGGTTAATGGATAAATGGCCACTGAGGGAAAAAAAAGGTATTTTGTTTCTTCCTGTGTCTTTGCTATAAAAAAGCGTTTGCATCTATCAAAGTTAGTTGATTCTGAAGCTTGAAATTGAGAGGAAACTGCAATTTAAGAAACTGTAAAAGAACATTCTGTACTCTCCTTGAACTTCTATGCCCCAGTCTCTACATGTATTTTCATTTTGTCCTTAGTCTTTTGAGATTGCTTTTGAGGAATAATATGGGCTCCCTCTGGTGACTAATTTCACACCTAAACATTCCCATGGCAGTTAATTAAGAAGCTGCTGTCTCCAAATCATATGCTTGTCTTATGCAGAAAAGTATGTGAGGTTATAGGCCTATAGGGAAGGTTAAATTAAAAAAAAAAAAAAAATCCAGAGCACTGGCTCTCTACTGAATGCACAGAGTAACTAACTTCATCGCATTAAATTCCCCAATTGGTGCTAGCTTTTATTTTATTTTTTTTTCTTTTTATTGTAGCTGTCATTAGAGTGAGAATATCTTGACATTTTCAGGCAAAATACTTCTTAAATAAAGACAAAATTAAATTATTTTAAAACAATATAAATTTTTTTCGACGTGTTGGTGCACACAGCAAATGGAGCAAGGCTAGTGGAAATAAGAAATCAATGCGAGACGTGAAGGATTTATCCAAGTCTAATCTCTTCAAGCTGCACAACTCTTCATCAGCTTAAAAGAGCCTGGGTAAGGCTCCCTCCCACTATTATGTAGCAAATGTCAGGCTCCTCATTCAGCCTATTCTTCTGTTTCTTTTTTTTTCTATATTTTTTCTCTCTTTCTTTCATTCTAAGAAATAAAATGTATTCTAAGAGATATAATTAAGGTATTGAACCATGTTCTGGTCCCATACTCATTCTTTACTCAGAAATAACCATCATCTTGAAGTTGCTATGTATGTTTTCTATTTAGCAGTTATATTTTCAAAACACGTGTCTACATAAACAATCTTGAAATTGGATATCATTTTCTGTCTGTTTATAATTTACCTAGGTTGGTATTATTGTGTGTGTGCCTTCCTACAACTGGTGTCTTTATCCACCTGAGATTTTAGATTCATTCATGTTGATGTGTGTAAATATAGTTTATTTTCTTTACCTGCTATCAACTATAATACTATAACATCATTTATTTATTCAGACCATTTATAATTGCCACTTAGGTTGTTTTCATTTTTCTGTCAACCTAAAGATTCAGAGCGTCTCACGGCCTTTTCCTCTTCCACATATATGCGGGTTTCTCAGGAGCGCAGTCTGTGAAGTTGGATTGATGGATCTCAGTGAATGCACATGTTTAACTCTATTAACTAATACAAAATTGCTCTTCAAAGCGATTGTTTCTGCTTACTTTCCCACCACTTCTTATTTACTCTATGAGAACATTTTGCCCAGTGAGTAAACAAATGTTCTCAGTTTAATTCCTACCATTCTCTGTAACACTTTTAAAAGCGATTTCCAAAACTAGCTTCACTTATGAACAACTGACCATTTTCACACCTTTTCCCTAGTCACTCTCTTTTTCTACATGACACTATAAATCTAAACACTTTCTTACTCCTATGGATTCTGATATAGTAGGGAAGGGAGAGATATTAACATTCACACTACTAATGTAACAAGAAAGAGCTAAATCAGACTCCACATTGGATCTGTTTCTTTGAATTTAACCTTTGCTTTTCATTGTTTTTGTTATTATAATCATACATAATGGCCTGCCTCACGGAACCCAGCGCGCCTCCTGTTCAGTTCACAGGGAGACAATCTGACCCTGCCCACCTGTGAATTGCTGCAAGAAAGAAGAAATTAACACATCCCCTCAACCAAGGATGGTCATTACTGGAGACGTTTTGCAAGACTGTTGGCCCTTTTACTTTACTTCCTCATCGCCTCTCCCTCTCGGATTCTGTAAAAGAAACCGGCATCCAGACCCCCATAAGATGGTTAAACTACTCACTTCTCTTTTCTTTCAACATCATCTAACTTCAAGTCATTTCCCTTTGTTTTGTAAGATATTTTACAAGGGCCTTTCAGTTTTCTTCTAGATGTTTTCTCTGTCAGCTCCCTTGGCAGCAGATAGTAATAAGGTCCATGTGAATGGCTTTTGTACTTCAGAGACCTTCAGCACAGTATTTCAGGAATCCTCATGTATCCCAAACACATTTATATTTGAATTTTTTAACTGTAAATAGATTTAACCCAGAAAGACATCTTCTTTTATTTACACAACTCCAGAACCACTTGCTCTAAATGCAGTTGAAAAAAAAAATAGCCATAGCAAACATCATTTTAAGTTTTTAAGTGTTAATTTCAAATGAGCTTTATTGCTGCCCAGAAAGCTACTCCTTCTCCCTAGTTTTTTTTTCCTGTATCAGAAGCAAAAATTTCCACTCTCCTCAAACTATTAAGTCTACTTTCCAAATCCTCACTCTTTATTGACATCCGTACTTCTCGTTTCACTGAACAAGCGGTAACAAACCAAAAATAACTTCTATGCACTCCCAAAGCCACATCTACCATTTTAGATGGAACCCTGCCTTACTTGGCCTTCTCTTCTGCTATGGTGGTGAAACGATCCATAGAGCTTTCTTAGGCAAGCCTCTTACTTATATTCTCAATCCCATCTATTCAAAGATGTGACCCCTGCAATGGACCCATTTCAACCCTACATTATCAACATGTCCAGCTCAGCTGGATTATCACCATCATCATACCCCAATGCAACAATATCTCCCGTACTAAAAACTCATAAAATCTTTTTGGACATCAAATCCCCTCTGAAGAAACCACCTGGTTTCCCTGTTTCTCTTTGTAAAAAAAAATGCTGTTTTCGTTTCCCCCTCCTCCCATTTTCTCCTGAATTTACCACAGTCATATTTTATTTTCTCAACCTTAATAAAAGTAACACTGTAACAGTGTTACTAAAAGTAACACTGGTTGTAGCAACATGAGGGTCATTGCTGTTAATAGCTATTAACCCATTGAGACAGCAATGACCCTCATGTTGCTACAACCAGTGTTACTTTTTCTGACCTCACTTTACTCAACTTGTTACATTTGACATGGCTGATCATGCCCTCTTGAAACACTTCCTTTCCTCCCACTCTCTTTCCCCTACTTTACTAAACATTTGTTGCTGAACCTTCCCAATATCTAAATTTGGAGAACCTTCAGACTCATTCCGTGAAACTCTCATCTTATCTCTCTTAATGGTTGCATCCAGAACTATGAGTTTAAATGGCATTTGTATTCGAATGCCAGGTATATGAATTTTCCTATCTGACATCTGCATGTGAAAGTCTAGATGTCAACAAATCAAAGCCACTATGCTGAAATTTAAACCCTCATCTTCTCCTCAAGTCTTCTTTTCCCTTTTCTTATTTCTTGTTAACCCACTAGATGGTAACTCTATCATCCCTATTGCCAAGACTAAAAACCTTCGAGATATTATAGACATATCTCTTTATCTCATATTCCTCATCTATTGATACATATTAGCAAATTCTGTTGATATTTTTCTTTAAAACATATGCACAGTCCAACCACCTCTTCCTAATGTATCTCTATCTTAAACTATCTGTCTTGCAAGCCTTTTATTATCTAACACCTGAGAGGTCTCCCTGATTCTACCCTTGCACTCAACAGTATAGTTTTCTACACACTGAATGAATGATATCATTAAAGCTATGCCAAATTTTATATCACTTATTCTCTAAAGTCCCTGCAATTTTTCCATGTATCTTAAAAAAATCCAAAATTATTGCCACATCTACATTAATTTGGCCCTGGCAACCTCTCTTATTTCATATACTACCTCTTTTCCCATTGCTCACTTCATTCCAGCCATTTGGTTTTTGTGGTATTCCTCAAGCACACCAAGCATCTCCTGTGTTAGGGGCCTTGTATCCATTGTTTCATTTTTTCTGGAATCTTCTTCCTCAGACCTTTGCATAACTTCCAAGCTTGCATCAGTCATTTACCCTCTTAGGTAAGTCTCAGACCACTCTTTCTAATACAGAATCTACCATTGTCTAACCAAGACTGTATTTACTTATTTTCACAGAATATATGATCACTTAACACTTTTTGCATTTATTTGTTTATTGATTATTAACTATTTAGTCTGATAGAATTAACCACAATGAATACAGGGGCTCTTTGTTTCACTGTATCCCTGGCACCATAAAGGAGACATTTAATAAATATTTGTTGAATATTTATTCAACAATAATACTGAATAATATTGAATTTCCTAGGCACAACTTTCTGTGCACTCACCTCTACTAATATTCAAGTCATGAAAGATGATTTTTCTTTTCAACATTAGCTGTGCTGCTTAAGATGATTTTTATGTTCACTATCAGCTTCTTCCTTACTCGGATTTTTGCCTCATATAATCTGAATTTAATTCTTTCCCATTTCAACTGCCTCCCTGAGCACTGGAGATTCTAACCATTTTCTTATATTTCCTTTACGAATTTAAGTAAAGAAAATGCAATCACTAGTTTTCCAGTCCTATTCCTTATATAAATAATAATTTTCATTAAAATAATAAAAGTATGTTTATTGTATTAAACTTTGATGTAGAGATATTTGGAAATCAAGTTGTAATTTGTTACAGGCAATGATTTCTTCTAATAACCCTTGATAATAACTCTACTTTTTGTCTAAGGGTACTGAAGAGGTATCATTTTGTAAAATGTTATTTTGTATATGAAAACTGTATTTGTTGTGTAAGTTAGGAGTGAAATACAGGCTCCTTCAGTAGTAGGAGACAATACTAATACTACGTTTAAAAATATTTTGTAAAAGAGGGGATCTAGTATAAAAGAAAATGGGTGGGGAGACCACAAAGACAGAGGTGATATGATAGGTTTCTCAACCTGGTCAAGTGACCTGTGGTTTGAGAACAGACATCAGCTTTCTGAGATCTCTTCATGCTTCAGATCATACACAACTGAGAGATTAAACTTTGAGTTAATCTTTCAAATATCCAAATATGGAACAACTTCATTGATTATTTTCCACATTGACATTCTGAGCAAATCATCTCTTACTTAATTTCTCTTCTGCTTCTAAGACTCAAACAGCCCTTCGGACTTGTCATATGACATATCTTGGAACCAAGAATAATAAAAAGAAAATAAAAGAGTTTTTGTCTCTTTTTCTTTCTTTCCTATATTATTATTTTTTGTTTACTGTTGTTTTTACTCTGGGTAAATAAAGGAATGGACAACCATTTACAAAGAGGACTGAGTCTGCATTATGATCCTGGTTCCTCAGTAGCCTCTGGGAAACTCATCTGTTGCAAAGGAAATATTTAAGAATGTTTATTAGGGATTTTGTTATTCAAACTAAAAATGCTTGCCTGTAATCTAAGCTCTAGGCCAGTCTTTTTCATTCATCCTTAGTTATGCTAATTCTTGTTTTTAATTATTTTTCCCCAAGCAACTCTTCAAAATGTCTTTTTTTCCCCTTAGATCTTAAATTCACTTTCACCCTTAACCAAGGATTTGCCTTTTGCATCCTTGAGAAAATTGAGTTATTCTTGAGTGGAATCCCTTAGTTCTGCCATTATCCACCCCAAATTATAGAAAAATTAACACATATTTCATTATGTTCTCATGACACAAAGTAAGATAGAATTTATCCTATTCTTACCAGTATAGTAAAATAAACATATCAGTGTATAAAGGTACAACAAACTCATCAAACGTATTTCTCTGGAGATCAAATAGAAGCAGAATCAATACAAGAGAAAATAAAGTATCTTTTCTAGTAGACACAATGCAGTTCTTTGAGGACTATTTTGGGACTCTCAAATAAATACTTTAAGTTATATTTTAATATATATGGAGTATTTTTAAATTTAAATATGAAAATTAAAAATAAATATAAACTTTGGATCTCAAACTCTCTCTCTTATTAACTCGTTCTCTAAGACTATAGTATTCTAAGAAGATATCAGGTTTCAACAGTATAATATTTTCCCCCCCCCTTTGGAAACTTGAGTTTCTACTTTAAAATTCAAGGAATGAACTTAATTCCCCAGTGTTTTCTTGTGGAAAAAAATTTTAATTATTTAGATCTAATTGATTTTAGCAATTTTCAAATCTTTATCACTTGTTTCTAGTTGTCATAACTCATACATTTCTCCCAGTATTTTCTCTACGGAAAAAAATTCTGCATTATTCAGTATGTAATTTCAACTAACAGAAGTGGGAAAGATAATTTAGCAAGACACAGGAGCAACATTAATCATGGCAGTACTATGTCATTATATTACACCCCACCTTGAACTTAATTTTGATTGGAACTTAAAATATTATCTTTGCTACTGATAACCATTCTAACCAAGTTTTCTTGTTATAAATACTTTTCCTGTGGATAAGGTTTTGTGGAGACTCTAAATTAATGTTTTAGGGACACTAAGATCTGCTATAAGATGGTGGAGAAATTAATTAATGTTAAGAATCTTTACTGTCTGTAAGAAACACAAAGTTATGATTTTAATGGTATCGTTTTAGGGAAAAATAATCTGTTCTAATGTGTCAGTTACAATTAAAAGGAAGAGACTACATTTACATTTCTAAGGATAAGCTTAGATTTAGCTTTTTCAACCCTGCCAAAAGCAATAGATTGAAGCCCCAAATCAATCAAACACCCATTATTGGTACTGTCTACTGCTCAGAATTCAGCATGATCGCATCCTTTGAGTTGAGTTGACTTTACAGATAGCTTTGACTATGATGATGATATTAACCAAGTAATTTGTTTTCACATATTGTCTGCTTTTTTCACAGATCTTTGATTATCAAGTTTTAGATTTTATATAGTAACACTTCAAACATTTCTCAGCTCCTACTACCACCCACAATAAATGAAGTGAATATGAATGAATGCATTTTAAATAGTTTCTGAATTTGTTTACATATGTATTGAAGCAGCCCAATAGAGTATCAAAGACTAGTAATCCTCCATCTCCCAAATATGAGAGACACAATGGTCCTCCAATCATTTTACAATGAACATGTATCTAGAAATTGCTTTTTTAAAGTAAGAAAAACATGTTCTTTCAAAGCAAAGTAATTTAAACAATGTGTTCAGCAATACTAATTTAATGTAGTCAACAAATAACTCAACAGTTACTATTTTAGATTGGAAAAAATAACTTTTTATCTTTTAAATAAATGAAGAGATAGTACATGTTCATGAATTGGAAGACCCAATATTACTAAGGTAACAATTATTCCCAACTTGATTTATAGATTCAATGCAACTCCAGTCAAAATCCCAGAAAGCTATCTGTAAATATTGACAAATTGATTCTAAAATTTTTGGAGAAAGGAAAATGACCTATTATAGATAACCCAATACTGAATAAGTGAAACAAAGTTGGATGATGCACAGTAAACAATCTGAAGACATTATAAAACTACAATATTCAAGGCAATGGAGTGTTGGTGAGAGAGCTCACAAATTGACTCACACAAATACAGTGAACAGATCTTTGACAGAGAAGAAGACAAATTAATGGAGAAATCATAGTCTTGTCCACAAATCTATGTTAGCAGAATTGGACCTCCATATGCAAAATATGAACCTATATACAGAATTTATATCTTACACAGACATTAGATTAAAATGGAATATAGAAATTAACAGTATAATGCAAATCTATAAGACATTGAAAACACTTGTGGTAAAATTGACATGAAATTAGATTTTGTGATGAAATTTTAAGTAAAATGCCACTAGCATGACTCATAAAAGAAAAAAAAATGATAACTTGGATGTTATTAAAATTAAAAACTACTCTATGAAAGATACCAATAAGACAATTAAAAAGAAACAAAAACATATGTCTGATAAGGAACTTGTATCCAAAATATACAATACTTGATTCTTAAAAACAACACTTAAAATTAAAATTCAAGAATGAAAAATGAACAGGGCAATTGAAAATGGTAAAATAGATGAATGGCAAATAATCATATGAATATATTATCAGCATCTTTTGCCATTGGGTAATTGGAAATTAAAACAACAATGAGATGCCACTACATACCTATCAAAATGACTAAAATTTAAAACACTGACAATTATTGAATGCTGAAGTGGATGTGGAGCTAAAGGATTTATTCATTTATTGTTGGGATGCAAAATGGTACAGCGACTTTGGAAGATTGTTTGGCAATTGCTTACAAAGCTAAATGTAGTTTTATCATATAATTCACCTATCAGGCTCCTAGGTATTTACCTAATTGAATTAAAAAGTTATGCCCATACAAAAACCTGTGCATTAATGTCTATAGTGACTTCATTCATACTTGCTATAGCTGAAAGCAACCAAGATGTCCTTCAATGGGTGAATGGACACAAGCTGTGGTATATTCTTACAATGAAGTAATACTCAGTAATAAGATGTGAGCTAGTAAGCCACAAAAAGATATGGAAGAACTTAAACGCATATTGCTAAGTGAAAGAAGCCAGTATGAAAACCTCCATATGTTTCCAACCATATGACATTCTGGAAAAGGTAAAATCATAGAGAGAGTAAATAAATCAGTGGCTAACAGGTTTGGCAGAGGTTGGAGGAGGTGGAGGGTTGGATAAGTATATCACTGGGGATTTACAAGCATACCTCAGATATTGTGGGTTTGGTTCCAGACCAACATAATAAAGCAAATATCTTAGTAAATTGAGTCACACAATTTTTTTCCAGTTTTCCTGTTCATATAAAAGTTATGTTTACTCTAAACTGTAATCTACTCAGTGTTTAATAGTATTTTGTTTAAAAAAAAATCTTAATTTAAAAATATATGTTTTTGCTAAAAATGTTAACCATAATATGAGGCTTCAGCAAGTTGTAATCTTTTTTGCTGGTGGAGGCGCTTGCCTCCATGTTGATCAGGTTGCTGGGGCAGATGTGGCAATTTCTTTAAATAAGACAACAATGCAGTTTGCACCATCAATTGATTCTTTCTTTCATGAATGAGCATGCAATAATGTTTGATAACATTTTACCCACAGTAGAATATCTTTCAGTTAGAGTCAAATCTTTCAAACCCTACCATTGCTGTATCAACTAAGTAAAATCCTAAATTCTGTGTTGACATTTCAGCAATCTTCATATCATCTTCACCAGAAGTAGGTTCCATCTCAAAAAATCAGTTTAATTGCTCATCCGTAAGAAGTAACTCCTCTTTTTTTAAAAATTTTATCATGAAATTGCAGGGATTCAGTCACATTTTCAGACCCCACTTCTAATTCTAATTCTCTTGCTATTTTCACCACATATTAATTACTTCCTCCACTGAAGTGTTGAACACCTCAAAGTCATCATTAGGGTTGGAATCAACTTCTTCTAAGCTACTATTAATGTTTATATTGTGATCTCTTCTCATGAATCATAAATGTTCTTCATGACACCTGGAATGGTGAATCCTTTCCAGAAGGTTTTCAATTGACTTTTCACAGATCCATCAGAGGAATCACTATCTATGGCAGCTACAGTCTTAGAAATGTATTTCTTAAATAACAGCACTTGAAAGTCAAAATTACTCTTTGGTCCATGGACTACAGAGTGGATGTTGTATTAACAGGCATGAAGACAACATCAATCTCATTGTACATCTCCTTCAGAGCTCTTAGGTTAACACGTGCATTGTCACTAAGCAGTGATATTTTGAAAGGAATCTTTTTTTTTTTTTTTTTTTTTTTTTTTTTTTTTTTTCTCCTGAGCAGTAGGTCTCAACAGTGGGCTTAAAATGTTTAGTAAACAATGCTGTAAATAGATGTGCTGTCATCCAGGCTTTGTTGTTCCATTTATAGAGCACAGGCAGAGTAGATTTAGCATAATTGCTAATGGACCTAGGATTTTTGGAATGGTAAATGAGAATTGGCTTCAACTTAAAGTCACCAGCTGCATTAGGCCCTAACACGAGTGTCTGCCTTTTGAAGCTTTGAAGCCAGGCATTGATTTCTCCTCTCTAGCTATGAAAATTCTAGATGACATCTTATTCCAATAGAAAGCTACTTTGTCTGCAGTGAAAATATATTATTTAGTGTAGCCACCTTCAATAATTATCTTCGCTAGATCTTCTGGATAATTTGCTACAGTTTCTACATCATTACTTGCTGCTTCACCTTGCATTTTTATTTTATGGAGATGGATTCCTTCCTGAAACCTCATGAACCAACCTCTACTAGCTTCAAACTTTTCTTCTGCAGCTTCCTCACCTCTCTCAGCCTTCAAATAATTGAAGGGATATAGGGCCTTGCTCTGGATCAAGCTTTGACTTAAGGGAATGCTATGGCTGGTTTGATCTTCTATCCAGACTAAAACTTACTCCACATCAGTTTTATCCATAACAGCAATAAGGCTGTTTTTCTTTCTTATCATTCATGTGCTCACTGGAGTATTACTTTTCCTTTGTATTCATAACTTGACTAACTGGTGCAAAAGACCTTGCATTCAGCCTATCTTATCTTGGCTTTCAACATGCCTTCCTCACTGAACTTAATCATTTCTAGCTTTTGCTTTAAAGCAAGAGACATGCAACTGTTCCTTTTGTTTGAACATTTAGAGACCATTGTATGGTTATTAATTGGCCTAATTATAATATTGTTGTTTCTCAGGGACTAGGGAAGTCTGAGGAGATGGAAAGAGATGGGAGAACAGCTGGTTGGTGGAGCAGTAAGAACACACATAGCATTTATCCATTAAGTTCGCTATCTTGCATGGGTGTGGTTTGTGGAGCCCCAAAACAATTAAAATAATACCATCAAAGATCACTGATCACAGATCACCATAACAATTTAATAATAATGAAAAAGTTTGAAATATTGTGAAAATTACCAAAATGTGACACAGAGACATAAAGTGAGCAAATCAGTCAAAAACAGTAGAAGTTCACAACACAAAGGATAAATCTTAATGCATGCAAATTAAAAATATTTTATAGGTCGGCAGTCCCACCATGAAATGCAGAATGTGAAAAATAATCTAAATATACTGCAAATGTGTGTGACAATGTGAAGGGGAAAATGTGATAATGTGCTGACTTAGGTAACTTTGGAAATGAGTGGGTTCTGCAAGACAAAAGACAAACAGAATTGTACAAAGCACTGCCCTCTAGTTAAAAAGGTTGTTCTCCTCTGCTCTGTGGGGATAACAGGTGGACAATTCTGAAACCATTACACCTGTGTATTGTAATTGAGCAATTAAGCAAGTTAATATCAAGTGGTAGAAGTCAGTTATCACACTTATGGAATGGAAGGCTACAGAGAAGCAGGATAGACTGATCCATATAGTAATGGATTAGAGTACGAGACTTCAGTATGCATTCATTTTTAATTTAATAGACGTGAAGATGGTTACAAATAGAAATATATATGTGTGTTAGTACCTTGGTAATATTACACATAAATATCTCCTTGATCTGTTAGCTGGGAGTGCCTAGAAGCAATGACGCTCCAGTAGCAATGAGCACATCTAGTGCCATGATATTTGGTTTTTAATTTTTTTTTTAATTTGTATACAATTTTTAAAGGTTACTTTCCATTTGCAGTTATTACAAATATTGGCTCTATTCCCCATGTTGTACAACACATCCTTGAAACTGTTTTATGTCCAATAATTTCTACCTCCTGCTCCCCCATCACTCTACTGTTCCACTCCCCCTACACTGGTAACCACTAGTCTGTTCTCTATACCTGTGAGTCTGCTTCTTTTTTGTTATATTCACTACTTTGTTGTATTTTTTAGATTCCACGTCTATGTGATATCATACAGTATTTGTGTTTCTTGGTCTGACTTATTTCATTTAGCATAATGTCCTCCAAGTCCATCCATGGTGATGCAAATGGAAAAATTTCATTCTTTTTTAAATGGCTGAGTAGTATTCCACTGTAAATACATACCACATTTTATTGGTTTTAAATACTATTCCCCAATAGAAAACAGGATTCCTTAGAGAAATAGCTTATTCTAGGACTTGGGAAATAGATATACAAGAGCCTAAAGCATCTTGTAATGCCAAAAAAACAAGAAAGTGCTAAAAACAAACAGTCAAGCTAATAAACCAAACAGAAGAGACACAATGATGTTTGTATGTCAAATGGATATGAGGGACAACCAAAAGAGCTCCACTGGCAAACACAGCAATAATTTGAGCAAAAAATGTAAAGTTGTATTGGATTTTAACCTAAAGTATAAAACAAATATCCATGTCTATAATGGCATAAATAAAACATTTAATAAATAATAAATGGGGGAATATAGGCAAATATCCCTTGCAGAACTCCAAATATTTTTTTAGATACTTCACCTTTCAAAGTGGTGGAGCATAAGTCCCCATTCTTTAACTGTGGGCTGGGCACACTGACTTTTTCCAAAGAATACAGTGTGGAAGAAAAGGGGAATGAGTAATTTTATGGTATAGCAACTGGAGAAATACAATCTTAAGTCAGGTGATCAAGATTAACATCAACAGTAATGTCTTATTGATTATGTATCCTTGATATGATGCAATAAGTATGGCAGTTCACCACTGAGATCTTTCTCCCAAAAACATATTCCACAGTTTAGCCATAAGAAAAACATCAGACAAATCTCAGTTAAGTGATATTGTATAAAATACTGGAACAGAATTCCTCAAAATTCTCAAGGTCATCGAAAAACAAGGGAAGTCTAAGAAACCATCACAGTCTAGAGAAGCTTGAGGAGGCATGATGATTAAATATAATGCAATGTCCTGGATAGGATCCTGAAGTTAAAAAAAAAAAAGGACAATAGGGATAAACTAAGAAAATCCAGATGAAGTATGGACTTGGTTAACAACAATATATTAGTCTTTGGTCATTAACTGTGACATATATACTATTTAAGATGCTAATAATAAGAGTGTGGTATGCGGTATATGAGAATTTTATGTACTATCTTTGAAAACATTCTAAAACTACTTTAAAATAAAAAGTTTATTAATATCTATTAGCTAATGATGTGTTTCTAAGTGGTAATTCTGCCATGTGAGTTCCCCTAATTCCCGAGTCTTAAGGATAGAGAAAGTCAGAGGAAAGTGCCAGTGTAATTTATTGCATTATAAAATTAATATTTGTTACTTAAGTAATTTAAACTTTCTAGATTCTCCATTCAATATATGCATTATGTTAAAAACATTTCATCAGCTATGAAGAGAAAAACTTTCAAGATAGATTTTTTTTTTTACATTAATGGAAAGCTTGGCCAACAGTACAGTCTTCAAATAAATGAAAAATTGGGACAAAGTGAGCCACTCCTCCATAAATAACTGTTTTTGTTTAATTGACTATTTTAATTTTTTCATTTACTTTAAAAAGTAAATATTTCTGTAACTTAAGAATTGGCCATTTACCTTTTCCCATTTTTCCTTTTTTTGCTGTCCCCCATATCCTTAAGAAATTGTGAAATAAAAATACACAGTTTTTTTTTAACACTAAAATGGTCAATTCAGATATTCACTTGAGGTAAGGTAGAAAGGAGTCTATGAAGTGTCATGTAGTTCATTTAAGTCTACTGTGCAGAACAATGGTGCTTAATAATTCCAGAGGGGTAATAGTGAGTATGAGTCAGGTAAGGTAATATGTTCCCTGTTGATATGAGTTTAGATTGTAACAGCCTCCAGAATAAATGTCTAACCCTGGAATAAGTTTCACATGTTTGATTCAATAGTCTTAACAAGAAAGAAACTTGCCTGCAATTTAATGTAATGAGAATATTACAGAGGAGCCCTTGAGAACTGTCATTCTACATTTTCTCTCTATTCTCCTACTCTAGGTCCCCAACATGATTCTTTGAAACTTATGAAGTAAGTAATAAAGAAAATTGACCATCTTGCCAAAGACCTGAAGTGCCATCTAGAGAGAATAATTGAGACATGAGAACATTTAGAGAAAGGGACAGAAGGAGGAGGAGGAGAGATTCAGAGAGCAAAAGTCCTGTTTGAAATAGAAACAGATATTATTCAAATGTGAATGAAAGTCAGAGACACTTGAAGAAGAGTTTTGAGGTTTTTGAGGAATGGGCCATAAATATTAAGCTAGGAAATTGGTACCCTACATGAGAGAGAATGCTGAGGCAAGGTAAAGTCCTTTGGAGATATTACTTTGGACTCTCATTTCACAAGATTTTTCCAGAGTTGTTATTCCACATTTTATGCAGTCC
The DNA here is from genome assembly GCF_000442215.2 of Lipotes vexillifer. NCBI lineage: Eukaryota > Metazoa > Chordata > Mammalia > Artiodactyla > Lipotidae > Lipotes > Lipotes vexillifer. Next base: position 892,772 of record NW_006794736.1, read on the forward strand.
CAATTCCTCAAAAATATCTTTGTGCTTATTTACAAATTCTGGTGTGATAGTTCTTGAGAGGCTGAAGAAAAACAGAGTTGAAGCAAAATCAAAGTTTTCTCCACTGTCTCCTTATGAGAGCATATAAAGAAGGAGCATCAATCTTCCTAAACAATAGTTTTGAGTTTTAGATGGTAGAGGGTACTGTAGTGAACTCAAAAGAAACTTAAAGCTCAGCTTTCTGATTACATTCATCCTAATATAATTGAGATGAAGACAGCCAATTAAAGGATAGTGGAGGATGAAATTTGTGTTCTATCTATACTGTTTGAATCTTCATGAGTGTTTTAACTATCTGTCAAAGCAAAACATAGTAAGCAAAACATAGTGGCTTTAAATAACATTATTATAAATCTGTGGGTGGTTCTGCTCCACATTTTTCTCTGAAGTCACTCAAGCAGCTTTATTCAAATGTGACCTTGATTGGTGCTGGAATTTCCAAGATGGTCTCTCAGCCTTCAAGATCTCCCTCATTCTGTGTCATCTCTCATTATTTAGTAGTCTTGTCTGAGTTTCTTTACAGAACGGTGGCTGGCTTCCAGGAGAGGGGGTTCTAAGATAAGCCCCAATGTGCATTTACTCTTCATGCCTCTTCTTTCATTGCCATGCTAATGTCCCAACCATCAAAGCAAACTATGTGGCCAAGCCCAGAGTAAATGTAGGAAAGAATTACATAAATACTTGAGTATAAGAAGGCATGGTTTAGTGGGGGCTACCAATTTAAAAGCCTCTCATAATTAGAATTTCAAAATAAACATCAGATTCCAACAGACTGAATTTAAATTATTTTGCCTTAGGTAATGGAGAAGTTACATGGGAAATAGGGGTTAGGCAATGTTCCAGAATTTTTTTAAACAAAAATATTGGGTTTAGCAACTATCTTCTGGGACCCAATTACCACTTGAATACACCAAATCAATAACTTCATTTGAATTTTGTTCCCTGATGTATTAACAACTGAATTTTGCAGAACTAATTTGTTTTCTGTGTAAAGTCTCTGCTAATATGAATATTTCCAAACACTAAACCATTTCTCCTTTCCCCACACCCTAATCTTGCTCAACACAATAAACACACACACACACACACCTGAAATTAAATTTTAAAAACAACATAAAAGCCTACTAGAATTGATTACATTTTTGATAGAACTGCTCCCAGAATTTTATTTTCCTCATTTCATCATCATTTTAAAAACTACAGCATTTGAAAAGAGTTGAGGGCTTCTCCAGGGGCTTCCCCGGTGGCGCAGTGGTTGAGAGTCCACCTGCTGATGTAGGGGACGCGGGTTCGTGCCCCGGTCTGGGAGGATCCCACATGCCGCGAAGCAGCTGGGCCCGTGAGCCATGGCTGCTGAGCCTGCGCGTCCGTGATCCTGTGCTCCACAGCGGGAGAGGCCACGACAGTAAGAGGTCCGTGTACCAGAGTTGAATGGCTTTCATATATCAGCACTGTGTTTGGCATTGAAGGGATATGAAAGAAGATATAGACATCATTCTTTAATTTGAATATTACTTTTTAATTTAGACATCTTTGTATTTGTTAGGATTTTGTTGAAATTTCAACCGTATTAAGACGTTTCACAAGCGCTATTATATTCATGTTATAGATGATGAAACTGAGGCTTAGAAAAAGGCAGTGAAAGTCCACAGTGGGCAATTGGAAGGGAATCGTGTTCAGACTAGAATTATGATTTTTTGAGTAGAATTCTAGTGCTTCTTTACAATAGAGTAAATGTGAGTTGTATGGGTTTATAGATCTGTGTTTAAATTTTAATATCGACACAGGCAAATTATATAAACCTGTGAAAATGCAGATTCTGTGTTTTAAATATTATAATTGTTGTGTTTACCTTATACAATTAGTATGGTTATATTAAATGCCACATCAGGTTATCTCTTTGAGGACACAACTGTTGCCCCTAAAGCCTTGCAGGCTACTTAAGCAGTAAGGTATGATCATGTAAACCAACAGCATTACATAACAAAAGTGTTGAAAAATAGAACAAATAATAAAAAAAAAATGGCTAAATGTTCAATTGTGTAGCAGTGAAAGAAGCAATATATAAGCTTGTTGAAGAGAAAGAGCAGTGAGGGCTGATGGAGTCAGAGAGGACTTGATAGAAAAGGTGACACTTGAACTCGGCCTTAAATCGACTATACTGGTAGCTTTTGTCCTTTGCCTGTAGCCTCAGCAGAGTTCACATTCATGTTCACAGATATGAAGACCATTATCAATCACATCACAACCATGAAGATTTTGACCCTTTTGCCACATTGATTAGGCATCACATTGATCTGCCCTGCATTATTTCAGTTCACCCTCCTATCCTCCTTCCTCCGTCTCTATTGTACAAGTGCCTGCACTCTGCCCTTCCAAGGTCTAAGTACCCATTTCCAGTTTATCTTGCCTGGATTCCTTGTACTGAAAAGCACCAGGTTCTATATGATAAGCATTTACATTGGAGAAAATGTGCTTTCCAAAAATGTAAGTGCTACTACTCTAACTACCTGAGGTGATAGAACAATAGTGAAATTTAATAAAGAAGAAATGAAATGTTCAGTTGGAGACCAAAATTGTTTTACAGCAGGACAATAAAATAAAACACAAGCCAGTTGCCCTCAGCACCAGACTATTATTCACTCACAGCAAAACAGGAAGTAGCCCTCGGGGTTGCTTGAGCAGAAACAGATGAATGATGAGAGTTTTATTTCTTTCCTTTTAACCTCTGAGGAGCTATGGAGGAAGAATAGAAGACACATTAAAGCAAAAGGTAGAAATACTTTCTGTCCTCTTCTTCTACCATCTTTCTCATATTTGATTCTGAAAAATTGGTACTAGATTGCATAGAACATATACCTTCTTTGTTCTCTTAGATAAGGCAGCCAGTGAGAGGTAGAAATTTACATTTTCCTACAGAAATGACACAAATTATTTCCTATCAGTTTTGGGATAATATAATAATTCTAGACCCCTGAAAAAACTGACAAGTGGCCAAATTGAATCGTTTACTTGAAAATCCTGCTTGGTACTTAGTGCAATGCCTGGCTTACCACAGCACCCAAGATCACTTGTTGAATAAACAGACAGAAGATATTTATGTAAAGAGAGATGACAGTCTGAGTAGCAGATGAGGAGGAACAAGTTGTGGAGGGTTTTTCTTAAAGCTTTCTGTTCAGGGAAGCATGCTAATTTTACTCAGATAGTGTGTTTATTTGGAGTGGCTTAAGAAGAAAGCTGATAGAAATTCAGTCTTTGCCTTTCTTCTGTCTGTTCTACTTGTTGACTATTTCTTCAAAATCAACATGCTATTTTCTCACCTTAGACCTGTTCTTTGACTGTTTTTGTTTTGCTAGAAAGGCAAAAGAGAGGACATTGATAGAAAAATAAATGATCTCTAATTGACTCATTATGACTTATCTTTATTAACAGCAAAAGTCTTCTGTGCTCTCTCAATGAATCACACATATTTGGCCATCATCATTCTGTTCCTACATGCATGAAAGGTCAAATTTGAACAGAATGTTTACAGACCTTATCAATTTTATCTTCTTTTGCATTTTTTACTTTCATCTTTCTCAGCCTCTAATCAGATCTCGTGGTCTGTTAAGATCACGTAATAGCTCTATATTGTGCATTCCCTCTTTGCCTAAGCTCCTATGCTAGTATTTTAAAAATAATCTACAGAAAAATGACCAAATTTAAGTCAGAGGTAGCCAATATCCCTAAGTCTTTATAAGATATGTATATATGGACAATATACAGACCCTCAGAGATTGGACTGATGCCACATAGAAGCCATTTTGGGAAAGATGGAAAATGGAGTTGAAAAGGCCACCATTCTGCAATGCTCCTTGAATTCCTTTTTGATGTGTATACCATATTACACGGGTTTAAAATGAAGAAAAGTGTTGATTAAACAGAAACTGAAAACTACTGCTTTCTACTAAATTGGTAGGTAAGAAAACACAAGAGGATTATTCCCATAAAGACACTCATTTTAATAGTAACATGAGTCATTTGCAGGCAATGGCTCCATTATTCTCCAGCTTGACCATTTGTCATTGGCCCAGTGGAGATCTGGAGAGTAATGAAGAGGAAAACATACAATGGAAAGCCAATCAGGAGAATATTTTGAGGCAGGATTAAAAGCATCAAACCAATAGCATCATCAAGAGAGACCTAGTCATATACAAGCATACCTCCTTTTATTGTGCTTTGTTTTTTATTGTGCTTCACAGATACTGTGATTTTTTTTTTTTTAACAAATTGAAGGTTTGCGGCAACCCTGTGTTGAGCAAATCTATTGACACCATTTTTCCAACAGCATTTGCTCACATCTGTGTTGCTATCTCACGTTTTGGTAATTCTTGCAATATTTTAAACTTTTTTCATTATTATTATATCGGTTATGGTGATCTGTGATCAGTGATCTGTGCTGTTACTATTGCAAAAAATTATAACTCACTGGAGGCTCAGTTAGCATTTTTTGGATAATAAAGTATTTTTAAATTAAGGTATGAACACTTTTTTAAACATAATGCTGTTGCATACTTAATAAACTATAGTATAGTATAAACATAACTTTTATATAGACCAGGAAACCAAAACCTTTGGGTGAATCACTTTATTGTGATATTCACATTATTGCAGTGCTCTAGAAGCAATCCTGCCATATCTCTAAGTTATGTTTATATGAATCATATTATTGCACAATAGGGAAGAGTCACCACATAAAATATCCATCCTGCACCTGGCACCTGGAGCAGAGAGGAGAGCAAATCTTTCCCCAGTCCTTTTTCTAGCCTGATCCCACTCCTGCCTTTAAGGAAACATAAGAGTCAAACCTTGCAAATAACCAGACTCATCTGTTCCAAAGCACTTTGCTATTTTTTGCACTTAAATTTAGTTTAGTTCCTTCCTGTTAGTCTGATTTTCAAGTAATTTTAAACCTTTTTCCTTCTTTTCAATATCGGTTGATGCCTCCTTGAGAGTGTCAATGAACCAGCCTGATACCTGTGGGCTTCTGGGATTCCTCAATTCTCTCTGCAGCTGAAAATTTTCTTTCACTGTCCTGTTGAAAGCCAGCCAGTGTCTCAAAAGTTTGTTAACATTTCTATTAATCTTCTAAATTGCATTTCTCCAAATATTGGTCTTTTCCTCAGTCTTTCAGACTTGATCACTATCAATTTATTGTTACAAAAGCAAGCACCTTAGTTTCTCTACATGAAGAAGAGTTTAAGTTATTTATGAAGCAAGTTTAAGATGATCATAACTGTGCTTTCTCCCATTTAACCAGGGAGGTCTGACATGTTGCTTTTCACTAGTGACAGCCTTTCCAGCCCTGTTCTTAGTACTAGCTTAGAGCTAGAAAGTTCACTTCAGGCAGAAATGTTAGCTCTTCCTCTAAGATTGATGGAAAGAAAAAGAGAGGAAGGAAGGATATTGACAATGGGAAAGGGAGTGATGGGAAAAATATAACATAATAATAATTTGAAAGAATAAGTGTGAGAAAATAGAAGAGAAAGAAAAGTACAGTAAGGGATGTAAGGCAGTAATTTTTTTTTAAAGGCTATGCAAGTTAAGAAAGTAGGAAACAGCATTTATTTAGGACATTTATCTGTTAAATATAAAACTGGACACTATATTTGAACCCAGAATGATACCTTTTTTTCTTCTCATTTGGCAAGTATAATTAATCAAACAAAAAGAAAGAAGCAAACACAAGGCAACAAAAAGTAAAGGGTCCTGAAACTTGGAAAGGTTGTGGACCAGTTAAGAAATGAGAGCACAAGAAAGTGTCAAAACCAGAATTCCAGACTCCTTTGTCAGATTCTAAAACAGGGAATTTTCCAAAAGATAAGATGGGAAAGAAAGGATGTTCATTAAAAAGGAAAGGGTGAATTTATCAGCAGAGTGACTTTTTAAATTGGCTCACACTCTAAGGCTAACATTTCACCAAGATAATATTGATGTTTCATTATCAATTAACAGCTTCCTAATTAAAGCAAGAATTGGCATTTTTTTTCAATTTTCATTTTTTTTTTAAAGAATTTTTTTAAACAAAAATATTGGGTTTAGCAACTATCTTCTGGGGACCAATTACCACTTGAATACACCAAATTTTTAAAATTTTTAAACTACTCTCTTTTTTAAAAAGAAAATATTTAAGAGTTGACTCATATGAATGGATCTGAGGGATGCCAAAATTCCTAATCCCCCCAAAATAGTCTCCCTTATATAGTATAAACTTGAATTCCTGTCTTAAATTGATCTCAACTAAGAAGATGATTCATAAAACACAGAATGAAAAGAAAAACAAAACCTCTGGTTTAAATCAAAGGAAACATGAATACAAGCTTTTCCAGTTCAACCTCTTTAACATATAAATGGTACTAATAGGATAGGAAAGGAAGTGAGCTATTATTAGTAAACATAATAATTTATCCATCCTTTTAAATGGGGCTGAATTGGGTGTGTTGAGGGATGGAAGGGTAGAGTCTAGATCATAGAGCATGTCCTATGAATGTAAGCTAATGGAAGTGGATCACTTGTACCCTGGAGAAATATGGAAAAGAGATGTTAGGAGGTAGACATGAAGTTGGCTGTGGAAGAACAGGACAAATTTTGACTTTGCAAAGGCTAAAAATAGACTTTATGTCTGGAATGGGACAGTCATTGGAAAATGAATATAGCTTCAAATATTAGAGGGTTACCTCATAAGACTGGCAGACCATAAGGTACATTGGAGAATCACTCACACTGAGTAAGAAAATCTTGATACTGAATGCCGGTTCATTCACATTAAGTCCTTACATAACTCTGACCTCAGATCCCAAACCTGAACACTGCTGAATTGCAGGAAAAGAGTCTGTGAGCCCTGAACACTAGGCAGGGCCAGAGTATGGTTGCTGAAGAAGTCCTTGACCTTGTCCACAGCCTCACCTACAGTGGGTCCTGCCTAATGATTAAACACAAAATCTTCTCAGTATCAAAGACACTTCTAATCTAATTAAACTGCCAGCAAAGTCAGGGCATTCACTTTGCAGTCTTTGTCTCCACTTGTAGTTTCTGGAAACAGAAGAATAAAGGTATTTCTCCCGTTAAAAATAAAGAAAGAATAAAGCAGGCAAAATGTCATGCATGACTATGACAATAAAGGGACTTTATTATCTGTGTGTTTCTAATACCTCTGGAAACACCCTCAGAGATAAAAGGTCCTTAAGTCTTTTATTCTTACTTAGAAAGAATTAAAAGTTTTCATTCACTCAGAAAAAGAAAAAAAAAAGAAATCTGTGCTCCTTTTAATGTTAGCTTAACTCATGACCAAATATTAATTATCATAATTTTGCTACTAAGAATTCAAAGGCTGAACTCCATATAAAACATCCTCTGGGTACTAAGAGGTTTTCATTTTTAAATCCCCTTTACATTCTATAACTCAGGAGAATAATTTCTCATATTATGTATTGCTAGTATTATAGCATTATGACTCAGGTCAGTATTACTTGACAACTTATAAGTGAGCCCTCCTGATTTTATTTTTTATGAAAATGTCATATATTAAAGTCCTATTTTACAAAATAAGTAAATAAAGAGGTGGTAAATTGCATTATAAAATGAGTCTTCACTTACAAAGGTCTCACCTGGGATTCATCATGTAATGATTTCCTTCACTGTTACTGTTTATTTACACACAGATAAATAAAGGAGCTGCAGTGAAGGGCTGAGAGGCTAAGATAATTACATCTAAGCTATAATGATAGCTAAATGAAGCTAAAATGAAGATGGGGCATTCTCAATAGAAATTTTATCTCTGGTAAAATAGTACAGCTGAACAACCACTTGATTTATATAAAACCCTTATTTTTCCTGGAATATATCTGACTGCTGAAATAAAATCTACTTGCCAATGACATGAATACCACTTCACAGTGTGACCATAAACATTCTATCTAAATATCTAGGAAATCCTTAACTGAACCTCTGGCTCCCTGACTCCTTGCCGATATATCCCTTACTTGAATTAAGGCATGAAGATTATGGTATTCACAAAGATTTTTCATTTGGAGTATTAGAAACTCAACTCAGAAGCTCAAGCTTATCTCTTAGTTTCCTCACTCTGTTAGAATGTGAGCCTAATATAGGTAGGGACATTTCCCATATTTTCTCTAATGCACTAGCATCACTGTGAGCAATCCCTGGCTATATACTATATGTTATTGTATATTACTTGATATGTTTTATTTGCTGAAGGTAGAATGAGTGACCTACCTTAAGACAAGTTTAAATGATGCTAATATGTATTATGGATCCAGGGTCCCAAAAACTACCATAGAGATTCTTCCTGGCCCCTTTAGTATCTTGACTCTGCTTGGTCTTGCAATTTACTCTTGTTTACTCACATCACTTTTAATGATGGCTTAGTCCACCATACAGAAGGGAAGATGGTCTCTGGCAACCCAAGCCCTTTTCCTTTTATTTGTGTTTTAGTGAATGATTATTCAGTATAATGGAAGGACTCTAAATAGCCCCTTTGTATTCCATACCGATGCCTATTGCCAGGAAACAGATGAGGCCACATGATTGGCAGTGCCACCACATGGCATGAGAAAGGGCAACTTTCCAGGGGGAAGAAGGGTGCAGGGCAGAGAAAAAATATGTCCCCTAATCCTTTATTTCTAGTTAGTATCCCAAAGATAAATCAAAGCAAGAGTTACCTTCTTATCTTGAGAACACAATTTACATTTTGATGTCTAGATCCCCATTCAGGGTGATAACAGGCTCAATCAATCTGGAGTCTTATTTCCCACATGGAATACTTCTCTTTGGGCTTTTCCTCTTGTCTTCAGTCTCTGACATTTCAGGGCAAGGAAAATCGCTTCATTAATTTCTCACTTTGAAGTAAAGTCTCAGCTAAAAGGGCAGTCAGGATTTTGACCGTAAGAATGAAGACAAACTTCATTCTCTTGACATTAATGTCCTCCCTCTGAAGGCTGTCTACTGTAGTACTAGGAAGAACCAGTGTTGTAGATGAAGTTGAAAGCAGTGTGCTGGAGAATTCCCTCCTGCTTGGGTGAGGGGAGAGAAAAGGGTCTTTTTGTTCTATTCAGGGTTTCAACTGATTGTGTGAGGCCCATCCACATTATGGAGGACATCTGCTTTACTCAAATGCAACCAATTTAAATGTTAATCTCATCCAAAACACCCTCACAGAAGCATCCAGAATAGTGTTTGACCAAATATCTGGGTACCATGTGACCCAGCCATGTGAGCACTCATACACATCTCCTTAAACCATACTTGATCTACAACTAAAAACAATAACATAATAAAACAAGGTCATACTTCTACTTAACATGATAAAACTATTCTGTGTACAACCAAAAACATACCAATATTTTCCACAGAAGAGGATACAAAGTCCTTGAGTGGTCTTTGCTCTTATCTTTGATATCCAATAACTTAAATATCATGATACAAAATCAATACTTCTTATGTTACTTGATAAGGGATAAGAGAAGGAAGAGAACAAAGATATTCTACACACACACATTTATACACAAACATATAATAAAATAAGGAGGAAACACATATGATGGTGGTGATTACAGTCTGCAATTCTACTGGTCATGATGTACAGCTGGTATTTATAACTACTTTTTTTCACTATCCTTTCTATATTCCCTTTGATTTCATCAAGGATCTCAGTTGTTTGTGGTTCTTTATGTTGTGGGGTTATCCAATCCTTTATTTATGAAGGGTCTGGGCCACTAGTAGTTCTGCCTGCACTTGGTTGTTAAGTAGTTTATCATTGACTTCAATCAAAGGGCAATACTGAGATGCTTTAAGGGATCTCTTTATTATAGACATACTCTTCCTTAATTCCACTGTGAAATAGTAGTTGGATTTCTCTTTGGTAGTCAGGATCACTCACCCCAACCAGCATAGTAACTCTCTTATTTGTTAATTCAGAGACGTTAGGAGCCCTAAGTTCCAGGTGACAGTCTTAACTTTCAGTTCAATGGATTCACTGTTGTGCCTTCTGATGGAAGCATTCCCTCCTTTGGAATTAAGATGGGTTAGGCCATCAGAGAATAAAGTCATGGGGACAGGAAGATAAGCTTTTTTTAATGGTTCACTAGGGATAATAGTGAATGTCACCACTCTCATTTTTACCTCTTGATTCCTGGACCTGTAAATCCTGGCTATGGGACAAATTGCATCATATATTAGACACTGAGTCAGTGTCACCCAGCTGGCAATTTAATTGAGTATTCAAAAGGCTATTCCACCATTCTGTCAAGCCAGCTGCTTCAGGATGATGGGGAACTTGATAAGACCAGTAGATACCATGAGAATGTGACTATTGCTGTCCTGCCTTTGCTGTGAAGTGAGTTTCTTGATCAGAAGCAATGCCCTGTGGAATATCATGATGGTAGATAAGGCATTGTGGAAATCCATGGATGGACATTTTGGCCTGGAGGGACGGTACTTTTGTATGCAGAGTAAATGTCTATTCATAAGAACAAAATTCTGCTCCTTCCATAATGGAAGAAATTCAATGTAGTCTACCTGCCCCCAGGTAGCTGGGTGATCACCCTGAGGAGTGGTGCTACTGAGGATGCAGCGTTGATCTCTATTGCTGGCAGACTGTACCTTAAGCAGCAGCTATTACCAGGTCAGCCTTGGTGAGTTGAAATCCATGTTGTCCAGCCCAGGCAAAACCTGCATTCCTGTCACAACCTACATTCCTGCCACCATGGGCACTTTGTTTATAATCCCATTCACCAAGGACAGTGGTGACCAGGAAAAGAGGCTGACTTGTACTCACAGAATGGGTCAATCTATGCAATTGATAATTAAAATACTCCTCTGCTAAGGTCACACTTTGATGGGTACTCACGTGAAACACAAATATTCTCATATTATTTTCCTAGTTAGAGGGGTCAATTCTTATAGCTCTTCACAAAACTTCCTTGTCACAAATTTCCCAATCATGTTCCTTCCAAGTCCCTGACTAACCAGCCAAACTATTGATCACACACAGTCCATGAGTTTGTATATAATCACACACCTGGTCATTTCTCCCTCCAAGAAAAATGAAAAACCAGGTACCCTCATTGAAGTTCTGTCCATTGATAGGATTGCCTTCACCACTGTCCTTCAGGGATGTACCAGAAATGGACTATAGTGCTGCACCTATCCACTTTGTGGTGGTGCCTGCATCTATAGGAATATCTACAAACTGGACTCAAGTTTTCTCTTCCTTTGTCAACTGACCATAGGGAACTCCCTATGGGCTGGAATAGCACACTCAAATGTGGAATATGTTCCCTCCAAAATCCAAAGGGGTCCAACAGGCATTGTGTCTCTTTTCTGGTTGTAGGAGGGGCCATATGCAACAATTTATCCTTCACCTTAGAAGAGATATTTTGACTTATCCCACACCGGAACCCTAGAAACTTCACTGAGGTAGAAGGCTACTGAATTTTCGTCAGATTTATTTCCCATCCTCTGATACTTAGATGTCTTTAAAACATCAACATAGTTGTTGTTTCTTGCTTACTAGGTCCAGTCAGCATAATATCATCAATGTAATGGACCAGTGTGAAATCTTGTGCAAGGGAAATACAAAAGATCCCTGCTGACTAAATTATGACATAGGGCTGGAGAGTTGATATACCCCTAAGGTAAGACAGTGAAGGTGTGATTCTGGTCTTGCCAGATGAAAGCTAACTGCTTCTGTTGTACCTTACTGACAGGTATAGAAGAAAGTGGTTTTCCAGATCAGTGGCTGCATGTCAGGTTCTAAGGCATGTGTTAATTTGCCGAAGCATTAAAACCACATCTGGTATAGCAACTGTGATTGGAGTTACCACCTGGTTAAACTTGTGATAATCCACTGTCATTATCCAAGATCCAACTGTCTTCTGCACAGGACAAATAGGTGAGTTGCATGGGGGCATGGTAGGAATCACCACCCCTGCATCATTCAAGTCCTTGATGGCGATACTACTAATTTTGCAATCACTCGGAGAACTTTCTATTGCATTTGGTTTACTATTTTCCTAGGTAAATGCATTTCTAGTGGTTTCCACTTGACTTTTTCCATCCTTTTAGCCTTCACTGCACAGATCAGTTAACTAATGTAAGGATTCTGCCAGCTGTTGAGAATATCTATTCTAATCATGCATTTTGGAACTGGGGAAATAACCACAGGATGGGATTGGGAATCCGGTGGGCCCATTTTGACAGGGATCTAAGCTAAAACTTGATTGCTCACCTGGCCTCCATAAGCTTCTATTCTGACTTGTGGACCCTAGTGACATTTTGAGTCTCCTGAGATAGTGACAGTTCAGACTTGTGTCCAATAGTTCCCAAAAGTTCTATTTCTTTTGCCCTAATACACAATTACCTTCGTAAAAGGTCATAAGTCTCTGGAGAAGGCTGGGAGAAAGATCTTGGCTGAATAAATTAGACTGAGCAAACTTCATCTCAAAGGCCCCCAAATTATCCAAATTGTGCAAAATTATCCATGCATCATTTTTCACCATTACTTGAAGACCTCATAGCTTTTTGTCCTCTGAGCTTCTCTTCAATCACTAAAACTGATATTAGAGTTATTTAAATTAGTTTCAACTCACTTTAATATCTTAAATAGTACTGTATAATTGAAAAAGTGCTTTGACATTATTTATTCCAGTTAATCAACACAATATATTGGTAAAGGGAATTCACTAGATATTAACATTAGCTTGAAGAAAATGACCTGAAGCTCTTATGTGACATCAGTATTATTCGATCAAAAGAATGTGAAGAGATAATATCTACTGAGGACACTAATATCATTGTTTACTTAGATTAGTACCTCATTGCTCACCATTTCTAAATTAGACTACAGTGAGAAAATTATAAGCAGTGTAATAATGAGAATGTCACATATAAAATTAATCATATTTGTTGATTTCAAAGAAAATAAAAGCTTATGGAATATGTTGGATTAGTTTTCATTAATTTTCATAGAGTCAAAGTTTAAAATTTCCTTTGTGTTATTTAGAATTTTTTAATGAGATGAATGACTATTTAAAAAAAATTAGATAATTACAAAAGAAGATCATTGTTACTGATAAGTTACTTTACACAGCCCCCTGGGAAGAAAGCAATATTTGTACAGAGGCTGATTATGGCATTATGATATTCTTATTAGTACAAAGAAGAAAGAGTTATGTGAATATGATATGCTCTATTAGCACACTCTTCTCTTTGCATTTCTCATTCAAATATGTTGTAAACAAATGGAATGTGCTGTTTCTATGCTTCCGCTGTCTTGAAATAATAAATGTACAAAAAAAGAGAGCTGTTTCAGTACAGTTTAACCTAATAGAAAAACTCATTCCAAACAATGCAGAAACAGTTCACACATTTAGATTTAATCAAATAAAATATAAAAACCCAGAGAATTTGGGCTTCCCTGGTGGCACAGTGGTTGAGAGTACAACTGCTAATGCAGGGGACACGGGTTCGTGCCCCAGTCCAGGAAGATCCCACATGCCGCGGAGCGGCTGAGCCCGTGAGCCATGGCCGCTGAGCCTGCGCATCCGGAGCCTGTGCTCCGCAGCGGGAGAGGTCACAACAGTGAGAGGCCCGCATACCACAAAAACAAAACAAAACGAACAAACAAAAAAAAAACAGAGAATTTTATTAGGGTAGTTCACTGAAATCAAAGAATAAAAGAATTGGTTGAAATTTCAAGATCATTCAGTCCATCCCCTCTTATTTTACAAATAAGGTAATAATCTCTAAAGGTGAGCAGCATGCTCAAAGTCACGGAATAACTAAATAGCAAAGTCAAATTCTCAGGTCCTTTCAATGGACAACTTAAATTAGCCATGGCCGCCTGCGCATCCGGAGCCTGTGCTCCGCAGCGGGAGAGGTCACAACAGTGAGAGGCCCGCATACCACAAAAACAAAACAAAACGAACAAACAAAAAAAAAACAGAGAATTTTATTAGGGTAGTTCACTGAAATCAAAGAATAAAAGAATTGGTTGAAATTTCAAGATCATTCAGTCCATCCCCTCTTATTTTACAAATAAGGTAATAATCTCTAAAGGTGAGCAGCATGCTCAAAGTCACGGAATAACTAAATAGCAAAGTCAAATTCTCAGGTCCTTTCAATGGACAACTTAAATTTCACAATGTCTTGTTAAATTACATGTTCTTGGTCTTCTCATTGTAAATTTTATCTGAAAGAACATATAGTTTAGCTTGTATCCAGCTCACAGAAAGGCTGGTATATATAACCACAAATTCAAAATTTCAAAATAAGAATACAGCAACAACCAAAACAACAGCTATGTTCTCTGGAATACCAAAACATGTCTGTTTGGAACAGACGTGATTAATGGAATCATTAATAAAATGGTCAACCAAGGAAATAAAGTACATATTCACCAAATTATTACATGAAAGATATAAGGAATTAACTTTATATTTGTTGATCTATTATATATCTAGCACTGTACATATAGCTTAAGCCTTACAATAAAATTTTATCTTCATTTTACAAATTACCAACAATTGTTTACATTAGTTTAAAACAATTAAGATTTATATATGTTATGCTACTTGCTCAAACATCTAGTAAATAATAGGGGATTTGAATGTGGCTTTGTCTGATTAGAAGTTTGATCTTAAATTGTTATAGTTGTTGAAGCTTGGAGAGAAAATAACATGAATTAAGAAAAGAGGATATTTTATATATTTTAATGAAATCTATGGGTTTTTAACTGATAACAAATAGGCAGTTATCATGAATATTGAAATACAAAATATCTTCATGCTTGACCCATATAAAATTTTAGCTTAGCTTTATTATTATTATTGTTATTATTTCAATACAGATGCCATACTAAGCAAAATAATAATTTAAAAAATTATGATGAGTTGAAAATAAAATCACTCAAATTCTTCAATGAGCATTTTGATTGTTTTAGTCGTTTGTTTCTTCTTTTATATATTTTCATTTCTAGTTAGTTTCTAGATATGCATTACTGTTTATCAACTTAATTTTCTAAAGAGGTTTCAATTACCATAATAAAGAGTGAATTATTCTTCCAGAGAATGGCTGCTAAAATTGACTTCTTTAAGATTTTTTTCCACTATATGCACTTTTCACTTTATATCACTATGTAAATAATCTCACGCCTATATATGACAAACTATCAATACTCCCAATATACAAGTGTCTCGTAGTTCTCTTTAGGTAGATATTCATACTGCTCACTAATATTTTCAATTATCTTGACATTTCAGGGAGAAAAGATAATAATACTTCCTGCCTTGTTTAAATTAGGATTGTCCTTTTCTTCTGCTTAACTTCATGAAATGTAATACACATCAATTCCAGGTGGAAAAAATTAAGAGCGAGTGAAGAGTTCTCTGTGTTCTTTTTCTGCCTGAAGGGCCTTATTGAGGTAATGGGGTCATACACTGGTGGACTGTCAGCCAGTGTTCATGTCTTTAGTTAGCAGAGCCTTCTTGCCAAACCATATTGACCATGCTTCTAAAGTCTGAGAGTGGCTTGTTACTGCAACATAAAGTAACTTGCTTGAAAAGACAACTTTATAAAATACAGAGAACTTACTATTATATCTATATTTTTGTTTTTCTTGTACTTCTACCTTAGTTTTTAGCTCCAAATGACTTTACTTTTTTATTTATTTATTTATTTACATCTTAATTGGAGTATAATTGCTTTACAATGGTGTGTTAGTTTCTGCTTTATAAAAAGGGAATCAGCTATGCATATACATATAACCCCATATCTCTTCCCTCTTGCATGGCCCTCCCTCCCACCCTTGCTATCCCAACCCTTTAGGTGGTCAAAAAGCACTGAGCTGATTTCCCTGTGTTATGCAGCTGCTTCCCACTAGCTATCGGTTTTACATTTGGTAGTGTATATATGTCCGTGCCACTCTCTCACTTTGTCCCAGATTACCCTTCCCCCTTGCCGGGTCCTCAAGTTCATTCTCTAGTAGGTCTGCATCTTTATTCCCATCCTACCCCTAGGTTCTTCATGACCTGTTTTTTTTTAAGATTCCATACATATGTGTTAGCATATGGTATTTTCTTTTTCTGACTTACTTCATTCTGTATGACAGACTCTAGGTCCATCCACCTCACTACAAACAACTCAATTTCGTGTCTTTTTATGGCTGAGTAATATTCCATTGTGTATATGGGTCACATCTTCTTTATCCATTCATCTGTTGATGAACACTTAAGTGGCTTCATGTCCTGGCTATTGTAAATAGAGCTGCAATAAACATTATGGTACATGACTCTTTTTGAATTATGGTTTTCTCAGGGTATATGGCCAGTAGTGGGATTGCTGGGTCATATGGTAGTTCTAATTTTAGTTTTTTAAGGAACCTCCATACTGTTCTCCATAGTGGCTGTATCAATTTACATTCCCACCAACAGTGCAAGAGGGTTCCTTTTTCTCCACATCCACTCCAGCACTTATTTTTTGCAGATTTTTGAATGATCTCCATTCTGACTAATGTGAAATGATATCTCATTGTAGTTTTAATTTGCATTTCTCTAATGATTAATGATGTTGAGCATTCTTTTATGTGTCTGTGACAATCTGTATATCTTCTCTGGAGAAATGTCTATTTAAGTCTTCTGCCCATTCTTGGATTGGGTTATTTGTTTTTTGATATTGAGCTGCATGAGCTTCTTGTAAATTTTGGAGGTTAATCCTTTGTCAGTTGCTTCATTTGAAAATATTTTCTCCTATTCCTAGGGTTGTCTTTTTGCCTTGTTTATGGTTTCCTGTACTATGTGAAATCTTTTAAGTTTCATTAGGTCCCATTTGTTTATTTTTGTTTTTATTTCCATTTCTCTAAGAGGTGGGTCAAAAGGGATCTTGCTGTGATTTATGTCATAGAGTGTTCTGCCTATGTTTTCCTCTAAGAGATTTATAGTGCTTGTCCTTACATTTAGGTCTTTAATCCATTTTGAGGTTTTTTTGTGTGTGGTGTTAGGCAGTGTTCTAATTTCATTCTTTCACATGTAGCTGTCCAGTTTTCCCAGCACTACTTATTGAAGAGGCTGTCTTCTCTCCATTGTATATTCTTGCCTACTTTATCAAAAATAAGGGGAGCATATGTGTGTGGGTTTATCTCTGTGCTTTCTATCCTGTTCCATTGATCTAAATTTCTGGTTTTGTGCTGGTACCATACTGTCTTGATTACTGTAGCTGTGTAGTATAGTCTGAAGTCAGGGAGCCTAATTCCTCCAGCTCCGTTTTTCGTTTTCAATATTGCTTTGGCTATTCAGGGTCTTTTGTGTTTCCATACAAATTGTGAATTTTTTTGTTCTATTTCTGTGAAAAATACCAGTGGTACCTTGATAGGGATTGCACTGAATCTGTTGATTGCTTTGTGTAGTATATCCATTCCCACAATGTTGATTTTTCCAATTAAAGAACATGGTATATCCCTCCATCTATTTGTATCATCTTTAATTTCTTTCATCAATGTCTTAAACTTTTCTGCATACAGGTCTTTTGTCTCCTTAGGTAGGTTTATTCCTAGGTATTTTATTCTTTTCATTGCAGTGGTAAATGGGAGTGTTTCCTTAATATCACTTTCAGAGTTTTCATCATTAGTGTATAGGTATGCAAGAAATTTCTGTGCATTAATTTTGAATCCTGCTACTTTACCAAATTCATTGATTAGCTCTAGTAGTTTTCTGGTAGCATCTTTAGGATTCTCTATGTATAGTATCATGTTCTCTGCAAACAATGACAGCTTTGCTTCTTTTCCCATTTGGATTCCTTTTATTTCTTTTGTTTCTCTGATTGCTCTGGCTAAAACTTCCAAAACAATGTTGAATAATAGTGGTGAGAGTGGGCAACCTTGCCTTTTTCCTGATCTTAGTGTAAATGGTTTCAATTATTCAGCATTGAGGATGATGTTGGCTGTGGGTTTGTCATATATGGCCTTTATTATGTTGAGGTAAGTTCCCTCTATGCTTACTTTCTGCAGGGTTTTTATCATAAATGGGTGTTGAATTTTGTTGAAAGCTTTTTCACCATTTACTGAGATGGTCATATGGTTTTTATTCTTCAGTTTGTTAATATGGTGTATCACATTGATTGATTTGTGTATATTGAGGAATCCTTGCATTCCTAATTCCTGCAATAAAACCCACTTGGTCATAGTATATGAGCCTTTTAATATGCTGTTTGATTCTGTTGGTTAGTATTTTGTTGAGGATTTTTGCATCTATATTCAGCAGTGATATTGGCCTGTAGTTTTCTTTCTTTGTGACATCTTTGTCCCATTTTGGTGTCAGGATGATGGTGGGCTTGTAGAATGAGTTTAGGAGTGTGCTCCCTCTGCCAAATTTTGGAAGAGTTTGAGAAGGATAGGTGTTAGCTCTTCTCTAAATGTTTGGTAGAATTCACCTGTGAAGCCATCTGGTCCTGGCCTTTTGTTTGTTAGATTTTGAATCACAGGTTCAATTTCAGTGCTTCTGAATGGCCTGTTTATATTTTATATTTCTTCTTGGTTCAGTCTTAGAAGGTTGTGCTTTTCTAAGAATTTGTCCATTTCTTCCAGGTTGTCCATTTTAATGGCATATAGTTGCTTGTTGTAATCTCTCATGATCCTTTGTATTTCTGCAGTGTCAGTTGTTACTTCTGCTTTTTCATTTCTAATTCTATTGATTTGAGTCTTCTCCCTCTTTTTCTTGATGAGCCTGGCTAATGGTTTATCAATTTTGTCTATCTTCTCAAAGAACCAGCTTTTAGTATTAGTTTAGTGATCTTTTCTATTGTTTCCTTCATTTTTTTCATTTATTTCTGATCTGATTTACGATTTCTTTCCTTCTGCTAACTTTGAGGTTTTTTTTTCTTCTTTCTCTAATTGCTTTAGGTGTAAGGTTAGGTTGTTTGTTTGAGATGTTTCTCATTTTTTAAGGTAGGATTGTAATGCTATAAACATCCCTCTTAGAACTGCTTTTGCTGAATCCCATAGATTGTGGGTCATAGTGTTTTCATTGTCATTTGTTTCTTGGTAATTTTTGGTTTCTTCTTTGATTTCTTCAGTGATCTCTTGGTTATTATGTAATGTATAGTTTAGCCTCCATGTGCTTGTATTTTTTACATATTTTTTCCTGTAATTGATATTTAGTCTCATAGCGTTGTGGTCAGAAACATACTTAATATGATTTCAATTTTCTTAAATTTACCAAGGCTTGATTTGTGACCCAAGATATGGTCTATCCTGGAGAATGTTCCATGAGCACTTGAGAAGAATGTGTATTCTGTTGTTTTGGGATGGAATGTCATATAAATATCAATTAAGAACATCTTGTTTAATGTATCATTTAAATCTTGTGTTTCCTCATTTATTTTCATTTTAGGTGATCTGTCCATTGGTGAAAGTGGGGTGTCAAAGTCCCCTACTGACTGTGTTACTGTTGATTTCCCCTTTAATGGCTGTTAGCATTCGCCTTATGTATTGAGGCACTCCTATATTGGGTGCATAAATATTTACAACTGATATATCTTCTTCTTAGATTGATCCCTTGATCATTATGTAGTGTCCTTCTTTGTCTCTTGTAATAATCTTTGTGTTAAAGTCTATTTTGTCTGATATGAGAACTGCTACTCCAGCTATCTTTTGATTTCCATTTGTATGGAGTATCTGTTTCCGTACACTTACTTTCAGTCTGTATGTGTGCCGAGTTCTGCAGTGGGTCTCCTGTAGACAACATATATATGGGTCTTGTTTTTGTATCCATTCAGCAAGTCTATGTCTTTTGGTTGGAGCATTTAATCCATTTACATTTAAGGTAATTATTGATATGTATGTTCCTATTCCCATTTTCTTAATTGTTTTGGGTTTATTATTGTAGGTCTTTTTCTTCTCTTTTATTTCTTGCCTAGAGAAGATGTTTTAGCATTTGTTGTAAAGCTGGTTTGGTTGTGCTGAATTCTCTTAGCTTTTGTTTGTCTGTAAAGGTTTTAATTTCTCCATCGAATCTGAATGAGATCCTTGCTGGGTAGACTAATCTTGGTTGTAGGTTTTTCCCTGTCATCACTGTAATTATGTCCTGCCAATCCCTTCTGGCTTGCAGAGTTTCTGCTGAAAGATCAGCTGTTAACCTTATGGGGATTCCCTTGTATGTTATTTGTTGTTTTTCCCTTGTTGCTTTTAATATTTTTTTCTGTGTATTTAATTTTTGATAGTTTGATTAATATGTGTCTTGGCGTGTTTCTCCTTGGTTTTATCCTGTATGGGACTCTCTGCACTTCCTGGACTTGATTAACTATTTCCTTTCCCATATTAGGGAAATTTTCAAGTATAGTCTCTTCAAATATTTTCTCCTGTCCCTTTCTTTCTCTTCTTCTGTGACCCATATAATTTGAATGCTGGTGCATTTAATGTTGTCCTAGAGGTCTTGGAAATTCCTCAATTCTTTTCATTCTTTTTTCTTTATTCTGCTCTGCAGTAGTTATTTCTACTATTTTATCTTCCAGGTCACTTATCTTTTCTTCTGCCTCAGTTATTCTGCTATTCATTCCTTCTAGAGAATTTTTAATTTCATTTATTGTGTTCATCATTGTTTGCTCTTTCTAGGTCTTCATTAAACATTTCTTGTATTTTCTCCATTCCGTTTCCATGATGTTGGATCATCTTTACTATCATTATTCTGAATTCTTTTTCAGGTTCACTTTCTATTTCCTCTTCATTTTTTGGTATGGTGGGTTTTTACCTTACTCCTTCATCTGCTATGTGTTTCTCTGTCTTCTTATTTTGCTTAACTTACTGTTTTTTGGGTCTCCTTTTCGCAGGCTGCAGGTTCTTAGTTTCTGTTGTTTTTGCTGTCTGTCCCCAGTAGCTAAGGTTGGTTCAGTGGGTTGTGTAGGCTTCCTGGTGGAGAGGACTAGTGCCTATGGTCTGGTGGATGAGGTTGGATCTTGTCTTTCTGGTGAGCAGGTCCACATAAGTGGTGTGTTTTGAGGTGTCTGTGACCTTATTATTATTTTAGGTAGCCTCTCTGTTACCTAAACACAGAGGTTGTGTTCCTGTCTTGCTAGTTGTTTGGCATAGGGTGTCCAGCACTGGAGCTTGCTGGTCATTGAGTGGAGCTGGGTCTTGGCATTGAGATGGAAATCTGTGGGAGATTTTTGTCATTTGCTGTTACGTGGAGCTCGGAGTTCTCTGGTGGACCAATGTCCTGAACTCAGCTCTCCCACCTTAGAAGCACAGGCCTGACACCCGGCTGGAATGCCAAGACCCTGTCATCCACATGGCTCAGAATAAAAGGGAGAAAAAAAGAAAGAAAAAATAAAATGAAGTAAAATAGTTATTAAAATAAAAAGAAATTAAATTATTAAAAATTAAAAAAATTTAAAAGTAATTACAAAAAGAAAGAATGAAAGAAAGAAGAGAGCAACCAAACCAAAAATCAAATCCACCAATGATAACAAGTGCAAAAACTATACTAAAAAACAAAACAAAACAAAAAAAAAATGGACAGACAGAACCCTAGGACAAATGGTTAAAGCAAAGCTATACAGACAAAATCACACACAGAAGCATACACATACACACTCACAAAATGATAAAAAGGGGGAAAAAAAAAATATATATATATATCATTGTTCCCAAAGTCCACCTCCTCAATTTGGGATGATTCATTGTCTATTCAGGTATTCCACAGATGCAGGGTACATCAAGTTGATTGTAGAGATTTAATCCACTGATCCTAAGGCTGCTGGAAGAGATTTCTCTTTCTCTTCTTTGCTCGCACAGTTCCTGGGGTTCAGCTTTGGATTTGGCCTCATGTCTGCATGTAGGCTGCCTGAGGGTGTCTGTTCCTCCTCAGACAGGATGGGGTTAAAGTATCAGCTGATTAGGGGGCTCTGGTTCACTCAGGCCAGGGACAGGGAGAGCTACGGGATGCGGGAAACCCTGTGGTGGCAGTGACGGGCATGACGTTTCCCCAGCCTGAGGTACGCCATGTGTTCTCCCAGGGAAGTTGTCCCTGGATCACGGGACCCAGGCAGTGTAGGGCTGCACAGGCTCCCTGGAGGGGAGGTGTGGATAGTGACTTGTGCTTGCACACAGGCTTTTTGGTGGCTGCAGCAGCAGCCTTAGCTTCTCATGCCCGTCTCTGAGGTCTGTGCTGATAGCCACAGCTCGCGCCCATCTCTGGACCTCGTTTAGGCAGTGCTCTGAATCTCCTCTCTTCATGCACCATGAAACAAACAGGCAAGAAAAAGTCTCTTGCCTCTTTGACAGCTCCAGACCTTTTCCCAGACACATTCACAGCTAGCTGTGGCGCACTAGCCCCCTTCAGGCTGTGTTTACGCAGCCAACCCCAGTCCTCTCCCTGGGATCTGACCTCCGAAATTGGAGCCTCAGGCACATGAAAAGATGCTCAACATCACTAATTATTAGAGAAATGCAAATCAAAACTACAATCAGGTATCACTTCATACCGGTCAGAATGGCCATCATCAAAAAATCTACAAACAATGAATGCTGGAGAGGGTGTGGAGAGAAGGGAACCCTCTTATACAGTTCGTGGGAATATAATGGAGAACGGTATGGAGGTTCCCTTAAAAACTAAAAATAGAGCTACATATGACCCAGCAATCCCACTCCTAGGCATATAACTGGAGAAAACCATGATTCAAAATGACACACGCACCCCAATGTTCATTGCAGCACTATTTACGATAGCCAGGACATGGAAACAACGTAAATGTCCATCAACAGAAGAATGGATAAAAACGTTTTGGTACATCTATACAATGGAATATTAGCCATACAAAGGAACAAAATTGTGCAATTTGCAGAGACGTGGATGGACCTCGAGACTATCATACAGAGTGAAGTAACTCAGAAAGAGAAAAACGAATATTGTGTAATATCACTTATATGTGGAATCTAGAAAAATGATACAGATGAACTTATTTGCAAAGCAGTAGAGACACAGATGTAGAGAAAGGACGTATGGTTACTGGGTGAAAGGGGGGAGTGGGATGAATTGGGAGTTTGGATTGATATATAAACACTACTATGTATAAAATAAATAACTAATGGGAACTTACTGTACTGCACAGGGAACTCTACTCAGTACTCCTTGGTGATCTAAATGGGAAGGAAATCCAAAAAAGAGGGGACATATTTATATGTATGGCTGATTCACTTTGCTGTACAGCAGAAATTAACAGTGTAAAGCAACTATACTCCAGTAAAAATTAACTTAAAAAAATAAAAATTTAAAAAAAAAGAAAGAAGTATCATACTTAGATGGATGAATAGATGGATAGATGAATGGATGGATGGATGGATAGATTGTAGAGAGATAGGTAGATAGATAGATAGATAGATGAATTGTGGAATGGAAAAGTCAAAGAACTACAGGTCTTGATGATAACATTAGCACTTGTAATAGAAACAACAGATCAAGAAATCAGAATAGAAATTTAAGATATTATAGTTGGAGGTGTAAATTTAGAATTTCAACAGTAAAACACTTTGCTCACCAAGATCTAAGTTGTGACCACAAGTCCTAGTGGCCAAATTAAAATGGAGATGTGTATCATGAGTCCATTGAGGGTCCAGGGATCTGGATATGTAGCCATATGACTGGTGAATTCAGATAGGATAATGGTGAAACATGAAGTGGAGGGAAGGATTTATCCAGGTACAAAGAATGCTCGTTCTGACTAGATGACAGATTGATAACATAAAACTTAGGAAGAGCCTTTATTCAATGATTATTGACTTCAGTGAGATAGGGTTTTTACCTAAAGGTGAAAGATTAAAGTATTAAAGAAATGGAGTACAGAAAAAACAACTTTACTGCCAGAAAGAGGTCAGAGGTACGTGTGGTATGGAGAATAAGTATAATCTTTTCGAGAAGGTTGCAGAGGAAGAAGTATCCTTGCAGGAAAAGTATCTAGGTATGTATGGGTCTATCTATCTATCTATCTATTTATCTATCTATCTATCTGTGTTTTCCCTTTTATTTTATTTCATTTTTCAGCTTATTGAGTTATAATTGACAAATAAATTTGCAAGATTTTTAAAATGTACAATGTGATTATTTAATATATTTTATACATCATGAAAAGACTTCCCCCCTTGAGTTAATTAAAACATCCATCTCCTCACATATTTACATTTTGGTGGGGGGGCATGAGAACATTTAAGTTCTACTCTCTTAGTAAATCTCAGTTATAGGAAACTGCTATCAACTATAGTCACCATGTTATATATTAGATCCAAAGTATTTATTCATCTTATAACTGAAAGTCTTTACCCTTTAAACAATCTCTCTTTATTTTCTGCTCCCCCCAGTCTCTGGCAACCACTTTTCTACTCTCTGTTTCTATGAGTTTGACCTTTTTTTTTTTAGTATTTGCCTTTATTGCACTTAGCTTAATGCCCTCCAGGTTTATCCATTTTTTCATAAATAAGATGATTTCCTTCTTTATAAACTCTGAATAATATTCCATTTTGTGTGTGTGTGTGTATACATATATCACATTCTCTTTATCAATTCATCCATTGTTGTTATCATGGGACACTTAGGTTGTTTCCATACCTTGGCTCTTGTGAATGCTATAAACAAGGGAGTACAGATATTTCTTTGAGATAATGATTTTGTATCCTTTGGATATATACCTAGAAGTGGAATTGTGAAAATATATTGTAGTTCTATTCTTAATTTTTTAAGGAACCACCATATTGTTTTCCATAATGTGCTGTACCCATAAAGGCTATACTCATTTTACATTCCCACCAACAGTGTATACATTTTCCCTTTTCTTCACATCCTTGGAAACATTTGTTATCTCTTGTCTTTTTGATAACAGCCAACCAAACAGATGCGAGGTGATATCTCACTGTGATTTTGATTTGAATATCCCTGATAATTAGTGATGTTGAGCACCTTTTCATAAACTGTTGGCCATTTGAATGTCTTCTTTAGAAAAATGTCTATTCAGGTCCATTGTCCATTTTTCAATTATATTTTTTCTATTGAGTTGTTGAGTTCTTTTTGCATTTTAGATATTAACCCCATATCAGGTATGTAGTTTGCAAATACTTTCTCTCATTCCACAGTTTACCTTTTCATTTTGTTTTTGTTTGTTTGTTTTCTGTTTTTTTTATTAATAAATTTTACTATTAAAAAAACTTTAAATTTACAGAAAATTGAGCAGATTGTAAAGGGAGTTCCCATATACTCTGCCCACCCAATCTCTGCAGACAGTTATTATACATATCTTACATTAGAATGCTTTATTTGTCACAATTAATAAACCAAAGATACATTATTATTAACTAAATTCCATACTTTATTCAGATTTCCTTAATTTTTACCTGTCTCTTTTCTGTTCCAGGGTCCCATCTCAGATACACATTACATTTAGTCTTCTGTCTCCTTAAGCTCCTCTAGGCTGGGACAGTTTTTCAGATTTTCTTTGTTTTGATAATGTTGGCAGTTTGAGGAGTACTCATCAGGTATTTTGTACACTGCCCCCCATTGGCCCTTTTCTGATACTTTTTTCATAATTATACTGAAGCACATGAAAAGATACTTAACACCACTAATTATTAGAGAAATGAAAATAAAAACTACAATGAGGTATCACCTCACACTGGCCAGAATGGCCATCAACAAAAAATCTACAAACAGTAAATGCCAGAGAGGGTGTGGAGAAAAGAGAAACTGCCTTTTCATTTTGTTGATGGTACTCTTTGCTGTGCAGAAGCTTTTAAGTTTGATGCAGTCCCACTTTATTTCTGAGTTTGTGGCTTTCACTTTTGGATTCAAATACAAAAAAATCATTGCAAAGGCCAATGTCAAGGAATTTACCCTCTATATTTTCCTTCTAGGAGTTTTATGAGTTCAGGTCTTATATTTAGTGCATGGTGTAAGATAAGTGTCTAGTTTCATTCTTTTGCATGTGTTTCCCCAATACCTTTTATTAAAGGAATTATTCTTTCTCCAATGTTTATTTTTATCATCTTTGTTGGAAATTCATTGACCATATATGCATGGATTTATTTCTGAGCTCTCAATTCTGTTTCATTGATCTACGCATCTGTATTATGCCAATAGCGTGGAATTTTGATTACTATAGCTTTGTAGTTTGAAATCAGAAAGCATGATGCCTCCAGCTTTGTTCTCTTTCTCTAGATTTCTTTGGATATTCATGGTCTTTTGTGGATTATTTTTCTATTTCTGTGAAAAGTACCATTTGGATTTTGATAAGAATTGCATTGAATCTGTTAGATTGCTTTGGGTAGTATACACATTTTAACAATATTATTTTTTTAATTTTTCCAATACATGAATATGGAGTGTATTTCCATTTATTTGTGTCTTCAATTTATTTAATCAATATCTTATGGTTTTCAGTGTACTTTTTCACCTCCTTGGTTAAAGTTATTGCTAAACTATTTCTAAATATTCTATTCTTTTTGATGCTATGGTAAATGAGGTTGTTTTCAAATTGTTGGTGTATAGAAATCCAACTGATATTTTGTACATTGATTTTGTAACTTTAAACTTCACTGAAATTAAGTAAGTTCTAACACTTTTTTGGTGGAGTTTTTAGGGTTTTCTATATATAATATCTTATCATTTGCAAATAGAGATAATTTTATTTCTTCTTCTCTTATTTAGATACCTTTTATTTTTTTTCTTTTTCTTTTTTTCTTTTTCCCTAATTCCTTTGCCTAGGACTTCCAGTACTATGTTGAATAAAAGGTGAATACAGGTGGATCTCCAAACTGATCTAATTCCTGATTTTAGAGGAAAAGCTTTCAGCTTTCATCACTGAGTATGATATTAGCTGTGGGCTTATGATATATGGCTTTTATTATTTTGTGGTACGTTCCCTCTATACCTAGTTTGTTGAGTTTTTATTATGAATGGATGTTGAATTTTGTCTAGTGCTTTTTTGGCATGTATCAAGGTAATTGTATTATTTTTATATTTTATTTTGTTAATGGATGTATCATATTGATTGATTTGTGAATGCGGAACCATCCTTGAGTCCCTGTAATAAAATGCCACTTGATTATGATGTATGATCCTTTTATCTATTGTTGAAATCAGTTTTCTATTATTTTATTGAGGACTTTTGCATATATGCAGGCATATTGCTCTGTAATTTTCTTGTAAAGTATTCATCTGGCATATGTATCAGGGTAATATTATCCTTATAAAATGAGTTTGGAAGTATTCCCTTCTCTTTTAATTTTGGAAGAGTTTAATAATGTTTGGTATTAATTCTTTAAATGTTTGACAGAATTCATCAGTGAAGCTACTTGGTCCTGGACTTTTATTTTTAGGGAGGTTTTCAGTTACTGATTCAATCTCCTTACTAGTAATTGGTCTGTTCAGATTTTCTGTTTATTATATTTGTTTTGATAGGTTCTGTGTTTCTAGGAATTTGTCTGTTTCTTCTAGGTTTGTCCAATTTTTTGGTGGATAATTACTCATAGTAGTCTCATAATTTGTAATTTTGTGATATTAGTTTTATTATCTCCTCTTTCATTTATAATTTTATTCATTTTATTTCTCTCTCTTTTGTTCTTTGTTAAGTGTAGCTAAAAGTTTGTTGATTTTGTTTATCTTTTTTTTTTTTTTTTTGCGGTCGTTAAGCGGGCCTCTCACTGTCGTGGCCTCTCCCATTTGCGGAGCACAGGCTCCGGACGCGCAGGCTCAGTGGCCATGGCTCACGGGCCCAGCCCCTCC
>NW_006794736.1:920639-942850 GCF_000442215.2 Lipotes vexillifer
AAAACAGCTGGGTAAGCTTCAAAGAAGGGGTTTTTTTTTTTTTTTTTTTTTTTTGCGGTACAGCGGGCCTCTACTGTTGTGGCCTCTCCCATTGCAGAGCACAGGCTCCGGACGCACAGGCTCAGAGGCCATGGCTCATGGGCCCAGCCACTCCGCAGCATGTGGGATCTTCCTGGACTGGGGCATGAACCCGTGTCCCCTGCATCGGCAGGCAGACTTTCAATCACTGCACCACCAGGGAATCCCAACATTTTATATTTTTAACAGTCTATTTTAATCTGATAATAACTAATGTTTATATGCATACAAAAACTTCCCCAACACATTTTATTTTTTTGGTGTCACAATTTACATCATTTTACATTATGAATCCAGTAGTAGATTATTATAGTAGTAGTTATTTTAATACTTTTATTCTGCATACTGGAGTGATGTAACTGCCACCATTACAACATTAGCATATTCTTAATCAAACTGTATATGTACTCTTACCAGTAAATTTTATACTTTTATATGTTTTCCTGTTACTAGTTAGTGTTCTTTCATTTCAGCTTGAAGAATTCTCTTTAACATTTCTCATAAGGCCAGTCTAGAGATAATATAATCCTTTAGCTTTTGTCTGGAAAACTCTTTATCTCTCCTTCAATTCTGAGTAGGAGAATCTTGGTTAGCACTCTTTTTTTTTCCTTCTTTTTTTTCTTTTCCTTTCTTTCAGCATTTTAACATATCATCCCACTCTTTTATTTTAGGCCTGCAAATTTTCTGCAGAAGATCTGCTCATGGTCTTATGGGGGTTCCCTTGTATGTAACAAGTTGTTTTTCTCTTGCTGCCTTTGACATTCCCTTTCTTTAACTTTTGACAGCTTAATTATGATGTATCACTACGTGGGTCTCTTTGGATTCCATTTTTTAGTAATCTCTCTGGACTTCCTGGATCTGGATGTCTATTCTCCCCTGTTAGGGAAGTTTTCAGCCATTGTTTCTTTGAATAGTTTTCTGCCCCTTTCTCTCTCTCTACTCCTTCTGAGACCACTATAATGTGAACTTTAGTCTGCTTAATGGTGTTCTATAAGTCCCTTATGCTATCTTCACTCTTTTAATTCTTTATAATATTTGCTCCTCTTGCTAGATGAATTACACTGCCCTGAATTTGTTTGCCGATCCTTTCTTTCACTTGATACTCTGATATCAAAGTACTGTATTGAATTTTTAGTTCAGCTACTTATTACCACCTCTGTAATTTCTGTTTGAATCTTTTTTTATATATGTTTTCTATCTCTCCGTTGAATTTCTCACTTTGTTCCTGCATTACTTTCCTGACCTTTAATGAGCATATTTAGGACTGTGATTTTAAACTTTCTATCAGGTAAATCATTTTTCTCTGCTTCATCAATATCTGCATCTGGAGATTTTTCTTGCTGTTTTGTTTGGAAAATATTCCTCTGTTTCTTTATTTTTCTTAATTCTATGTTTTGCTTTTTACACATTAGATAAAACAGCCACGTTTCCCAGTCTTGACAAAATGGCCTTGTGTATGAGATGAATCTCATCAATTAGCTTAGCCCAAGCTCTTGGTTGTCTCTCAAGCTTTTGTGATTGTCCAAGTCTTCTTTGTCCTTAGCGGCTCCCAGTAGCTGAAGGTATGCCAAGACGCTTGGGAGTCCCAAACCGCAGGATCACAATAAGCACCTTGATGCAGCCTGATTTGAAGCTGGATCCTTTGGCAAAAGTTTAGAAAGTATGTAGTTAAGCCCATTCTAAGGAGAAACAAGTGTTTTTGCCTGCTCACTCTGTGCTAGGTCTAGTTACATAGGTGCAGGGAGATGCTCCTGTACCTGTTAAGAACTGCTTCTTTGTTTGTTTTAGCCCTGTGGTACTGGTGAACACAAGCCTCATTGGCTATCAGAGATAGTCAATCTGTGCACCTGTCCCTTTTGTGACAGCTGCAAGAGCTGGGGCATGAGATGTGTGCATAGGCCCTTACCAGGAAGATACTGGCGACTTAGTTTTATTATTGGAGCAAGTTGGAGGAAAAAGGTAGGAGAGGTGTCCTCTGGCTTCCTCAGTCTCTGTATAAGGCTGCAGCCAGTCCATAAGATACCTGGTAAAACAGAAGCCTGGCCCTTAGGCAGCAGCTTTTAAAGTATGCAGATACACTCCTTTCAGGGAAAGACTGGAAATGTGAAATTTTGCCCATTCTCACTGAGCTGAATCCTGGGAATATGGTCACACAAGTGCTCTGTGAGCCCAATATGAACAGCTTCTTTGTTTGCTATAAATAGTCTTGTGGGTCTCTTGGACACAAGCCCTGTTGCCTTTTGGAACTAGGTGTTTTGGGGCCCAACCCTTGGGTGAGGGTCTTAAAATCTGTGGCACTAGATGTGAGTCCAAACCCGTTACTCCCCATGGAGAAGCTGGGAATTGAGGTTCTCACTGATTTTATGGCACTGTGCCAGGGGTGGAATTTATGGTAGGAGCGTGTCTCAGCCTTTCCTATGTTTCAGCCTTTCCTATCTGTTTCAGTGTGAATATGTTCTCATTTGTCCAATGTGTAAGAGTCACTCAGCTAGTTTCTGGATCTCTTTCATAGGGAACTACCTCATATGTATCTGTATACTTAGTGCATCTATGGAAGAGAGGCATTCAGGATCCACTTACATCACCATCTTGTTTGACTGCCCAAAGAAAAATAATTAAGATTAAAGTAAGATTGAATATTTAGTGAACTACCTGAGGGTACAAATGAGTTGTTAACTAACTTGCATAATTTACCTTAATTTATAAAATGGATTCTTTAAAAGAGGAAATTACACTGTGTGAATTATTGCTGTTATTGATATTGTCCATTTTCTTTTCATTACATTTTATTATTTTAAACACAATTAAATAGCTACAATTAAGAGTTCCTTGGGATATATTTGAAAGTTTTATGGAAGATTGAGTTGAAGCAAGTTATAGACACAGTAGTTATTCTACAAAGATGAGGAGAGAATAGATGGCTAGCCACAGGAATTTATTTTATTGTGACTTAGAATGATAATATTACATGATATGTTGAGGGTGGCTGAAAAAAAATCTCTTAAGTCTCTTGAAGTTGATGAAGGGTAGGATCTCTCTTGAACAAGACAACTGCAGCCTGTATTGATTGTGAATCAGAATGTTCTAGACACCGACAAGAAGAGTGGTTTCCTGGAAACACACTACAAGCTGGAACTCTTCAGATATAGGTAAATGGAGTTATCCAGGACTCCAAGGAAACAGTAGTCAAAAATTGCTTTGGACCTCCCTCTTCACTTCCTGCTTATTTTGTTTGCCTTACTCATTGAAGTGACTTATTTTCTTGGAGGAATTTTTTTATAACAAGAAACAAAGGTTTGGGACTTCCCTGGTGGTGCAGTTGTTAAGAATCCACCTGCCAACGGAGGGGACATGGGTTCAACCCCAGTCCAGGAAGATCCCACATGCTGTGGAGCAACAAAGCCTGTGTGCCACAACTACTGAGCCTGCATGTCACAACTACTGAAGCCTGCATGCCTAGAGCCTGTACTCTGTAACAAGAGAAGCCACTGTAATGAGAAGTCTGCACACCACAACAACAAAAAGTCTCGCTACAGTTAGAGAAAGCCCATGTGCAGCAACGAAGACGCAACGCAGCCAAAAAAAAAAAAAAAAAAGGAACTGATGTTTAAATAAAAAGAAACAAAATTTCAATTAATTATTGTGAATTACCACATAGTCAGTAGCAGGTGGAAAGTAGCAAATAGTAAAGTCATGTTTAGATGTAGATGCCATTTTTGTAGTATTGTTCCAGTGAGCCAAATTCAGTGGAGGTTATAAGGATGCCTTTTTTCCTTGTTCCCATTATAAAGAAGGTATTTTTAATAATTTTCCCCCAAATAAAACAGACTGCTTCAAGTAGTATCAAGTATGCAACATGTTATAGAAGTCATTGAAATTCTTGATAGGTGGTGGGGGGCACTAGGTTTGCTACAAATTCTGAATTTTTTGGAATATTTTCTGCTAAGATTTCTCTTCCTGGGTATGAATATGTTGTGAATACTATTGTTTGAACATTTGTTTGGTAAGGGAACTCAAGAGCAGGGGTTATGAATAATCTGCTCACAGAGACAAGACAATTAAGGAGTTGGAAAAACAATACTCTACAAGCCATGACTCTTTCACAGAGAATTCCCAGGTCTGAGAATCATTTCCTTACTGCCACCATTCAGCTGTTGGGCCCAAGAATATAGAATTTGTAGAGTACTCAGGGTAGAAATTGAATGAACTTACAAACCTTTTCTCAATCCTAATCCTTGAAAAGAGGCTTATCAATCTCTTATTTGTTTTCTTTCCATCTTCCCTTCCTCCCTTCTTCCCTCACCTTACCTCCCCCTCCTTTCCTCTCTCCCTCCCTCCCTCCTTATTTTCTTTCTTTTCTTTTCTTTCCTTCTTTCTTTCTTTCTTTCAGTTCACTGTATTCTTTTTTTTTAAGTTTTATTGGAGTATAGTTGCTTTACAATGTTGTATTAGTTTCTACTATACAGCAGTGAATCAGCTATATGTATACATGTATCCACTCTTTTTTGGATTTCCTTCCCATTTAGGTCACCACAGAGCACTGAGTAGAGTTCCCTGTGCTATACAGTAAGTTCTCATTAGTTATCTATTTTATATATAGTATCAATAGTGTATATATGTCAATCCCAATCTCCAAATTCATCCCACCCCCACTTTTGCCCTTGGTATCCATACGTTTGTTCTCTAAGCCTGTGTCTCTATTTCTGCTTTGTAAATAAGATCGTCTATACCATTTTTTTTCCACATTCTACATATATGCGTTAATATACGATATTTGTTTTTCTCTTTCTGACCTACCTTACTGTGTATGAGTCTCTAGGTCCATCCATGTCTCTACAAATGACCCAGTTTTTTTTCCTTTTTATGGCTGAGTAATAGTCCATTGTGTATATACTCCATGTCTTCTTTATCCATTCCTCTGCTGATTGACATTTGGGTTGTTTCCATGTCCTGGCTATTGTAAATAGTGCTGCAATCTTTCTTTCTGCCTTTTTAGCTTGCTTTCTTTCTTCTTTTGTGTTTCTTTCATAATAGACCATGAACATTTACTCATAGCAAGCAACGTTCTAGACAACATTAGATATATAGCAATAAACTATGAATATTATATCATAGGAGAGAGACATAAATATACATTAAATAATAAAAATATACAAACATATGCTGAGAATAAATGTTGATCTGTGCTTTTGTGCCAAATTAAATTTGGAAAACCTTACATACAGAGTAAATTGGATTCTTCATAAATATCTAATGGAGAAAATTTTTAATGGGATACATTTTGACATAATGGAGTTAAAACCAATTTGCCAAATAATTTAGACAAAACAATTCACTCTGTAGAAAAAATTAATAGGTCACCCTAAATAACCTGAATTGTCTGTCTACAATGATCAGAATAATTACATTTTAAATGAAGCATTAGAGCTTTGGTTTATTTTAACCCAGATGACCAGAAATATGCTGTAAATTGGAACTATTTTTTTTAAATTGGAACTAATTTTAACTCTGATCTCAAATATTCTTTGTACTCTTCAGTATATAGTTCAAATAAATCACCTTTCACTGTGTATAGTTCAAATAAATCAATGAGTGAAAAAGTAATGCAATCTTAAAATTCATATATACACTCAGGAGCTTCCTGGGAAAAGTATTATGAGCAAGAAAGTGTTCCTATTTTTAATTATCTTGGTCCACTGAATGATAATACTGATTTTAGACACCAATATTAAAAATTTGCAAAGTTGCTCATTTAACTATATCTCATGAAATTTGTAACATTCAGATAGCACTAGGGGCTTCCCTGGTGGCGCAGTGGTTGGGAGTCTGCCTGCTGATGCAGGGAACGTGGGTTCGTGCCCCGGTCTCGGAGGATCCCACATGCCGCGGAGCGGCTGGGCCTGTGAGTCATGGCCGCTGAGCCTGCGCTCCGCAACGGGAGAGGCCACAGCAGTGAGAGGCCCATGTACAGGAAAAAAAAAAAAAAAAAAAAAAGATAGCCCTAATGGAAAAGGTAAATAAAAACTTACTTGAGGGGCTTCCCTGGTGGCGCAGTGGTTGAGAGTCTGCCTGCCGATGCAGGGGACATGGGTTCGTGCCCCGGTCCGGGAGGATCCCACATGCCGCGGAGCGGCTGGGCCTGTGAGCCATGGCCGCTGAGCCTGCGCGTCCGGAGCCTGTGCTCTGCAACGGGAGGGGCCGCAGCAGTGAGAGGCCCACGTACGGAAAAAAAAAATAAAATAAAATAAACTTACTTGAGGTATTCCAGGCTGGGAAATTCTGGTGCAGAATTGGAATTTATTCCATACCACATGAGAGATTATAACATTAAACAAGGAGTAGAAAAATTATTTATTCAATTTAATTTTTTCAGAGCTTGCTCCAAGCAGGACTTCTCAAACTTATTTTTTCTGGTGTTTCCTTAGAGAAGAAGGAGTATTTAAAGAACCACATCTGATTCCATGCTTCTACAGTAACAAAATATAAATCACCATGACAGAATTTACTTTCCTTTTCAAAATAAAAAAATGTGAGATTTAAAACAGAAGCCAAATTAACCAACCAGTATTGTACCTCAATAATTGTATACCTTTCCTAGTAGATGGTAGATTTTATTAGGTCAGATCTTTATCCCATGTGCTTACTCCTATCTTTGGAACATAAGATATCTAACATAAGAATGGGCCAAAACAGACATTACCCTTTTAACTACCTTTTATCACTTGAATCTCCTTTACTTTGGCTTTAATTGAAAGCACATAAAAAGAGTCTTTGTGTATCTCTCTTGATATTTCTATAAGTATTAATGATCAATTTTAATTAAGCCATGTTAATATTTATAGTTGGCTTGCTTTGACCCTTTTAATGTCTGAATAATAATAATAGTGCACATTAATTAGCCAATATGTTTGAACAATATAGTTTTTCTTCACCCAACTTTATCCTGTCTACTTAAAGAAATTACTTTCATTGAGATGAACACAAACACACACACACACACACACACACACACACACACACACACACACTACTAATAAGATAGATAGCCAACACGGACCTGTTGTATAGCACAGGGAACTCTATTCAATATACTGTGATACCCTACATGAGAAAATAATCTAAAAAAGAATGAATATATGTATAACTGAATCACTTTGCCATACACCTGAAATGAACACAACATTGTTAATCAACTATTTTCCAATAAAAATAAAATATTTTTAAAATATATAAAATAAACTAAAATTCTCTCTCCCTCTCTCCTTCATATTCTCTTTCTCCATTACTTGTCACACACACATACACACGCATACATATCACCTACTCAGCTTAATCTTGCCCAAGTCCCAGTTAGAGTTTAGAGATTCAGAATATTATTCTTTGTTTAAGAAAGCTTATAAATAGAGTTTTAAAACCTATTCAGCTACACATGGTACCAAGAAATCTCTGAAATCATGGCCACTTATGTTTAAATACAATAGATTTTTTCTATCATAGCTTCTGTTATCTATTTATTAGTGGAAGTTTTAGCCAGTCGTCCCTCAAACACATAGGTATGATCCATGTGGATTAACCTGGAAAGCAAGTTTTTACATGGCATCTCAGAGGACAAATTCTGATGAGTAATGAAGGCACTTTCAGGTGGCAATTCAAAAGTATATCACAGAGTGGATATATGTATATGTATAACAGATTCACTGTGCTGTACACCTGAAACTAACACAACATTGTGAATCAACTATACCCCAATAAAATTTTTTAAAACGGTATATACAAAAGTGAAGTTTCTGAGAGAGGTTAGAATTTGAATTGTTGTTT
The DNA here is from genome assembly GCF_000442215.2 of Lipotes vexillifer. NCBI lineage: Eukaryota > Metazoa > Chordata > Mammalia > Artiodactyla > Lipotidae > Lipotes > Lipotes vexillifer. The sequence continues at coordinate 928,536 of NW_006794736.1, forward strand.
TGACTCAATGCATTTTCCATTTATTTCAGCATCACCACCACACCAAACTCTTCTTTGTTTCTCTTACTTTTGAGATTGGAAGACCATAATCTCCCAAACTCTCCCACAGAAAGAGAGGGCTGAGGTGTGGGCCAAGATTTGCCATCCTTAAAGCCTATTAGATACAGTAGTTTAGCCATGTTTGCAGCACTGAAAGCCAAAATGAGCCGCAATATCTCAGGGACATGAAGTATCTTAAGTGCAGCCAAGCTCTCAGTGAATTTTCAGTCCAAACATAGTGAAAAGAGAAAGGAACCTAATCATATAGCTAAGAGACCAACTTGGGAAACCAGAAAAGACAAAAATGTTGAAGCTGGAGTAGAAATTGGATTGCATATCTGCCCAGCATCTTTTGAGGAGCCAAGTCCCCCTTATTCATAAGTTAGAATATCCTGATGGGTCTGATCCTTCCTTCTTATTACAGGTATAAGTAGATAAGTGACCCAGACTAACCTGAGTATTTAACTCTCTTGACTATAGACACTGGCGTAGGATTGTTATGTGATCCACAGAGATCCAAGCAGAGTCCTATCTCTCTACATTTTCTGTTAACAACAACAGGGAACATGGCCCCTTCTTTCTGTTGCTAATATGCTAGAAGTATATTTAACTAAGAAGAAATAAGTAAGGGACAGGAGGGAATTGCTGCCAGTGCACAAAGAGAAATAAAGCTAAGATAGAGAAACAAAATCATATAAGACACAGAGGGAGTGTTTTCTGGAGTCAGACATACCGAATTTCTTTCAGTTGTTTGTGCCATTTTGTAGACTAGATTTTAACTCACTTTTTTTTTTTTTTTTGTGGTACGCGGGCCTCTCACTGTTGTGGCCTCTGCCATTGCAGAGCACAGGCTCCAGATGCACAGGCTCAGTGGTCATGGCTCACGGGTCCGTGGCATGTGGGATCTTCCCCGACCGGGGCACGAACCTGTGTCCCCTGCATTGGCAGGCAGACTCTCAACCACTGCGCCACCAGGGAAGCCCTGAACTCACTTTTGTACCATGTCTGTGGATGTATGCATTTTTCATCTTCTGAGCACTCTAGATAAACTAAATACCATGTGAAATTTAGAATTCAACATATGCATTTCATAAGACAATTTTGGAGATTTGGGCACAAGAGGAAACCCATGGCTGCCTAGATTAGAACCTACTGCAATGTCAGCTCAGGGATGTACATTAGAAAACAGCTACACTGCTACAAAAGTGAGAGAGTGTTGTAATGCTTCCATACCAAAGTAAATAGATAAAACTGTAAGGTCATCTTTTGGAAATTAGAGATTTCAGAGCCCTAGAAAATACGCTCCATAAAGGTCAGATTAAAACTAATTTAAGATAATAAAAATATGGAAGCATTTCTAATCCTAGCAAGGTGATAAAGTGATAGCTGCTGTTGTTTATATGGAGGGCCTGAAAGAAACCATCCCTTTTCCAACCTCTTCTGAGTTTGCTCAGTTTTTCAGTCATATTAACTGTTTCTTTGCTGATTTTCTAGCTATCTCTAGCACTTTCTCCATTGTTTTTCTATCATCTGCTCACTGACCAGTCCCTAGCCAATATCACATCTTTCCTTTGCTTTGCTTTCCTTTCCTTGCCTCTTCTTCTCTTCTCTTCTCTTTCCTTTCTTTTCTTTTCTTTATTTAAGGGATTAAAAACATTTTTCAATGTTGAAACTGAACAGTTTATAAAAGTGTATAAAACATATATGTACAGTTTAACAAATCATCCAGATTAAGAAAGAGGACATTGCTAGTACAATACTTGAGAATCTTTCAGTATGTTCATTCGTGGTCACAGCCCCCTTCCTTCTTCTTAATGGTAACAATTATGTTGATGATTGGTTGTTGTTTTTTTTTTAATAATTTTACTACCTACCATAAGAGCAATCATGTCACAGTTATTCTTGTACGGGGGCCACAATTACATACGCACCCATTTCTATAGGATAAATAACTAGGAACGGCATTGTTGGGTCACAGGATGTGAACATCTTTGCCTTTACTGAATATTATCACACTATTTTCAAAGTGGTTCTACCAATTTTCATGCCCAGTAGTGTATGCAAGTTTCTGTTGTTTCACAGCAGAATTTGTTAGAGAAGCACTGTTTCTCTGGGTATCAATAACTATATCATCCTTTGGTGCATAGCAAAGTGCCCAAAACATAGAATTTTACAACCATTATTTACCAGATTACAATATATTGAATTGGAAATTTGGGTGATTTTTAACACAAGTCTCTTCTGGGCTCATTCATGAGCTTGAAGGTCATAGGCAGGTGAGAAAGGGCTGGATAGTCTAGAATAATCTGGTGGAGTGTATTTTCCAAAAACAGCCACACTAATATACATTCCATCTCTTATGTTTTCCTTACCATGCAATACTGACACTCCTTCATTGAACTGAAGTCCATAGTTCCTCCCCTTGAACCTGGATGGGCCTGTCCCTGATGCATTATTTCCAAGCCTGGGTTAAAAAAAGTCTATACAGTTTGTACCTAGGTCTGTTTCTTGATATGCCTGTTCTTCAAACAACCAAACATGCTGAGAAGAAGTTCAAAATGGACCATACAGAGAAAGCACTCTAAGAGTCTCCTGTGCAGAGGAATTGACATACCCAATCTGCATTAAGCATCAACCACCAGGGAAGTGTAAGTCTTCAGATGACTTTAGCCTGCAGCCTTTAAACTGTCCCAGCTGACAAGCAAAGCATAGTTGAGCTATCCTTGCCAAGCCATGCTCAAACACCATACTCAAAGTAAATGTTGTTTTAAGCCACTTTTGGGGTGTTTTTTAATGCAACCTGAAATGACCAAAACAGATGGCATCACTCATATGTCTGGCAGTTTGCAGGCTGTTGATGGGAAAGCTTCAATTCTACTCAAAGTGGTATCTCAGAGTAGAGGCTCATTCACATTTTGCTTTTCCATTTCTAAGCACAGAGAAAGAGAACAAGTGTCCAATGCATAGGCGTTTTGTAAGTCACAGCCTGTATCACAGCTACTAATGTCCTATTGACCAAAGCAACCTACCTCCATGTCTATACCTTGGCGGAGTGCCTTGGCCATGGGCTCTGAAAGGTACAGTATGCATTCTGAAAGCATATGACTTCTGGCACCAAGTCAAACGTGACACAGTTAACTGCATATGCACTTTCCTTTCTGTATAAGTACCATAGATTTCCTGAGATAGACCTAGAAGTAGCTGTGAATTTGGAAATTTTTAGAGGATCTAATCAGTGCAGGCAGCTTAAATGTGATATGAATAAAAATCAGAGATATTCAGGAGACAGATTATAAGTCGCCATATAAAATAGGTCTAAGAAGTCTCATGGAAAGCACAAGCTTCTTGACATTTTTCATACTCACAAAGCTTATTGGGAATGTATACTAGAGTAGGACATTATGAATGCCAGTCTAAGCCTTGAGCTATGACATAATCTGACACTTCTCTGTTTAATATTGTCTTGACTGAGAGGCAAGAAAGCTGCTATCAATTTATACAAGGGACTTGGAAAACTCCTTCTGGAGGCCAAAAATTCAGGTATGAATGAAGATGTTATTCCATAGTTTCCTCCAAGGTGTAAGGAACTTCACAGAGAGCCAGGCATTTGAGAAGTTAAAAAGTCTTTCAACTATAAAGGCAGAGTCACCCAACCTGGCTTACAAAAGCCTAGGCTGTTTTCCTCGGGGCATTTAAAAAATGAGATTTTGAAATAGATATTTACAACTGTGAGGTAAGTCTACTTCAGCTGAGGCTGAGAGCTGTGCTTCACAGATGTGAAATCAGGGTGGTTTTCTATTCCCCAAGAGAGATCTGATGAGATAGCATTCTATTAGAGGAGGATAAGGAAGGTACAATAAATTTGAGAAAAAGTAGGGGAAATAAAAGCTCTGGAACATAGGATGACCATAGATGGGGAATTTTATAAAGCATCACAATGATATGTTCTGAGCATTCAGAGTATAATCAAAGGAAAATATTCTGTCAGACCACATGAAATTACCATTTTTGTAGAATAAAATTTTTTAAACATTCTGTATGTTTAATCTTAAAAATTAAGGGGAGGACTTCCCTGATGGTGCAGTGGTTGAGAGTCCGCCTGCCGATGCAGGGGACACGGGACATGAGTTCGTGTCCCGGTCCGGGAAGATCCCACATGCCGCAGAGCGGCTGGGCCTGTGAGCCATGGCCGCTGAACCTGCGCGTCCGGAGCATGTGCTCCACAACGGGAGAGGCCACAACAGTGAGAGGCCCATGTACCGCAAAAAATTAAATAAATAAATAAATAAATAAGGGCAAAAAGAGGTACTGATATAAAGCGTGTCCTCCATGTCAGTTTTATGAAAAACAGTAATCCCCAACATCTGTGGAGTTGCACTATTCTCTTTTTAATGTTTCTGGTGTATCCATTTGGTTTGCAAGGCAGATCCTTAGGTGTCTACCTGTAATATGTACTTACATAATGATAAGTTCTTAGCCAAACCAAGTTTGCATTACCCATCTATTACAAATGAATGTAAAATATTAGTGATTAATTTAACAAATAAAGATCTTGACAGCTGCCAAATGTTCTAGAAATATTCCTACTGTAGGAACTTGTACTGCAGAGTATGCTAAGCAGATCTTAGCATTACATAAATTGTCACTGCATGGGACAGAAAAAGTCATCATAACAGTTATGGGAAAAAGAAATTTGGTGGTAATGGAGACAGATTCATAATAAGCAGCAAAGAAGTTTTGACGAGAAATCCATTCCATCTCTGCATGATGCACATACATACGCTTATATATACCTATAACACTGGAATATAAATAAATGCATTGTGTTCAGGATCAATCTGATTGCTACCAACCCACAAGCTCTTGGAACTTATATGAACATAATTGATAGAGGCTGTTCTACACTGAAGCTTTTGACATCTTATGGGAAATTCAAGGGCCTATCAACAGAGAAGCTAAAAGAAAAAATATAGTTGCTCTTCTAGAATTTCTATAGGAATATAAAGAAGCCTCGGATGGTTAGTTTCTCATATAACCACATGGAAACAAATATAAATATGTTTGGGTAACAATGATTTTTGAAAGTAAAAATCAGTTATAATTAAAAAGTGCTGAACTTTATTTTATGAAATCCATTGAGCCTTTTTAGAAATGGGAAATTTCCATATGTAGTTGTCATAGAAACAAGACAACTTCATGCTTTTTCCTATTCTGGATGCTGGCATTAAATAAATGGGCCATATCACAGGTCTTTGATTTTTCCTCCAGTCTTGAGTGGTATTTGATCTCATCATCACACACTGTGAGAATGCTATATTAGAAAAAATTACATCCTCTGATGGGATATACTTAAAGAATGGATACATTGTTCTTCATTAATAATAGAACCTCTGAACTACCAGTGGCCCTTCGATCTTTTCAGTAATATGAGACAAAGAAACATAGAACACTGAAGAATATGTTTTTAAAAAAATCATAAATTTTCCAACTCCAGCACCTGAATCTATTTGGAAAAATGACCATGATAGATCATGTTCAATATCCCTACTACAAATCTCTGGATGGTTCTCAATCTTTCTTATGTTAGATACACTCCATAGACCTTTGATCAACATTTAAGGGGAACTCTTGTTCTGTTCTGTGCATGGAGTGCACATCGATGTTACAGAAATGGACAAAGTACCCGTCAGGGCTCTCAATCTAGTGGGGGCACCAAACTCATCTACTACTACAGATCTTTATCAACTTATGATGGAGTTACATCCCAATAAACCCACTGTAAGTTGAAAATGCATTGAATACACTAACTTATCAAAAATCATAGCTTAGCCTAGTCTCTATTAAATGTGCTCAGAACATTTACATTAGCCTATAGTTGGAAAAATCATCTAACACAAAGACTATTTTATGATAAAGTGTTCAATATCTCATGTACTTTATTGAATGCTGTACTGAAAGTGAAAAACAGTATGGTTGTAAGAGTGCAGAATGGTTGTACATGTATCAGTTGTTTATCCTCATGATTATGTGGCTGACTGGGAGTTGTGGCTAGCTGCCATTGCCCAGGATCACTAGAGAGTATGGTTTATCATACAGCTAAGCTGAGAAAAATCAAAATTCAAAATTTGAAATATGGTTTCTACTGAATGCATATTGCTTTTATGACCTTGCAAAGTCTAAAAATATTAAGTCAATCCATTGTAAGTCAGGGACCATCTGTGTTGTATAAATACACACTTAGACACACATGTGAACCCAATTGCCCTCTGCCCAATAGAAGTACAGTGTTTTAAATGTAATTTCAGTGGAAAGGAGATTTAAAGCCTCAGTAGTCATGTTCCTGAGTTTCATTTGGGTGGATTAGAAAGCTAGTAGGAAGCAGCTGCATAACACAGGGAGATCAGCTCGATGCTTTGTGACCACCTAGAGGGGTGGGATAGGGAGGGTGGAAGGGAGACACAAGAGGAAGGAGATATGGGGATATGTGTATATGTATAGCTGATTCACTTTGTTATAAAGCAGAAACTAACACACCATTGTAAAACAATTACACTCTAATAAAGATGTTAAAGTAAATAAATAAATAAATAAAAACTAAAAAAAAGAGAAATGAATCCAAGGCATATTAATGCTTTCTAACTATAAAAACTACTACTTACAAACTGTGTTTTTTTATGGTTTAAATTTGTTTAGGAGAAATGAGTGAAAAAAATAATGGATACATTCTTAAATAGAATAACTTCATCTCTTTTTTCCTGTATGATTCTTCTCAGCTTCTCCTTATACATTTATGACCACTTTGTATTTGTCTGAGTATTTTCCTCTTTCCTCCAATGTACATGCTAACAGAATTTCTAATTTCATTATAAAAGTTCATTAACAATTAAAATAGGTATGAAGTTCAACAAAATATTTTGTTAACTATGGAGTGAGGTAAAGCAAATGTTCTTTCACATTGTAATGGTTTGATTAAGACATAAATACATAGGTTGAAATTGAAATTTTTAAAAATCCTTGCATTTTAGGTAAACTTATTTCAGTTAAGAAAAACTTAACAAATGAACCAAGAGATCATATTTCAGTAGCAAACAATAAGTTTATTAACACAAATTATCTCACTTTGTTCTGGTTATTGATTTACTGCCTTTGTGCCTCTAATTCATAAATTTTCTCCTGCTCTTTGCAAATGGATCTGAGCCCTTTATATACTTTTCCCTTTGTTTGTCCATAGATGGTGATGGGATCTCATTGCAGGAGGAAGAGTTTTGCTTCTTGGTTCTGGTGCTCTCTCACCAGTCTGCTGCACTGCTCAAAGCTTCCTCAGCACCTGGTTCTTTCCCTGCATGGTAGTCAACATCACCCAGTGGCCAGTGGCTTCTGCCAACACTGTCCTTTGGGCAAATTGTAGTATAGTGCTTTCAGTGAGACATTGCCCTGGGATCAATGTTCTTAACATACTAGAGGGTGGATTTCCAGCAAACTATACTTCCTTACTCCAACCTCCTGCTGGAATTGATAATTCTTCATAATAAATTTCTTATATTCCCATAATTTTGTAGTTTCCCTCTCTTATTTGGACCCAGAATGATAAGCTCTCCATAGTATAATTGTAGAAACTCTGGTTTGGACTGATCAGTTTTTCTTAGAGAAGAGCTGAGTCAGTATCCCCCAAACAAAACCATCCATAATGTTTTTATGTAAAGACCTCAGATGTTCATTCCATTTTTTCAGGTAAGTTCATTCTTTAGGCTTCATTGTTGGGTCTGGGCTTTATAACCTATCTGAGTCCATTTCTGGCTTTTGATACAGAAATAATGGAAACCCAGAATTTCTATGGTATCTTGACTTTCCTTTGCCGGGTCTACTAAGGTAGTTATTGCTGCTCCCATCATTCAGATAAATACCACTATTTTTTTTTTTCTTAAGAAAACTGTTTAACTAAATAATAAAAGACAAGAATAATTGATGGGTAAAACACTTTACCTTACATCGTAGCAATTTGGAAAATACCTGCCAAAAGGGAATTACAAAAGTAAATCAAAAGCAAATATATGAGTCATATGAGTCACAGTAGATGAAGTCTTAGAGGAGATTAAGCAGCTGGGTTCTGTGCTTTCCAGTCTATAGTCAGCTACCCTGAAAACCAGAACAGTTAGATGTTCAGAGAAATACCATACGTTAGGCAATGAAGATCAAGAGAAAGAGTGGGCTACCAAATAATTCTCTCCATTATTATCCTCAAAATCTTATACTTAAGGCTTCTCTCTTGAATTAGTAACTTATATGCCTTCTGTTATCAAAGCCAAGGTAATGCATAACTGAGAATCATTCATTCACAGAACAGAGGAATTCAAGAAATCTAGGATTAGGATTTAGGCAAATGATAAATATGAAACAAACATCTGTAGTCATAGTTAGCCTGTGAGACATAGTGATCAAATTATGCCACAAACAACTACGTAAAACCATGAACCAAGATTTACTTCCCTAAAATGAGAGGCGTCCATGATACCAGAGAGAAGCAACCCAAACAAGAAAGGTGGAACAGCTAATATACCCTTATTCACTGTATTGTTTGGCCTTTTCATGTGTGTTTGATTGTTGCTATGTCAAAGTATGGATTAATGAGACAATATCTCATTTGAATTGTATTTCTTCCAGTTTATATCTGTGGAGTTAAAGTATAAGATATTGGCTAGGGAATTCCCTGACAGTCCAGTGGTTAGGATTTCATGCTTTTACTGACAAGGGCCCAGGTTCAAATCCCTGGTCAGGGAACTAACATCCCACAAGCCATGTGGCATGGACAAAAAAAAAGAGAAAAAGATATTGTCTAACTACAGGGCTTTGAGGTGCTATAGGCCTAGGTTTGAATCACAGTTTTGCCATTTATTAGCATTTTGAACTTGTTCAAATCAGGGAAATTAGTTTTATACTTTATATTTGTAAGATAAAATAATAAAACCTATCTCTAGTTTTTGTTGCATGGATTTAAATCTGATACTTGTAAAACCATTAAATTTGTTCAGCGCTTTCTATATCATACAAGCACAAAAAATGATTTCTGTTACTGTCTTATTTCTGTTACTGTATTATTAGTTAACATTGCTTCATTTATTTACATGATATTTATATTACAGACAGAATTGCTCTTGATGCTCTAGAGAATATATGAAATTAATTAAAATGAAAGCTCAGCTATAGTTATCCAGATTCTATATTGTATAATCTATTTGCATAATTATAAACTATAAATACATTTATAAATGGAATATTAGCATATCCTCTAGCGACTGCCTCTCTAACGTCAGTTATTTTACTGCAGTTTTGCATGGAATCAAATAACAGTAAATTCAAGATTGAGCTATAGATAAATATTTTTAGAATGTGTTTGAATTTTTCAGTGGACTTCACTTCAAAGATATTCTACTGTAAAATTCAAAATATTTCAATTGTCACATAGAAGGATCTGCACAAATATGTGGGAGCTATTGGTAATAGTTAGACTTACAGCCATAGTTTTTGGTTAAATAATAGTGCAAGAAGAGTTAAGAAAAATAATTTAACAGAGTTCTACTTAGACACTTGAGGGATACTGACATTTAGAGAATGGGGACAAAAGAGGCAAACATAAGTAACATCAATAAGAGAGTTAACATTATATTATGCTGTGACAACCAGTAGCAATCACTTCAAATACAGTAGAAGTAAACAGAAGTCAACAGAAAGCTTAATAAGAAAAATTAGGATCAAGAAAATATTATTCACAAATGTTAGCAAGGATATGGAGAAATTGGCCCACTTTTTTTTTTTTTACATTCCCACCAACAGTGTCATTTTACATTCGGCACTGTTGGTGGGAATGTAAAATGGTAAAGTCACTGTAGAAGACAGTATAGTGGTTCCTCAAAAATGCTAAAAATTAAAATTAGCATATCATCCAGCAGTTCCTCTCCTGGATATATAACCAGAAGAATTGAAAGCAGGGTCTAGAAGAGGTATTTTTTACAACCATGTTCATAACAGCATTATTCACAAAACCAAAAAGAAGAAAGCAACCCAAGCATCCATTTATGGATGAATAGATAAGCAAAATGTGATAATACACAATGGGTTATTTTCCTACATTTAAAAGGAAAGAAATTCTGAAAGGGGCCCAAGATGGTGGTGTAGGAAGACCCACCTCCTATCATGGACACACTGAATCTACACCTACATATAGAGCAATTATTCCTGAAGAACTGAGGGCTAATTGATAGCTTCTGCACATAGAGGGACCACATAGAAATGGATAGCAACAGTGAAGACACAGTATTCATGTAAACCCCACCCATGACACAGTGACCTATAGTAAGGAGAAATATCACTGTGGGCCCCATTACAGGCATGCCTGGCAAGGGGCACAGCTGGCAAGGGACACAGCTGTATGTGTGTGTGTATATATATATATATATATATATATATATATACAACAATATATGTATTGTTTTATATATTATATATTTTATATACACACACACACACACACACACACACATATATATATATATATACATATATATATATATATATATATATGTATATATATCAGTTAAAAGGGTGTCTATACTATAAGGGAAGGAAATCCCTTTGCCTTAGAGCATCTGCCAAGTGGTCAGGTAACTGCTAGAACTCTCTCCGCGGTCAGAGGCACTGGTGAGCACCATTGTTTAAGTCCCCTTGGGATTCCATTTCCATCCATATCTGCTCCATCTCTACCCTGCCTGCTAAAACTGCCTGGTATATGTAGTTTACACTGGGTATCCTCTCACACAAGGTCACTCCTTCAAGATTGGGAGAAGTAGCTGTTTTGCTTCATTCATCAACACAAGCACAGAAAGTCAATCAAAATAAGGAAACAGAGTAATATGTTCCAAATGAAAGAAGAAGATAAAACCCCAGGAAAAATCCCTAATGAAATGGAGATAAGAAATTTACCTGATGGAATGTAAAGCAATGGTGGTGAGCTGCTCACCAAACTCAGGAGGAGAATGGATGCACTCAGAGGAAACTTCAACAAAGAGAAAATAAAATAAGAACCAATTAGACCTGAAGAATACAATACCTGAAATAAACACTACACTAGAGAGAATCAACACCAGATTAGATGATACAGAAGAACAGATAAGCAAATAGAATGATGACAATCATCCAATCAGAACAGCAAAAAGAAACTGGCAAAAGTTAAAGATTCTTAAAGGTAGTAATTACAAGAAGAAAATTGGATAAACTACAAACACATGGAAGCTAAATAAGATGCTGCTAAACAACCAATGGGTCAATGAAGAAATCAAAGAGGAAATTTTTAAAAAATACCTTTAGACAAATGAAAGTGGGAAAACAACTTTTCAAAATCTGTGGGATGCAGCAAAAGCAGTTCTAAGATAGAAGTATATAGCAAAACAGGCCTATGTCAAGAAACAATCAAACAAACAAACAAAATCTCAAACAATCTAAATTTACATTTAAAGGAACAAGAAAGAAGGAACAAGTAAAGCCCAGAGTTAGTAGGTGAAAAGGAATAGTAAAGAGACAAAAATAAATGAAATAGAGACTTAGAAAACAATGAAAAGGATCAATGAAACTAATAGCTGGTTCTTTGATAAGATAAACAAACCTTTAGCCAGACTCATCAAGAAAAAAGAGAGAGACCCCAAACAAATAAAGTCAAAAATGAAACAGGAGAAATTACAACAAATACCACAAGAAATACAAAGGATCATAAGAGAACACTATGAAAAATTATATACCAACAAATTAGAACACCTGAAAGAAATGTATAAATTCCTTGAAATATATAAGCTTCTAAGACTGAATTATGAAGAAATAGAAAACCTGAATAGAACAATTACTAGTAACAAAATTGAATCAGTAATCATAACACAAAAGCAAAAGTCCAGCTTCAAATGACTTCATAGGTAAATTCTACCAAACATTTAAAGAAGAACTAATACCTATCCTTCTCAGATTATTCAATAATTAAAAAAAAAAAAAATGAAGAGAAAAGAACTCTTTCAAACTCATTCTATGAGGCCAGCATCACCCTCATACCAAAACCAGACAAGTCAGCAAATACACACAAAATTTACAGGTCAATATCCCTGATAAACATAGATCCCCAGATCCTCAACACCTCAACAAAATATTAGCAAACCAACTTAAGCAATACATTAAAAGAATCATACACCATGATCAAATGGGATTCATTCCAGAGATACATGGGAGTTTTAACATCTGCAAATCAATCAATATGACACATCACATTTGCAAAATGAAGAATCAAAGTCACATGACCATCTCAGTAGAGTCAGGAAAAGCATTTGACAAAATTCAACAACCATTTATGATAAAATCTCTTAGCAAAGTGAGTATACAGAAAGCATACCTCAATCTAATAAAGTCAATATATGACAAACCCACCGCTAACTTCACACTTAATGGTGAAAAGCTGAAAACTTTTCCTATAGAATCAAGAACAAGACAAGGTTGTCCACTCTCACCACTTTTATTCAACATAGTATTGTAAGTCCTGGCCCCAGCAACTAGGTAAGAAAAAAATGCAAATTGATAAAGAAGTAAAGCTGTCACTGTTTGCAGATGACATGATACTTTATAGAGAATATCCCAAAGATGCCACCAAAAACCTACCAGAACTAATAAATAATTTGGTAAATTTACAGGATACACAATCAGTGTAAAGAAACCTGTTGCATTTCTATACACTATAATAAGTTATCAGAAAGAGAAATAAAGAAAAAAATCTATATAATTCATTTAATTCAAGTATTTCATTTTTAGTTATTTTGTAATTTTCAAGCTTTACATAGCTGATAGAAATTTAAAATAATTTTATAGACATACAAATAAATTACTCCAATAGAGGCTCTATTGACTTCCCATTTTTCCAATATGGGAGAATCCAGTTTTGCTTCAATTTATACATTCATTTCAGTATTTCTGATCTAAAAATGTGACTTTGTTTGGATTGTTCTTTTAACTGGGTGCAATACCTTACTGGTTTCCTCTTAATAGTGAGTACAATAAAATCTTTGACATGTTTATTTTGTATCTATGTGTCTCATGATTTTATCTTTTTTGACAATATCTCTTTAATAAAATAGGACAGTGAGTAATAACAATAAGGAAAAGGAGGATAAATTGGGAGTTTGGGATTGACATATATACACAACTATATTGAAAACAGATAACCAACAAGGACCAACTGTATAGCACAAGGAACTCTGCTCAACATTCTGTAATAAACTAAATAGGAAAATAATATGAAAAAGAATAGATATATGAATATGTGTAGCTGAATCACTTTGCTGTACACCTGAAACTAACACACGATTATAAATCAACTAAAGTCCAATATAAAATGAAAATTAAAAAAAGAACTTCCCACATGAATGCACTCTCTTGACTACAAACTAGACCCTTACACCGAACCTCTGCCACCTTTTTAATCTGGTGAACGTTAAATAACGCAGCCGTCCAAAGCCCTCTTTCCCCATCCTTACCCTTGAAGCCCAAAACTCACCCTAAAAAGCAGTGTTATCTTTCTTTGCACTGAGCCCCCAAACTGGAATATCAATAACTGCCAGCGTTAAAGATGTTTATAAGAATAAAATATATGCAGCCTAAAATTTTAGCATGCAAGAAAGAAAGAACATGGAGATGAAAATAAGACATATATACACACTTTTTGTGATCATCTAATCGAAGTAAACATCCGTTGCCCCTGAGTGAAAGCCCAAAAAAGGACTTTATTAATTCCTCTTTGCTAAATAGTCATTGGAAAATTTTGAAGTAAGAGAGGATTGTGTGACACCAGAAAAATATTATTTTCATTTAAATATTGTAAGATTACTCATCCCATCTATAAATGATCTTGCTTCATTTAAAGGTAGATGTTATAGGACTACCTTCCTATTTTAATTCTCTAAGTTACTTTTGATATGGTAATACATTGTTAGAAAAAATATATAAAGTAGGTTAGAATTAATTACATGATACTTTTTCCTCATTTCATGCAGAAGTCTGCATTTTCTTTCTAAGGTAGCATTCATTTATTTTCTAGAAGTTGAAGAAAAATTCAAAATGTTCCATTATTTATTCTGATATGTGAATATGAAATACACTTTTATCTGTCTCACTATTTATTGAATTGAAATCTCAGTGGGGGAAGTACTTTCTAGCACTCTGGAATGAGAGTGTTCATTAAAGAATTAGGGAAA
>NW_006794736.1:942860-997904 GCF_000442215.2 Lipotes vexillifer
GCTTTATGAATAGAAACTAAAGTCTTCTGGTATATACACAAGGCTCAAAGAAAAAAAATTGTAGGTGTATGCATTGATAATACAATCAATGTCTTGTTCAATTTAAATTTAATAAATATTAATATAATATTTGCATAGTGCACATTGACAGTGACAAACTAGAGTAATACAAATTAGATGAGCTAAAATGGAAGCCATGTTATAATAAGACTTATTGAAATATCACGCATATAACTCTACCAGAAAATTAAAGTTGGAAAAGCAGTGATTCTATCTCCAAGAGAGTTTACTTTTTAATGTAATAAATTCAAACCCTGTTCAGTATTTATTCAAAGGAAGTATTTTAAAGAGGTTCAACATACGGCCTCAAACGCTGATATAAGGTAGAAGGTTGGTGCTTTCCCTTGTGAACATCTGGAATGGCAGGTTCTAAAGGAGAAAATAAAAGAAATACAAACCTGAAATAAGAGAAACACTGATGTTGTCAGAGAACAATTTCAGTAGAAGTGCCTGAAGGACAAAACTGAAAGGATACTGGTTGTGATCTGAGATTAGACTGTTTGAATTTAAGAATTCAGGAATGCTTCAGCCTCAATTAATTTCCATTGCCTCCAACGTATTCCATTATCAATACCTTGATATAAAACTGAAGTCTTATTGTTGCTGCTATCTATTGTTTCATTTTGCAAATGTTTTTGAGTTAGCTTATATCTTTATACAATAATATATGTATATATATATATATATATATATATATATATATATTCTGATATTCTTTTGTGTTTTACCCTTTATTTAGAGGAGGGCTCTGGCTCAAACAGATTTGTGTTCAAATCTAACCTCTACCATTATCTAATTCTGTGGTACCTTTTCAGTTATCAGACAGTATTTGCATATCTACTGCCTTGAACTAGATGTCCCAAATTGTGTTTTAAATGCCTGTCTAGATGTGGACTAAGCATTTTATTTTATTTTGTTTTTTAAATTTTTATTGGACTATTTACAATGTTGTGTTAGTTTCAGGTGTAGAGCAAAGTAATCAGTTATACATATATACACATCCACTCTTTTTTAAGATTCTTTTCCCATATAGGCTATTACAGAGTATTGAGTTCCCTGTGCTATACAGCATGTTTTTATTAGTTATCTATTTTATATATAGTAGTGTATATATGTCAATCTCAATCTCCCAATTTATCCCTCACCCCACTTATTCTCTGGTAACCATAAGTTTGTTTTCTACCTCTGTGACTCTACTTCTGTTTTGTAAATAAGTTCATTTGTACCCTTTTCTTTTTTTTAAGATTCCACATATAAGCACTATCATATGATATTTGTCTTTCTGTGTTTTACTTACTTCACTCAGTGTGACAATCTCTAGGTCTATCCATATTGCTGCAAATGGCATTTGGTTGTTCTTTTTAATAGCTGAGTAATATTCCATTGTATATATGTACCACATCTTTAACCATTTCTCTGTTGATGGACATTAGGTTGCTTCCATGCCCTGGCTATTGTAAATAGTGCTGCAGTGAACATTGGGGTGCATGTATCTTTTTGAATTATGGTTTTCTCTGGGATTGCTGGGTCATATGGTAGTTCTAGTTTTAGTTCTTTAAGGGACTTCCATACTGTTCTCCTTAGTGGTTTTACCAATTCACATTCCTACCAACAGTGTAGAAGTGTTCCCTTTTCTTCATACCCACTCCAGCATTTATTGTATGTAGATTTTTTGATGATGGCCATTCTAAGAAGAACTTCTAAAAGAACTTCTATTTTCTTTGTTTTAACTTTTTAACTTACTTGTCATGACTGCTGTCTGAAAAATATTTAAGAAATAGTCTATCTCCAAATTCAATTGAAAAAGCCAGGAAATATTTTATTTTCTTTTTCAAATTAACTTTGGTATTGAAACTGTTGAGCATGTGTTTATGGAGAAAGTTCATTTTTAGGTTTATTAGAACAATGTTTTCACTGATGCCACATAACATATGCTGCTTTAAATAAATATTTAAATGTAATCTGAGCGTGACACAATAACTAAAAACAACAGCTTAATAGTATGGGTATAACTGGCAAATCTTGATATATGAAGGTTCTTCTTAAGATTAATTATGAGCAAGTATTTAACACATAATAATTTTAAAATATCCTTTGTATTGTGTTACACGAGAGCTGTTTTTTGTGAGTAAATGGCAACAGAGTTCTGCACACCTGGACTCTGTTCCCAGCTCTGTTCCTTCTTGGAATGCAACCTAAATCATTTAACTTCACCTTCCTGAGCCTCAAGTTTCTCATCAAGTTTGTCTTCTGAATCTGACTTTGCAATTAAAAAAATAATTTACATGAAATGTTGTTATAAAAATTAAACCACTATTCCTATAGATTCATGTGTATGGGTTTTTCATTCATTCATAGAAGGTTTTATTTAGGTGTAAACTAAAGTGGTACAGAGTAAATGAAGACAGATGAACAATGCTCAGCAGAGAGCATTAACATGTGAGATCACTATTTTGTTTTCTTTCTATATAAAAGGGCTTCTTTTAGAGCACACTCTTAACTAATGGGAGCTTGTAAATGTGCCAATTACAAATGCTGTATAATTATACTCAGAGTAGGTTAGGTTTGGGGTGTCAATATCCTTTTTAAGAATAACCACCCACAGATATTGAGATTACCATTATAACAATTTTTTCAATGAAGATATGTTTTTTTAGAAGAACTAAAAAGAACAGATAAATAAAAAGAAAGATATATCATACTCAGGTGAATCGCTTTGATAAGGTAGTATTTCAATTTTATGTCAATAAAAAACTTCATGTGAGCCTTTTAGTCGGGAAATGAGTTAATTTTTAGGAAAAACAAATACAAATACCTTCAAAAATGTAAAAAATAATTCAAAAAGATACATGCACCCCTATGTTCATAGCAGCACTATTCACAATAGCCAAAACATGGAAACAACCTAAATGTCCATTGACAGATGAGTGGATAAAGAAGATGTTGTACATATAATATATACAATGGCATACTACTCAGCCATAAAAAAAGAATGAAATAATGTCATATGCAGCATCATGGATGCAACTAGAAATTATCATACTAAGTGAAGTAAGTCAGAAAGAGAAAGACAAATACCAGATGATGTCACTTATATGTGGAATCTAGGATATGGCACAAATGAACCTATCTACAAAACAGAAACAGACTCACAGACATAGAGAACAGACTTGTGGTTGCCAAGGGGAAGGGTGGGTGGGGTAAGGATGGACTGAGACTTTGGGGTTAATAGAAGTAAACTATTTTATATAGGATGGCTAAAAAACAATATCCTACTGTATAGCACAGGGAACTATATTCAATATACTGGGATAAACCATAATGGAAAAGAATACAAAAAAAAAAGTCTCTATGTGTATAACTGAGCCACTTTGCTGTACAGCAGAGACTGGCACAACATTGTAAATCAACTATCCTTCAATAAAGAAAATTTTAAAAATGCAAAACAATTGTGAGTTGAATATGCTCTACTAGTTAGTAAAATGTTTTAGAGTGATAGTATACGTAAAAAAAACTGTGTTGCTGGTACAAGAGCAAACACACTAGTGGAACAGATAAAAACAACCAGAACAACAATCTAGCACACATTACAATGAGCAGCATGATGGTGACATTTGAAAACAGTGAGTAAAAGTCTGAATATGACACATGGTGTTGAGACAAATAGTTAATTATTTAGATACATGGAAATGTAAATGTTTATATAAGAGCATGGAATAGCATTAGTTACAGGTAAATTAAGGAGTTAAAAATTAAGAAAAAATATAAGAAGCAAATATAAAATTAGACAAGTGTAAATTGTCCATTAAATAACAAAAATAAAGGATGAAATTAGTACAGTAAAACACTTTAAATATCTTACATGGAAACAGTAAATACCATACAATCAAAATAAGACATTTAAAAGAACATAACTAAAACTAAATGTGTTGTCACACATTTGACAACACATTATCTTCAATAATAAAGAGAGATTTTATTTTTGTGTATTTTTATGGTAAATTTCAGCAAAAAGGCACAAGTCAATGTAAAACAACATAAAAAATATATTTTTTTTCAAAAAGGGAGAAGGAGGAAAGAAAGACAGAAGGAAGAAAGGAAGGCAGATAACCAAAAATTATTAGTAAAGTTAAAAATTTATTTTCCCTCATAAATTTAATGAATATACATTTAAAAATGAGATTCTATTTTTGCCTGTTTAATTTGGTCAATTTTTAAAGATAATCATTGTTGTTGGAATGAAAGACAGCCATGCCTATTGTCATCTTCTGTTTGGGAGACTATTGGTTCAAAATTTCAGGGGAAGGTGCCATTTGAAAATGTATATGAAAATATTTATAAGAAGGATAACTTTGACCCAGGAATTTTGGTTTAAGAATTTTAACATAATGGACAAGACATTTATGTTATGTAATGTATGAACATTTATTCAATTTTTATTTCTAACACATAAAAATAGGAAACAACCTAAATGTTAGATGTAGAAGGACTTGGATGACAGTTGATGATACATATATGAGACATGAAATCTTTATATAAGCGAGGAAAGTAATGATGTTGATGGCAAATACTCTAAGCAAGGGTATTGAATTAAATTTTTGGAAGTCACAGTAAAATTAACTTGCATTCACAAAGAGTGTGAAGGTAGGAAGATAATTGATACATATGCAGGACTAGTAGTGAAACTTGGCAAGAATTAAATTGTTCCTGTGTATTACCCATAAATTAATGAAAAAAGTTAACTGTTTTGGTCTTTATGTAAAATTTAGTCAAAGGGCTTTCTCTTTTCTTTCTTATTTTTTTTTTTTTTGTAAAGGGGCTGTTTAATTGGAGATCTAACAATGTTTTGATAAACCTCTTTTTCCCTGATGAATTTTGCCAAATTGTTAATTACAATCTTTACCATAGGTAGAATCCCATGATGAGACCTGCATTATGAAAAGAAAAATATTCTAAGCAAGAGGAAATCAGCTGATAAAAATTCTATATCGGGCTTCCCTGGTGGCGCAGTTGTTGAAAGTCCGCCTGCCAATGCAGGGGACACAGGTTCGTGCCCTGGTCCCGGAAGATCCCACATGCCACAGAGCAGCTGGGCCCATGAGCCATGGCTGCTGAGCCTGCGTGTCCAGAGCCTGTGCTCCACAACAGGAGAGGCCATAACAGTGAGAGGCCCGCATACCGCAAAAACAAAACAAACAAAAAAATTCTATATCAAATTAATCTATCTGACATGCATTACCATAGCAACAAATGAATCTAACCTGTCTGTTGTTGGCTTTGTAGTCTTAAACATACTTCCTTCATCAAATGGTGCTAATAGGAATCATCATGGCAAATTTCATATGACTCTAGTACTTTATGGACTGCAAAGTGAACACATGAATTATTGATTGTTATTCTCATAAAAACTCCTGTGAAGCAGTCAAGATTGATTTTATACCCCCACTTTGCATATGAAATAAATGAGGCTCAGAATATTTAATCAACATCCAAGCCACAAAGATACTAAGTGACAGAAATGATACCATCCCTCCTCTTTTTATCTAGTTCTGACCCTATTAATCATGTGGCCCTTTTGAAGATAAGTTTATGAGAATTCAAATTTATGCTTCATGACATAAATGAATGGATAAAAATGGTTGTGCACATATTGTGTATGTGTGTGTGTGTGTGTGTGTGTGTTAGTTGCCATTAAGTAGTTATTAAGTAGCTTAATTCAGTGTTTTGCAAATTTTAATGAGCAGGCAAATCACTAGGGGATTTTGTCAAAACCAGTAATTTGCTCAGAAGTTCTGGGATGAAGTATGAAATTTCACATTTCTAGCAAGCTCTTTGCCTATCCATGGGCCACACCTTAAAAAGCAAGGTCTTAATTCTAATTGTGCTTTTTTTCAAGAATGTCAAAATAAGCAAGGAAAAAAAAAAAATCTTCAATCTAACCATTCATGCTTTTCTCTCACTCACTACAATGAGAGACATTCTTTATATTACAACCAAAACACCTAAAAGGCACATTTAAATATTTAATTTAATTTTTACCTATAAGCAATGCCATATCTCAGGAAAATTATTAAAGTTAGAGAAATCCCTCAGTAAAAAGTAGTTCTTAAGATGTAATTACATTTGGATTTTTCACAACATTTGCTATCATAGCTCATATTTGAATTTTTCACCTGTTGGTTTTCACCTAGAAACTTTAGAGTTGATTTTTTTCCCTCTAACCCATAGGAATAAGGGTGACAGTAGTTCTTTAAAACTATTTTGATACTGGAATTTATGCCTAAGTATGTAGTTCCTGTCTCCAGGAGAAAGAATAGCTTCATTTTATTCCCTGTCATAGGTGAGCCTAGCTTGAGAGCCTTAAGCTTATATTTGGATCATGTGACCTTCAAGCCCTCTTCATAAAATGAAAGTAACATTTTTATGTAGGAAATTTCCTTTGTACTGAAAGGCATTTGTGGTTTACTGCTTGACTTCCTGACAAAATTATTTTTGTTTTCCTAATAATTTTTTAAAAAATAGTTTTAGATTTATGAAAACATTGTGAAGATAAAATAGAAAGTTCTTATATATACCACATTAAGTTTTCTGTACTAACAAGTTACATTAGTATGGTGTATTTGTCAAAATTAATGAATCAATATTGATACATCATTATTAACTAAATTCTGTATTTTATTCAGATTTTCTTAGTTTTGGGTATCTAAAATCCTTTTTTCTATTCCAGCATCCCATTCAGAAAACCACATTACATTGAGTCTTCCTGTCCCCTTAGGCTATCCTTAGCTGTGACACTTTCTCAGACTGTCCTTGTTTTTGATGACCTTGAAAGTTTTGAGAATTACTGATATTTGTAAATAATTATAGGTAGTTATGCCTAATTAGATGAATGAGATTTGTCTGATTTTTTTCTCATATTTAGGCTGAGGTTATAGGTTATCATGGTATGTTTTTATGAACATTATAAAATTACCTTAAAGCAAATTGCAGTTGACTTAAATGTGTATTTATATTTTATAATAATGATGTCTCTATATGACTATGACAATGAAATACATAGGAGTGCTGTTATTCTTCAAGTCTCCCACAAAATTGTATTAGATCAAGTCAGTAGTGTAGATCACAATTTACCCCCAGATGTCAGCACCCATAAATCCACCAGATGGTCTCAATCTCTATTACAGTTTGAATGCTACTAATGTTACTAAATTACGTTACATGGGTAAGCCAATGAAAGCAGTTTTTGATGTCTATGTTGAAACTTTGAATGAGATGTAATTTCCCAATGTTCCATTGTTCCCTGAGTGTAAAAGCTGCATTCTTTCTTCACAGCTGCTTTTCCTCTTTTATTTTTGTTTTTAGTTTTGTTTTTTGTTTTCTTTTGCTGTTTGCTGTTGCTTGATTAAAAGGTTGGGAGAAGTACGAAAAAATAAGTGAGAAAAAGGCTAATTGATACACTGTGGCATTTGGATATTCTTTTCTTATCAAGGAGTATATATTCCTGTATTTTTATATGGATTATTGGCAGATTTCAACAGTCCCTGATGGCTTCTGACTTGTCTGAGAAGGGCTAAGTTTCCATGTATTTGCTAACTTAACTGTTTCTAATCTTTGAGTCAAATAAAGGAAGGCTTGATAGTATATTATTGCTAACCATGAATCTAATTATGAATATGTATTGTGTTAGCCAACTGCTCCCACATATGTTATCTAGGACAAGTGATATATGAATCAGTTCATATAGGAATAGTAACTATCCGTTCATATTCCTATTCATATAGGAATATGAACCAATAGGAATCGGTTCCTATAGCAACTGAGCAATTGTACTAGAAAGAGCAGCTTCCGTGGGGGCCAGCTAGTTTGCTTCTGTGGAGTCATTCTTAGAGGTCTGGCCTAGAGTCAGCTCCTTTGGCCCTTCGAGTAATCACGTCAGTACCTAATACCCTATAACTTTCAATCAACATTTGCTGAAATAAGGCTGTATAAAAACCAACAAAAACTCCTCAGTGACATTCAACAATAGCTTTATTTTCACATTGCTGGGGGTCAGTAGGGATCCTACTGACTTGGGTTGGGCTTAGCCTGACAGCTCCTCTCTAGGTGAATCACAGTCTGAGTGGCAGGGTAGCTGGGGCATGTTTTTCTCATGGTAACAGCAAAGGGGTGAGAGACCAACTTTAATCACACAATCGTAATTCTAGCCAATGCTTATGTTACATCTAATAACATCCCACTGGTCAAAGCAATTCACATGCTGAGCCCAACATCAAGGAGTGTGAAATTACTGCAGTTAACATGGCAAAAAGTGCATATGCATAATCCAGCTGGGAAGCAGGGAGTGAATGGCTGAGAACATATTCCAGTCCGTCATACTATATGAATCTCTTTTTACAAAAATAGAGCAGCTTAAGTCATATGCAATAGAACACTGATTAATAAGGAACACTTTTTTTTTGTAAATTCAGTATATATTAAGGTCTTCTCTGTATTAACTCCATTCTCATTAGTTTATGTGTCTGGCAATACACTTTCTCAGGAAGAAAATAAAGAGTGGATTGAACACCAAGATGGAAGGAAATGCATTTTACGTATGGAAAGTATTAGTGAGCCCCTCAATCAGAACCCTTGGGTAAGTAGGTCAGTTTGAGGAGGAACAGCCTCAGATGCTAAGACCCCTTGTTTGATGATTTGAACTATTAACCCCTGACAGTTGGCACCACAACTTGGGGCTGCAATATTAGTTTTCTCCAGCCCTAATCCTATCTGGCTTTGGCTGTTTCAAACTTGTTTTGCTGAAATGCTCCCAGCGTACCATACAGTCAGGAATACACTGATTAAGGCAGACTAATTGAGTAGTAAAATGTCAAAGGCCATTTAAATGTCAGTTTTCATGCCTCTTAGAGGTTGAGGACGGCCACCAGTATTGATGCTGTTTCTTGTGTGTCATTGAGTAAGGGGTTGAGAAGGGAGATAGGAGGAATTACTTTGAGGGAAAATGGTATTGTCTTTCCTCTCTAATTGTGCAAAGGTTAATAATATAAAGGGGATAAGTGATATAAAAATATAGTGAGATTGTTTGCATTTTGCTACTGAGAAGTACACAGAGATGACGACCATCATCATTCCTTTTCTATTTTTCTTTCTAAGCTTTTGTCTTTCCAATTTTAAAAAGACATTTTACAGCACGACAAAGGCTGTTAAACATCACAATACATAGATCTCCAAAGGTTAATGTTTTTGATCTCTGCAGTTACTTTTAGAAAATTATTTCAGTTCTTAGAAGGTGAACTGAAAGTATTTATCTGAATAGTTATTTACCCAAATTATTGATTAATTTGTCATTTAAGTGAGTTTTGTTTTTATTTTTATATATTTTAAATTATTGTTTATCATCTTGAAAGTTTAAAAAATTTTTCTGCAGAATCTATTTTTTACTTTTCTGTGTCCTTTTTCCAACTTCTCTTCCATGTGTTCCCAACAAGTAGAAATGAACAACACATGTCTCTATTTCCTCCTTAGCTATAGATTATTATATACACTTTGGAATTGACAGTGTTTGGGGTTCTTTGCCTGTCTTATCTACAAACCAATTTTGACAGATCATTTGTAATCATCAGTGTATATCCAGGAACTATTTTCACCTTCCAGGTTGCTATATCTTATAAAACTTTGATGCAAAAAATTAAATATATATATATATATATATATAATATTTTAGAAGTATCTAATATTACATCAACTTGTAAACTTTAACTATTAAAGTTTAGAATCCAAATTAAAATTCATAGAATTAAAAATTCAGCAAAAAGCATTCAACCTTAAAACAATTTGCTTTTCTTATTTTAAATGGAATTTCAAAGTCCATTACTCTAGTTTTACCCTAACCTAGAAAGTCAGACACATATCAAAATAGTCAGCATCTCTTAAAAAAATTATTTCTAGACTTTTACTTATATTTTTATCAATTTATTTATTATTCTGATATTAATAAAGCTATATGGCAGAGCTTGATTTATTAGATGATTACTGTTCTTCATAAGTTTTGCATAAAGTTTGTCCTCAAATCACTTAAACCCTTTATTGGAAGTGCATAAATAGTACTGTAAGGAAGCAGCTTTATATTTAAATAAAGTATTAGAGGTCAATAATCTTGCTGAACTATGTCTTGTGTATCTATATTTGCCACTTTTTGATGAATTTTCCATTTATCTATTCAGTTCTTTGTACCTTCCATCAAGACTTGTAATGTGGAGACATTGGTAAGTGGTGCTGTGCGTGGCCCTGCCTATCAGTGTCAAAGGCCAAATAAAGGGAATCTGAGAAGATAATCTTAGGTATATGAGTCTCTTCTTTTTGATCACTATTCCCATTCAAAATGAGATCTTGGAATTTTTTCCAGATTTTCTTTCTGAAGAGTTAAGCATTTAGGCAAAACCTAACCGAAGTCTCAAACACTTTGATTCTATGATTCCATTTAAATATAGAATACATATCATGAAAAGTAAGATGAATTACAATGAAAGAGAAGTAGATAATAAGAAAATATGTATTAAATAAACAAGTAATAATACTAAAAGCAGCCACCATTTATATACTTCATTCTAAAGCAAACTAGTTTGCAATTCCTCAAGGGTAACCACTGGGATTCTGCATTTATTCCTAAATCATGACTTTTCTACCATCCTCTGATAGGACTCCCTAACCCCAGCCACTCAGGTTGGGATCCCAACAGGCCAATATATTTTTTGGTATTCATCAGATACATTTATATATTTTTCTATTTTTGTGAGAGAGAGAGAGAGAGAGAAGTAAATATTTTTCTTAGAGCAACACGTTAGGAAACAATGTTATTTCTTACCAGGTTTTAATTATCCAGACTTTTTTAAAAGGCAAACCAAGGGAAAGAATTAATAAATGGAAAGATGTTATGGTTTGTCTAATTAAAATTCCTCTGTCATGCTAATAAAGCTTTACTGCAAATATGTATGGGCATTAGATAACTGTATAAACAATGTACTAACTGAACTAATAAAGTGTATTTTATCTTAGCTCAGCTTTGGTGGGACCAGGATATCCTATTTAGACCCTCCCATGATTTAATAAAAATGCCTGTCCTGTTCTCCAAGAACTTAGCTAGACAGAGAGTGAACTTTCTTTTCCCCTGCTGGGATCATGGATTGCAAATCAGTTTTCTCTGCCCAAAAGTAGTCACCTAAGCCAGTGGTTATGTGAGACTAGGGTATAATGGAAAAGCCGTAAAAATTAATGAGCCTACCTGATGCCCAATCTTTCAGACCATAATTCTGGGCGTGAGAGAATTGAAGTCTTATTTGGTCAGGTAGGGTAGAGTGCAGTGTATGCTAGTGTTTTTGGAACTTTTGTTGTCTGTGGACTACAATTGCAAAGTGCTTCTACCTCTGCCTGCAACTACAAAAACAAAAGTTAAAGACAAAACAAAAGACACCATTAGCAGAGTTAATGATGTGTAAGTGAGAGATCTTTTGGATATAAATACTAGAAAACATTTTTAAACTGGCTCAGGCAATAATGTTGGCTTTAACTTAAAAGTCCAGTTGTAGAAATTATTTTAAGTAAAATTTGATGCAGAGTTGAGGCAAGGTGCAAAATGTTACCCTTTCTTTCTCTCCCCTGCCTTCCCCCTTTTTCCCTCCCTCCTTCCCCACACCTCTCTCCCTCCTTTTTCTGGGTTCTTCTCTCTGACTTCCGTGTGTTTGCTTTACCAGAAGACTGTCTGGATCGCTTAGAGAGATCTTTGCCAGAAACTTCTGGGAGTTACACAATTACATGCTTTCTCTTTCAAGTCCTTTCTGAATAGTAAGAAAGTTTCTCTTTTCAAAATACTACATCCATGGGTAGGTCACAGGCTTTGAACCAATCAAGTGGCTATTCCCTTCCCAAGGGGTGAGTTAGGTATGGCCTCGGTCATAATTGATCACATGGAATTGTGAATTCCCAAGAAAAAGCAAATTATTATGATTAAAATGGGAATGGATGTTAAATGGTCAAAAATGGCCAACGTTCTCCAGAAATTGGAAGGCAAACTGCTTTTTAAATTACCTGTCAATAAGCGCTATTGTATTTACATTATTTTCTGCAGTATTTTATGGCTTTGCCATTGCATTAACTAACATCCACTACTTGGCAAATGGCAGAAAACCTCCATTTTTCTTTCTCTGAAAATCAAGGGAATAACAGATATTTCATTGAATGTTTACTGTGATATTTCAAGTCATAAAATAAAATTTTAAGTTGATAATTTCTTATGCACATAAAAAGTGTTTACTGAGATTGGGAAATGTTTAACTCTTCTCATGGGAACAGCCTCTCATCATCTTTTGCCACAGTGCACATATTTCCACTGAAGTCAGAACATGCCTCAGATTCCTATTTAACAGAAGGTTTTAGTTAGTAGTATCAATCATACAAGCTCAAGTGCAAAATGAAATCTATTGATCATATCTGAGACTCACATGTGCAATATGGCGATGGCTGTGAAGGACTCATGTAAACCTTTCGACCATGTCCTTCAAAAACACATGTCTATTTGGGCAGAAAACTTACTATGAATCTGACATAATATTGGGAAAAGAAGACTTGCAGAAGTCACTTATTTTCTTTTGATAATGCAGCTATATCCAGGACAAAACATGAAATGGCTTCAGAAATAAATATAGTAGGCTATCTATACAACCCTGAACACTCTCTTCAAGTGCTGATAGTGTGGGCTATGATCAGAGGAAGTAAAAAATAATAAAACTATTATAGCAGACCCACTGTTTATTTACAATTTCATCATTGTTCATATTTTCAAAAGTCCTTCCGCTTCCTTAGATCATTCATTTTGTGTCCTGTTTTGAGTTTCCCTAACCAGAGAGGTACCTAACAAGACAATAAAACAAGCTCATTTTACATATTTTTATATTAAGATGTTTAATTAATGATAAATACTATATACTTCAACAATCGTTAATTAAGTGGATACATATGTGTAGGTCTTGAGAGTTCTCCTGATAATGTATTCCCACTCCTCAATTGCATAGGAAGATCTTAAGTAATACATGCTTCTGTATTAAGCCTCCTAGTTCCAAGAACTCCACTTCATGTACTGAATCTTAGAAGATTCTAGAGATTCTTTATTGGGTTTACTTTGATCCAAATTTTATGTTTCCCCTTTCGATCACTCTAGAGTTTCTTGTGTTGTTTTGAAAAACATATGCCATTATTTAATTGACAGTAAGTATGTTGTTTCTCTCCTTTCGGCATCCCCTCTCCCTCATAAAAGGAGTCTAATAAAAACATTCAGGAGCCACGTACACAGTTTTTTAAGCATCATCAAAAAAGAAATTAACATCTCTTGCAAATTGTATTATTTTAATACCATTTATGTTCCTCTGAAATATTCATATTTAATCTATGTGAGAGAAAACTATTTACAGCTATAACTTTCTGTGCATAGCTCAGTTCCTTGTTTATGAACAAAGGTTGCAATTGCAAGTTTGTCTTTAGAAAGTAATAATTATTTATCATTAGCTCTTTAATTTTTTCTGCTTATACAATTCCTCATGATTCTCTTAATCATCTTATTTTTTTAACTTTATTTTTTCTTCCAGTTATATTGAGATATAATTGACAGCACTTTGTAAGTTTAAGGTTTTACAGCATAATGATTTGACTTGCATACATCATGAAATGATTATCACAGTAAGTTTAGTGAACATCCATCATCTCAAGATTAAAGAAATAGAAAAAGAATTCCTTGTGATGAGAACTCTTAGGATTTACTCTTTAACTATGTTTAAATATAACATACAACAGTGCTAATTACATTTATCATGTTGTACATTACATCCCTAATGCTTATTTATCTTAAAGCTTGAAGTTTTTACCTCTTGACCACCTCCATCCAATTCCCTGTCTCCCGACCCCTGCCTCTGGTAACCACAAATGTGATCTCTTTTTCTATTAGTTTGTTTATTTGTTTGCTTTGTTAAGTATAATTGACCTACAACAGAATGTTACTTCCTGATACACAACATATTTGATATTTCTGTACATTTCAAGATGATTATGATCATAAATCTAGTTATGATCTGTCACCATAAAAAGATTTTAAAGATTATTGAATATATTAAACATGTTGAACACCATTGACTCATTTATTTTGTAACTGGAAGTTTGTACATCTTAATTTCCCTCACCCGTTTCTCTTCTTTCCCACCCCCTTCCCCTCTGGCAAACACCAATTTGTTCTTTGTATCTATAACTCTGTTTCTTGTCTTTCTCTGACTTATTTCACTTAGAATAAGACCCTCTAGGTTCATCCATATTGTTGCAAATGGCAAGATTTTATATTTATATAATTCATTCTTTTTATGGCTGAGTAATAGATACATTTGTTACATCTTCTTTATTCATTCATCTATTGATGGGCACATAGGTTGCTTCCATACCTTGACTACTGTAAATAAAGCTGCAATGAACGTAGGGGTGCATATATCTTTTAGAATTAGTGTTTTTGTTTTCTTCAGATAAATACCCAGGAGTGGAACTGCTGGATCATGTGGTAGTTCTATTTTTAATTTTTTGAGGAATCTCCATAATGTTTTCCATAGAGACTGCACCTATGTTCATTCCCACCAACAGTGCACAAGGGATCCCGTTTCTCACGTCCTTACCCACAACTGTTATGTGCTGTCTTTTTGATAATAGCCATACTGACAGGTGGGGAAGCGATATCTCCAGGGTGAACAGCAAAATCCTTTGAGTGTTTTTTAAAATATGCAAGTATTCAGCTCTGTTCTTCAGAAATTCTCACTTAGTATGCATGTTGGAAAGAGGCAAAATTATAAAAGCTGCACACAAGTCTGATGAAAAAAAACTATGTGACTCTTTCTGTACATGGAGGGGACTCTCCACATAATTTCTTCTGATTTATTTTTCTGGTCAGAAGCCATATTCCCAGCATTCTTCTCCTCAGGAAAATGCATGTTACTTTTGGCAATTGCGTCCTGGCATCACTTAATGAGACAAGGCTTTGATTTTGCAAGACTGCTTAAGACAGTGAGAAACCATGATTACAATACATGTGTTGACAGGTTTTACGTATCATCTGGCCTTTGATTCAACACAAAAATGAGGAAAAGAAAAGAAAACAGCGCTTAGGAGATACAATTAGTATCAGCTTAAATATTCACCCAGTTAGAGATTGAGACATTTCTCAGGAGAGAACCTGAGAAAAAGTGGTGCAAATGCAAAAGAATGGTGTTTTTAGG
The DNA here is from genome assembly GCF_000442215.2 of Lipotes vexillifer. Taxonomy (NCBI): domain Eukaryota; kingdom Metazoa; phylum Chordata; class Mammalia; order Artiodactyla; family Lipotidae; genus Lipotes; species Lipotes vexillifer. Next base: position 958,217 of record NW_006794736.1, read on the forward strand.
TCTATACTGCCGACAGTAATCTCATTCTTGATATTAATTTCTGTGCTTTCTTCTTTTCTTTTCCACTGTAGGTACGACTTTATTGTTTCAATTTATTAAAAAACAACTTTGATTTTTTTTCTCTCTGTCTTTTTTGTTCTTACAAAACTCCACTCCCTTCCAAATGTGCCTACAATTGCTTATTTGCTAGATCCTTTACACAGTGTTTTAAAATTTTATATTGAGTTTGTTTTCATATGTTTGGGAGAGTCAGTCTGCTGGCAACTTTATCTGCCACACCAGAGAGGTAACTCACATATATATTTCTGTGTAAATACATTTCACAACTTACATTAGATTAATTCCTAGATACTTGATAATTTTAATTCAAGAATAATTTACATAAAGTGAAATACAACACTATCTCCAAGAATGCCAGATTGTCAGTAACCATGGCTTTCATTGTATGCCCCTCAAGAACAGAGTCCCTGTCTTATTTATAACTATACATAAAGTGAAGATATGTCACCTGGCACACATTAAGTACTCTGTAGGTATTTTTGAACTAAAATACATTGTTGATTCTGATGTAATTAATTGGTAATTTTCTCTCATAAATTACCTGTCTTTAGATCCTCAGAAGAATTACTTTGGAGTAGGGCACATAACTCATAGCTACTACTGACCCTTCCTTGCTCTGCTTCAATCATTTACAACCTTTCCTACATGACACAATCACCATCAAAGATGTTAAATAATACTGATGACAGTCTTCATCCTAGACCATTGACACTGGAAGTGGAATTCAAGTACCAATATTTTTGAAAATATTCCCAGATAATTTTAATATGCACTCAGGTTTTGGATATTGGTTCTATTTAAAAGCAACCACACAGGTCTCACTTGTTTGAAGATTCTAAGGCTACAAACTATGAGAAAACAGCCAGATGATGAAGATTAAAGCAAGCCTGTGCAATTTTCTATTCTCCCAGAATTTCACAGTCTTTATATGCATGCATACTATTTTCTGCCTTCTGACTCATTCCTAAAAATGTAATTTGATGGCCAATTGGAATTTAACCTAATATTTAAAAATAATAGTGGGATAAGGAACTGTAAACAAAAGATAGAGTCAGATTGTGGAGGGCTCCACATCCTAGGTCATATTTTCAGACCAGACTCCTCTGTGAAGTCACTGAAAGTTTCTGATCAGAGTAATTACACACACACACACACATACACACACAGAGGTTTGGAAAAGGATAGTTGGCAGTGACTGACCAGGTTTATCAAAGAAGGCCTTTAGATAGTGTTAATGGAAACAAACTTGGAACTCTGAGCCATTGGATTTATTAACATGGGTGTAGCTTGTTTTCAAACACTTTTAGACTAAAGCATTCTAAGTTGTCCAGAGTATGAGAGTAAAGTGTGTGCTTCTGGAGTTTTAATATTATTCTGTGTTCATTCAGCAGTGTATCAACCTAGATAGCATCTTGACAACACCCTCTCCCCTGAGAGTGGCCTCTGACAAGTCTCTTCCTTATTTCAGGAACTGAAAGGCAACCTAATCTCCTGGGGATGAATCTCAAGGTTGGAAACACTATGAAGCAGTTGAAGACTTGTCTGTGTACACTGAAGTCATATTAGAAAATTATTCACCCTCTCTTCTCTTAGTTAAAAACATTATCATGCAGGGATTAATAATCTGAATCCTACAGATTTAATAAGAAAATCTGTTCAACAAAATCATGCTTTTGATTATGCCACCAAACACGTATCCAATCTTTGGTTAAAGGCATGTGTTGTCAAGAAATGTTAAACTTTATCAGCTATTGCTTTAGTTTTTAGATAAGATCCCATCTTGTCAGATCGGATTGTGTAGATAGCCTTAAAGTTTTCTGTGACTCTCAGTACCTTTCAAAAAAAATCAAATCTTTATGGTTAGCACTTAAAATTTTGACTTATTTTTCTTGCCTGAAATCCTGCCAACTGCTCACTCACTACACATCATCCTCTACCTCCCAGTGCAGGGAGAGCCATCCCATCCCTCTAGGGATAATAGTAGCTATTGAAATTTTATCATTACAAATAAGTTGGACATATTTTATAATCAGAGTGTGGATGAGAATTGGAATATCAGAATTATTATAATGAAAATGATTAGACCTTCTATCCTGTTCTTATATTATTGATATCACAAAATGCTGATAGGTTTTACTTTATACTTTACTCTTTTAATAATTAAAAGTGTTTCAGTTAAATTAAAGAAGAATTTTTAATAATAAACCCTTCTCTTGTAAAAAATGTGCTCATTTACTTGAATGTACACTGATTATCTCTCTTTCATGTTATCATAGGAAGCAATTTTAGAGTCATCTGTCAGTGATATCAATATGGATGATATGAGGCTTCATAAAGTCCATGTGCAAGTGTGAAAGGCTAACAACTTATAATATATCATCACACCTAAGGTACTGAACATACCTATCACCTCCAAAAATGTTCTTGTGTTCCTCTGTGTGTGTGTGTGTATGTGTGTGTTCTCCATAGTGTTAGTCTTGAGATCTGAGACCTGGTCTTTTGTAGTGCTCTCTTGCAGGCAGCCATTGGCTGAGGTCTACGGATATTGGGTGGTGGTGGGGCTAGTCTCTTTGGCACTTGGCCAGAGACAATTCTTCAGAGAAGAGACAGTTGTGAATTATCAACCCACACTCATGGCAGCTGGGGTGGGTGCACAGGCCTGGCCAGTAATGAAAATCAGGGCGAGATCCAGACAGTTTCCACTAAAATCATATAAGCAAATACTTCCTTCTTTGGTACAGATGATTTGTCCTTGCCTGTCTGACTAACTCTGCTTTGAATTCTATCACTTGGTCTCATGGCAAGGGAAGGAGAGAAAGGATCTAGCAATGCTGGTTAGTGATAGGCACCAAACTGTGATTTCCCATATCTAAACACTTCGGCTAAAAAACTTTACACAATGGTCACAATATCTCTGTGCTGTCACCATGAAGGCCATACTAAACACTCACACTTCAGGATCTTGTACACAGGTGGTCAGATGGTTGGAATTAATTAAATTGGATACCTTTAGCTCCTTACTCAGAATTTTTACAGTGCTTACTAGTTTCTCACTAGCACTCAGAACAGTTCAGTTCATCAGCCAGAAAGGGGTGATTTTAATTAAAATAAGCTCAACACTATGTGATTTTGTCATTGTTCCACATGCCAAGAATGTTTCATTTTATGATCAATCGTTTAATGCCCTATCATGGTCAATTTCACTGACAGTGATACAATATTGTAAAAAATAACCAAGCAAACCAATGAACCTCCACGCACTTTTCAAAGCTGGTTGAGGGAGGAGTGTACACTAAGAATTTTAGGATAACCACACATAAAATGAAATATGTAAAGGAGTATCTAAATGCTGATTAAAGGTCTTGGCCTTCAAAGAATTGTGTCTCTTTTCATAATAGTTTTAGCATTGAGGAGAGTTAGGGACGGGAGGGACAGATCAAGTGTCTGAAATTCACAAGCCAGCAAATATTTTGCTGGTTTGAATACCCTTGAGATTAAAAAAAAAAAAATCTCTTCACCCTTAGAGTCTAGGGAAGCACACAACATATGGGAAAAATATAAAGCAGACAGTTTCCTCTAAGACTTGAGCCAGAGGATTATGTGCATGGATCTTACTTTACTTTCTTCAGGAAAACTGCTCACATACTTAAAATACAATAACAAGGGGCATTAAACAAATCTTTTACTTATACTCCTTGGGGATGGCCAGAGACTTGGTGCCTCACAACTAAAATCTTCTTACTGCTAATTGCTGCAATTTACCCCATTAGATAAATATTTTAACTGTGGAGTAACAAAAATAGTATAGGAATGGTACTTTGAGTTCTGGCCCTGATTCTGGATATATTTCATTCTCAAGTGACTTGACAGTCATATTTCATTAAAGAATGATTTAAATAACCTTAGTGCAAAGCAAGTGGCAGTGAAACAGTATTCCTGAGTAACAAGGGAACCCTCTGTACTTCTTACCCCAAATTGGAAATACCCTGGTGGATGAGATGACTGATCACACACAGTGGTCTGCAGGACTGTGTCAGTCTTCATCTGGCCCTCAAATAACTCTCCCTTCATTTTTCTATAATAAAAAAAAATAATAGTAATAATAATAATTTTTGAAATATTATATGCAAGGCACTAGCTAAGCACTTTTACAGATATTATCTCACTTAATCAAGAACTTCAGTAGGATAACATTTGCCTCCTTTTACAGATGAGAAATCACATGTTCAAAGTGGCTAGATGAACTGAACACAGTCATACAGTGAATTAATGCCAGTGTCATACTTCTGAACTGACTCCACACAACTGAATTTCTATGCTATATATTTCTCCATTCCTGCTTGCTGCCATAGCTTTCTGTCTTGTTTAAAATTCCCTCTGTTGGAGACATTAATTGTGTTATTTCTTGCGCTGTGGTTGGCAGTGAGCAGTATTCATTTGGTAAAGTAGATGTTTCAATTGAACATCAAGTATTCTACACTTCGGATCCTTTATAAATCATATACATAAAAGCAATGCATCCTTATGTAGAATCTCCTATTATTGTCTTCAAAAACAGTAACAACTTAGAGCACTCACTGTCATCCCCCCAGTGTCTCCAGACAGCCACAGTGAAAACATACACATGAACCTGGAGAATAATGGCTTACTCTTCCTCTCCTATTCACAATGTCACACAAGTTAGTTTGCCAATTAATCTAGATGCTTCCCCTTAGGCTCTAAGATAAGGAAAGACAAAGCTGATTAAATATTGAGTGATAAGTGTTTGTTGGGTGAATGTGGTATTTAACAAGGACCCTATTTGGATATTGCCATGAGGGTCCACAAAGCCAGAACTAGATGGAGCGTCAGTGCACAAGGCGTGATGTGTGATAGAGATCAACTGACACTGACCTCCACTGAGCTGTGAGCACTTACTGTAGGGAATACATGGATTTCTTCTTGTTTTAGTTTCTTCTAGAGAGAGCTACTAGTATTGGTTTATTGTACCAACAAATAATGATGCTACCCAATGGAATGACCCAAGTGTTTGATAAAACACTAGTCAAGCCTCCATGATTTATGGAAGAAAGGAAGGACCCACGGAGCCATGGAAGATCGGTTTGTGCTGTCATTCTTTACCTTAATCTCTGAAGTATGTGGTAACAAGAGTAAGTTCTGCATTCCATAAGTTTGAAGCATTGATCCATTCATGGGAAATTCCAGAACTAAATGTTTTCACTCCCATTGCAAAGACAATCCATTGATTTAATTGATAATGCATAAATCATTTAAAGACTCTGACAAAAGACCCAGTGACCAGTTGAGTGGGTCAGAGGTCAAATGAAAGAATTACCTGACAATCAGGAAGGTTGTCTGTTAAAATATTTGTTTTATTGTCAGCAGTATGTTAAAACATAGGTCAAATCTAAGTAATACATCTTTTAAATGATTATTATCCTATGTCCATGTCCTGTGAAAAGAGGGGAAAAGAAGGAATAAGAATATAAGATATTTGTCCTACATAACCCCACACATAAGTGGATTCCTGTGCAACTTAGTAGTATTTATCTGTTTTTCCAACCTGAAAGTATACACATTTTATTTTTTATCACATATCATATAGCATTACATATCATATATCAGCTTAGTGCTCATGTATTCTGTAAAGGTTTTCAAGTCTACATTAGCCCAGAGTGAGATTTTCACTTTGGTTAAATGCCTAGAGCAGCAGTTTTCAACTGTGATATCTCAAAGCATAGACGTGTTTCAATCAGTTCTGAATTTGGACAGAAGTAATTTATAAAATATAAGAATAATGATTTAATGCTTTCAAATTATTTAATTTAATATGGATTAAAAAAGATTCCTGTAGCTATGATGAACATGCAGTTTATCATCCAAACCAGAAAAGTATTAGAAGTGAAAAGAGGCACTATCATTAATTAAGTCAGAAAAATAGACTGTAATTCCAAACTGTCCTGAGCCACCCAGAACAATGGGCCTGAATTATGTGAAGCCAGCCAAGATCCTAGGGTACAATATTAAGGAGGCGTTTGCTCTCAAATTCCTACAAGTACAGGGTCAGCACCTGGGATGTGCTTTCTTAAACCACTCACTTTCCTCAGCCTAGTTCCATAGTCACCTTACCTGTAATGATGTCACTCCCAGTCACTTTTATTCCAAAGTCTTATTTAATAAAATAAACCAACAAAAAAGAGAATGATTGAGGCTACAGCAAGGCCATCAAGAATCATGCATTCCTCTCAGGCTCTGTTGGCTCTCTCTGTTACAGGCTGTTGGGTCGAGACTTGCTATTCCTAGAATGTCATATGTGTGAATGTCATAGCTAATGGGAAGTGAGGGACACCATCCTAGAGCACCTACTGTTAGTTTCTCTCGGTTTCCATTTGACATATTCCACCCTTATACTGTTATATATGTTTTCTCATTCACTTATCCTGTCACTCTGATTTTGTCTATACCCTTGTAAACGAAAAAGAAAAAAATCTTACTTCGATACATCAAGACGTCTTATCTGGTACATTTCCCCCCATATAGCTTCATTTGATATGGGATGCTGATGAATTGAACTCAGAGAAGGACATGCTTATTGATCGATCATTTCTTGTGTTTAACATGTTATGCTAATTATGGGGCTGCAAATATAATAAGCTGTGTTTTTTCACCATAATGGAGTTTCCATCTAGTGTTGTATCATGGTCCTCTATAACAAAGTCTCCTCCCTTTAGTCTTAAGGTAGGCGATCTATTTTTTCAAAATCCAAACAAAATCCAAATTTATGTCAAAATTTAAGATATACAATATAGATAACTGGGTTATGGATATCATTTTATTTTCCCATTGGTTTTGTTATTCCTTAGTTGGTGAGGCTCACATTGACATCCTGTATATAAATATGTCTTTTTAAATTGGTAGCAACTTAAATTTGAACACATTCCAAAGCTTTGTCTTTTTACACCCCCTCCCACATTTTGTACTTTTGGTGACACTTTTTATATCCTTTTTTAATTTTATGCATCCCTAGTCAGTTATTATAATTTTAGTTATTTGTGCTATTTTCATCTTTTACCTTCATTCATGTTTTATAAGTGATTGACCCACTACCTCTATTATATATTTACCTATTCCAGTGAAATTTTTACTTTTTTATGTTTTCTTGTTATTAGTTAGTGTCTTTCTTTTCAGCTTAGAGAAGTCCCTTTAACATTACTTGTAAGGTTGTTTTAGTGGTGATTAACTCCTTTAGTTTTTGCTGATCTCTTAATTTCTCCTTTAATTCTGAATAATAACATTGTCTGTAGAGAATTGTGGTTGGAAGTTTGTTTTTGGGTTTTTTTTTTTGCTTTGTTTGTTTTCTTTCGGTATTTTAAATGTCACATGCCTCTCTCTGGCCTACAAATTTTCTGCTAAAAAATTGCTGATAGCCTTACAGAGTTTCCCTTGTACATAGCAAGTTGTTTTTCACTTGCTGATTTTAGGAGTCTTTCTTTATCCTTAAATTTTACTGTTTTAATTATTATGTGTCTTGGTTTGTGTCTGTTTGTGTTCATCTTATTTGTAACTCACTGGTCTTCCTGGACCTCAGTGTCTGTTTCCTTCCCCAGATTAGGGAAGCTTCCAGACACTGTTTCTTCAAATAATTTTTCTGGCTCTTTTTCCTCTCTCTTCTCCTTCTGGGACCATCATAAAACCCTTAATTCACTTTTTAAGTTATTGTTTTCATTTTTCTGCTCTCCAAATGAGATCCACTGTTTTGTCTTTTAGCTCCCTGATTCTTTCTTCTACCTCATCCATCTGCTGTTGAAACTCTCTATTTTATTTTTTCAATTCAGCTAAAACTTCTGTTTAGGACTTTCTTATATTTTCTGTCTCTTTGGTGAAGTTCTTACTGTATTCATCCATTCTCCTGAGAGCACATCTTTATTAGTATTACTTTGAACTCTTTATCTGGTAGATTGCTAGTTTATTTTTTGTTTAGTGTTTTTCCTGAAGATTGGTCTTATTCTTTCAATTGGAACATATCCCTTTTTTGTTGTTGTTTGTATGTATTAGGTATATCTGTTATCTCTCCCAGTTTTGAAGAAGTGGCCTGATTTAGGAGATGTCCTATGGGTCTCAGAAGTGCAACCTCACCTAGACACTAGAGCCAGGCACTCAAGTGGGGTCCCCTGTAGAGGCTGCATGTACCTTCCTCTTGTGGTGGGGCCGCAGCTGCTGCAGGGCGCTCGTAGCAAGGGCTATTGCTCTGCTTGTTATGAGGTCTGGCCTAGGCTCAGGGTGGGTGGGCTCTCAGTGGGGCATCCCCATTGGCACTAACAGGTTAAATGGAGAGTTCCAAAATGGTGCCCACCAATGCTGGTATTAACAAGGTAGCCTGAAATTACATAAATGGTTTCCACCAGTTACTCATCCCAACTGGTTCTTGTCTCTCTGACAGATACTTCAAGACTAGTACATGGGTCCTTTTTACTTGTGGTCTACAAGCTTTTCAATCTGGTGTTTGTGTGCTGGTTTTTGGGTCTAGTGAGTCTGCATGTGAGCCCTTTAAGAGTGAAGTTTTTTCCCTGCAGTTTTATAGTTTTACTGGATGTTTTCTCAGTTGGTTTTCAAAGCCAGCTGTTTGGGGGTTTGTTTCTCCTATGCAGGGTCTAGGGGCTGGGGTAGCTGATGTGGGGCTCAAATCCCTCACTCATAGAAAATTTATACCCTTGTGAGTCTTCCCAATTGAGATCACCCACCCCACGGCTGGGGTGTGGGCTTTTCCTTGGCAAAACACCTCCTACCTGTTTTGATGTTATCCTTTTACCCTTTGTTGTGGAGGCTCTGTTCACCCAGTTGTCAGATTTCCTTCCAAAGGAGTTATTCCACATGTACATGCACATTTGTTTTGTCCGTGAGGGAGGGAGTGAGTTTAGGATCTTCCTACACTGCCATCTTGAATCCTCCTACCCAAACAATTTTAATAAGGCATTTGTGCTAACAGTTTGTTTCTTATTTATTGAAAGGCAACTTTCAAAAGAAAATTAAGTTTTTTCCTATACATACTAGAATACAAATTTTTTCCAATGATCTCTAAATTCTTATATAGTCTGGGCCCACTAACCCCTTACCTTTAGCTCCCTCTTATCCCCTAATCCTCCTTTTGCTCTGTGTCAGTTGTGCTTATCTCTCTGTTCCTCAGACAGGCTTGTCTAGCACACATCTCAGGGCCTTTGTGCCTGCTCTTGCTTCTAGCTAGAAGTGTCTCCTTCCTCCTCTTATGCTTCCTCAGGTCTTTCGCCCAGTGTCATCTTCCTGGAGAGACTTTCCTTAATCACCACATTTATTATTTCAACTCTTCCAAACAAACCCCAACATTTCAACTCCCCTGTCTTACTTTATTTTTTCTCTCTAGCCTTTATTAATATTGAATTCACTATATTTTTCCTATTTATCCATCACTAAAATATAAGCTCCATGAATATAAGGATTTTGCCTCTATGGTTCATCACTAAATTCCCATTGTTTATAATAGTTCCTGTTATCTGTCATGTAGTAGGCAGTCAACCAATATTATGAACAAAGGAATGCATACAAATAATTGAATTTCTTCTAAAAATATATATGTATACATGCATATCTATATCTGTATATATATAGATATAAAACTAATCTCTTCTTGTCATACTGAGTGAAGTAAGTCATACAGAGAAAGACAAATATCATGTACCACTTATATGTGGAATCTAAAGAATGGTACAAATGAACCTATTTACAAAGCAGAAGTTGAGTCACAGATGTAGAAAACAAACTTGTGGTTACCAGGGTGTGAGAGATAAATTGGGAGATTGGGATTGACATATACACACTACTATATACAGAATAGATAACTAATAAGAACCCACTGAATAGCACAGGGAACACTATTCAGTATTCTGTAATGACCTATATGGGAATATAATCTAAAAAAGAGTGGATATATGTGCATGTATAACTGATTCTCTTTGTTGTACAGCAGAAACTAATACAACATTGTAAATCAACTATATTCCAATAAAAAATTTAATTAAAAGAAAACTAATCTGTTTTTTCCCCCAGTCTGAACAAGAGAACTTTCTTTGATGATACAAGTACGCTGTACCTGCACTGTCCAGTATAGTTGACACAGGCCACACAGAGCACTTGAACTTGGTTTGTGCTGCTGAGGGACTAAATTTTTTATTTTTCAAAATTTTATTAACTTAAATGTTAACAGCCATATGTGGCTAGTTACCACTTTTGTTGTTATTTGCAACTTCCAAATTAAGGGTTACTATATGGTTCTACAAACACTGGTATAAAGTTAAATAGCTCTGAAAAAGCATTTCCAGATGCTTATTAAAATAAAGGCAGAATGGTATTATGCAATGCTGGACTTTAAGAACTAATGTTGTTCCCTATTTAAGCCAAGTTCCATACTTCCTTTAGGTTTTATCCTGGCTCTTTCATCTGCCTGGAATGTTCTCCATCCAGTTCTTGATTACTTCTTTCAACATTCATCTCTTTCCTCAATTGTCATCATCTCAAAGAAATCTTTCTTGCCCATACTACCTACTATAGTTTTTCAGACTCAGGAACATAATTATTATTATCAGGCTTGTTTTGTTTTGTTTTGTTTTTAGCATTTTGTAATACCTGCATTATGTTATTTGTTTATTTGCTTTATTTGTCTTTTCCTAGCTTGTCCCAAGAAAAAAGGGACCTTATCTTTCATACTGATTGCCATATGCTTAGTATCAAGAATAATGACTAGTACATAAAAGGAGCTCGGTATATACTGGAAGAATAAATAAATTATTCAATTCTTTTGCTCTCTCAGTATCTTAGTTGTAACTTTAGGTGGGATTGAAGAGATTGATTGTGGCCTCATTTCATAGATCATTCTATTCAAGGCCCTTGAGTGACAGGACAGTTATTCTCTATTCTCCTTTTCAATTTGCTTGAAAACAGTGTGTGTGTGTGTGTGTGTGTGTGTGTGTGTGTGTAAATAGCTCTGTAGCACTGGCTTGATGGGAGATTTGTTTGCTGTTACCAAACTTGTTGATAATTTCCCATGTGACTAGAGTTCACATCAAATCACCCTCATGGCTTTGAGTCCTTCTTCAGTTAAATGTGATCATGAGATAGAATAATCTTTAAGAACACTTTCAGTATACATTTTCTGGCTCCTTGGTTATTATCACATTATTCCTCACCAAAACCATGGTCCATGGTGAAAGCAAACTGTAAGAAGCTAAGAAAGACTCCAGGCAGTGCTCAGATTGTGAAAAGGCAAATGAGGTATTTGCTGTGGGAGCAAAACTGAACAGGTACTCCTTATTCAGTAATCAATATACATAATATTTTAATATAATATTTTAAAACTTAGAATCAATCACTATGTTGTTCTGAGCCTGAGGAAAAAGAAAAAAAGTTAGTAAGACTTGTCTTGGGTTTATTTAAAATTGATATTACTTTCATTCTGGATTTTCTTGTATTAATTTTAACTTTTAAAACATAGTGCATTAAAGTTAGAAATGCCATGTTTAGCAAATAAAAACATAGGACAAAGTTAAATTTTAATATATACAGCAAGAAAAAAATTGATATACATTTTATAGGTAGTATTTGAATTTTGGATGTGAAACCATGTAAAACTCAGATTGGGACTTGAACCCATGTGCTGGGACTCGAACCCAGCCAAAACCCTGATTGGGACTCGAACCCATGAAGCCAGGACTCAAACCCAGTCAAAACTCATGGTCTTCCAACTGAGATCACACATCTTGTTTCAGGACTTAATGGAGCTCAGGTTTCTGATGTCTCATCACAGAAATAATTCAGTGAGAGACAAAGTGATAGGTAAGAAGTGGATTCATTTAAAGAGAAACACTCTCCACAGACAGAGTGTGGGCCATCTCAGAAGGTAAGAAAGGCATCAGGGAATGGGGTTCAGTTTTTATAAGGGTGGATAATTTCATAGGGTAATGAGTGGGAGGAGTAGTCTAGCTATTTCAGGAAGGGGCAGGGATTCCCAGGAGGTGGGCCACCGCCCACTTTTTGATCCTTATGGTTGGCCTTGGAACTGTCATGGCACCTGTGGGTTTGTCATTTAGCTTGCTGATGTGTTACAGTGAGCATATACTCAAGGTCCAGTGGAAGTCAACTTGCCCACCATCTTGGACCCATTTGGCTCTAATCAGTTTATGTCATCTCCTCAGGCTATGTGGTTCTTTCAAAAGTTGTGCCCTTCCCCCTTCCCTCCTTCAGATTAACTACTACATGAAGTATACTTAAAATTTTTGAAAAAATGTGTTGTTTTTCTATAATTCAAGTTTAACTGCTTATGTTGTATTTTTTCTGGCATCCCTAACTAAAATATTATTTGTCTTGAATATAGATTTTTGGCACCTCTTTAATTTTGCAACCCCATAAATTTTGTACCTGAGGAGAGTATTTATTCCCTCCTTGGAAGAAAAAGCATAAAACAGTTACAAGTTGGTTAACAAAATAACAACTCCTTGACAGCAAGGAAATACTGAGACTACCTACCTGCTTGTCTGAAGGCAAGTTTTATTTATTTGACAATATCGAAATGGGCAAGTCAGTCCTGGTTTTAGCTAACTAACCAGAGTTCAAATAACTGTTTTTATCTCAAAAGAAGTATTTTAAGAAACACAAACATACAAAAATGATTGAAAGTAATTTTTGCTCTGTTTTGAGGATTAAACCAAAATTGTTCTAACTGCATTGTCACACCCAACAGCATTTTGAACAACTCAGATATTAAATAAATCCCTCCTAATTTTTAATAAGCTCTCTTACTACCATCTAATGTATTTTGAGCAGAGTCAGCATAGCAATATGATTGTCAGTTGTTTACATATGAGACATTTTTAGCAAATGGAGAAGGAAAGCAACAATTAAACATTCCTAGATAATCACTTATGGGAAGGCATAGTTATTTACATATGTTTATTTTTTCTTCCTTTTTTTTTTTACCCTTACTCCTGTTATATTAAAATCTTCTGGGTATGAATACATTAACATATAGCATGAAGTGACATTTTGCCAGGGAAAAAGCGTGCTGTAGGGATGTTAACTGCACAACATTAAGGAGAAACATCTGTAAACAGCTCACAGGAAATACTATTGGCTGATCATTTAACTATAAGCTGTAAGAAAAAGAATCACTATAAATATTCAGTTACTGCTATGGGGGCCATGAATAAATGAATACAGTAGGTGCAGAGAATGCAGGCGATAGCATTAAGTTTTCTTAAAGTGACTATAAGCAGGTGCACATAAAAAATGATTGACTTCATAGTATTTAATGGGAAGAATAAACCTTGAGAGAGTCTTATGGTGATTCCAGACACCAAGTTTTAGAGTTAGAAGGGCCAAGTTTTAGAGTTAGAAAGGCCTGTTTTGTATGGTTGTGTGCACATGTGTGTGTGTGTGTGCAAGTGTGTGTGTGTGTGTGAGAGAGAGAGAGATAATTTTAGGCTTTAGATTTGTTTAAATAGTTTGTGGTAGCCACAATGAAAATTAATACTTTTACCTCTACCAATACAATCACTCTTTTACCTCTATTAATAATGATCTCTCGCTTTGTCTGAGTCCTGGGATGAAAGATTAGTCATCGTCCCATATGCAATAAAAAAGAACTAATAGTAATGAATTACACCTTAATTGTATATGGCTGTAGTGAGTTGAATACAGTTCCCTCCCTGTTGCCAAAAATTCATGTTCACCTGCAACCTCAGCACGTGACCTTATTTGGCAATAGAGCCTTTGCAGATGTAATTAGTTCAGTATCTTGAGATAAAATCATCTTGTATTTAGGGTGTGTCCTAAATCCAATGACTGGTGGCCTTACAAAAAAGGGGAGGACACAGAGAGACATAGAGAAGAACACAATGAGAAGATGAAAGTAAAGATTGGAATGATGTATTTGCAAGTCAAGCAATGTCAAAGATTGCCAGCAAACGCCAGAAGCTATGAAACAGGCAAGAGACGGTTTCTCTGCCAGTCTCCAGAGGAACAAACCCTGCAGACAACTTGATTTTTGACTTCTAGCTACCTATAGTCTGAGGGAATAAACTTCTGTTGTTGCAACCTACCCAGTTTGTGGTAATTTGTTATAGTAGTCTGAGAAAACTTTTATCACAACTAATAAACTAGCTGTCATTCAGTCAACGTATACAGAGGGCTGATACATTTTAGGGCAGTGCTTCAAACAATAACGTTTATGTGAATTACCTGGAAATCTTCTCATCTGCAGATACTATTTCACTGGATCACAGCAAGGTCCAGAGATCATACATTCCTAACAAGCTACCAGGTGATGCCTATTAGCTGGTTCTAGAATGACATTTTTAGTACCAAAGCCATAATAGGTCACAATGAAAAACTCTATTCCATGAACTGCATTCATACAGAGCTTGCAGTCTACTTGGAAAGGTTAATCATATTGATGTGAGAAGTTATAAGCCATTGAAAATGTACATGATATATAGCCAGTTATCAAAGAAAATAATATTAAAAACACTTAAGAAAAGCAAGTTATCAATGTGAGTTGGAGTGATGGAAGACTTTGATAAAAAGGATGACAGGTTTGGGTAAGGAATTTACAACAAAGAGAATGAGTAACAGTAAGATTAGACCAGTTATTGCAAGTTGTGATAGACAACACCAGAGAAAGTTATGAGATAGTCACAGTGCAGTGTGTTATGGCAATATAATTATTGTTTAATTACCATATTTGTCAGAAGTTTCAGTGACCAAAAATTAATGAAAATGTTACTATATTTGCAAATATTTATAGGGTGCAATACTCTCTTCCAGTTCATAAGATGTAACAAATGACAGAGTATAATGTTCAATAAATAAAATTATTAGTAGTATATAAGAATATCAAGCAGTGTGAGAGACTTTGGATTTGTCAGGATTTGTCAGGATGGGAGCAATGTATGCAGTTTTTGTTATGTTTATTTTTTATTTTATTTCTAGTATTATTTTTACTGTTCTCAATTCTGGGACTACTATTTCAATAGCCAGAGCCTTTGGGTCTTGTACTGAAATATAGAATACAGATGCCAATTTCATTCACAGGCTCATGGGAGATTTTCCAAATATTATGATGTCTGCCATATAAGGCTAACAATGCCTTCAACATACTCCAAGGAATGCATTTTGACCAAAAGGTATATAAGTAACAAAACACATTTCTCAGAGTAATATTTTACAATCCTTTTATAATTTCTACTCTTAGCAGTAATGCCATGTCAAAGAGCAGGAGCATTATCAGGACAAAGTGAAAAAAAAACTTTAAATTTATTTTTTAAGTTTTTGTCTTCTGGTAAATTTTCAGCAGCATATAGTAGACCAACATTATCAATGAGACTTGAAAATATTTGATGGAGCTGAGCACTGCATCCTCCACTATGGTTAGCACCAATAACACCACCCATACATCAAAGGAAAAAAGAGCAGTGACAAGTTCTGTATAAAAGTTAGGTGTGAGTTGTAACTATTTTAAAAAAAGATGGCACTTTTTAATAGATAGAGAAATATAGGTTGATAGAGGCCAGCAATAGGGTCTAATCCTGGATAGTTCACATGTATCATAGTAATGTATTACTTTTGCTATAGACTGTTCGTGTCCCCCCAGATTCACACTTTGCAGGGGACACAAAGAGTCTAATGTGATGGTGTTTGGAGACGGGGCCTTTGGGAGGTGATTAAGTCATAAGGGTGGAACCCTCATAAATGGGATTAGTGTCCCTTATAAAAGAGAACCCAGAGAGCTACCTTTCCCTCTCCACTATGTAAGAATATAGCAAGAAGATGGCAGTTTGTGAATCAGGAAATAGAGCCTCACCAGACACCAAATCTACAGGTACATTGATCTTGTACTTCCCAGGCTTCAGAAATGTGAGAAATAAATGTTTGTGGTTTAAGTCACTCAGTCTATAGAATTTTTGCTGTTACAGCCCAAACAGACTAAGTTGACTCTATATCCGCTTCATTCAATAGGGTTCTGCATATACATCCTCCATTTTCAACTGAAGTTTTTCACCTACAGGAGAGATGTTATTATTGTTTGTATAACTGAAAATTTGAAACATATTTCAAATGGAGAAAGTTATGCCTAACCAATGCATTTATAAACAAAATAATAAACCACCAATAAAAATATGAGCTTTTAAATTTAGCTACAGATACTTGATTACACAGAATAGTCTTAGAAAGTTTATTAAATGTAAGGCAAATGTATGTATTCTGGGTATTTATTAGTGCCACTAGGTGTCCAAGAGAGTTTGGATATTATCAGTAATTTTAGAATCATTCTAAATTTATGCAAATAGTTATTTTAAAAATTAGATCCTACCTGTTTATGAGTACACAGTACAATATTTATTTGAAATTACATGATTCCTAGTATGCAACATACTTCAAATAATAAAGGCAAAAGAGAGGCAGATGGTGTGTTCTATTATTTCTAATTTTTAGGTATACTCAAAATTCTTTGTAATAAAAAAAGGAACATATTACCTACAAAAATCCATCAATTTATTGTCTCCTATTCATACTTTGTACTCAAGAAAAAACTTAGCACATTTTATTGCTGTTTTCTATCTTTTATGCTAAACTATAAGTTCCATAGAAGAAAGAACCATGTTAATTTTGCTCACCAATGTACCCACAACAATTAGCACAATGACTAGCAAAATTTGGGGGCTTACCAGATATTCATTGTTTGAATACATTTATGAATAAGTCAATATAACCACAACAATTTTTGATGGTGTACTGTGATTTTTTAGATTTGAAAACACTTGTTCACAGCTTGGTGGGATGATGGCCTTTAACATTGTCCTGAGAAACAGCCTCACTTCTCCTCATTATATTAGAAGCCACATCAAAGGTGATTAGTTGAAATTAAAATAAACCAACAGTTGTTTCCATTTGTATTACCTTGGGGAAGGAATTCCAAAATGGCTCTTCTTTCTTGTCAATATTTATTTTATATTATAGCAAGCATTACAAATTTGGACCATAGGGTCCTGCCTCTTTAAACATTAAACATTCTTTGTCTTACACAAACAGTAAAACCTGATTAAATAGCCTAAGTTCAGTGCAGAGACCTGTTTTAGCAGATGACTCTTAGAAGGACCAACTTTAGCAACAGGTAGAATAAAGCAGCGTTGAGGATTCCAAAATCCTGCTGACACCAAATAAATTAAGATATTAAAAAAAAAAAAAAGTTTTACATTGATCTCAATATGTTGGCAGAATTTCCTCCCCACTCTTCCGCATTTTCCTTCCTTTCAGTAAAGTGTCAGGGATCCTTGTCTGATATTAGTAGAAGCTATAATACATTAAAACCTCAATGCTCATTCCTTCTGTGGTATATAACTCAAAGATCTAGGCAGAAGGCCTAGATTTAGTCTCAGCAAGGTGAGGCAATTTATTAGGCAAGTCACTCAATCTTTCTGAGCATCACATTGTTCCTTGATGGGAGAACACTTTTCTCACAATTTTCAAAATTGCAGGCAAGGCAGCACATGAAAAATATGCAATGTAAAGTACAATTAAGGTCAGAGTATGGGGTTCACACATTCCTTCCTCCGTTTCTTTCACACACTGAAGATTGGATTAAATCACGCTCTTCCTTCCATGGCACATCGTAAGTGCCTGTAGAGCCCCTTTCTTGATTTATCAATTTATTTATTCCTTTTATCTTAATCTCATGCTTCTGTTTCCTACATTCCCCATATATATCCATTAATGGTTTTAATGGGTATTTTTGTTTGTATGTTTTTGTAAAATGTATATTGTTGATTTATGTTCATGCCTTTTATTTTACCTGATAATTGGGTTCTAGGTCTCAAGATTTTTTTTTCTTTTGTTAACATTGATGTTTCTGTCTTTCAATCACTGTCTATGCACATCTAGACCTTTACTTCTGACTCTTATATTGTACTCCATCATGCTCTAACCTCCAATGTATTTCACAGCACCCCACATTACCCTTACACACTGTCCCAGTGGTGAGCCCCAGATTGCCTCTAATTCCTGGAAACCAGAGATGACACCACAGTGAGTGTCTTCACACAAGTCCACCCATATACCTGTGTGAACATTTTTTATATGCACTAGGAGAAGTGTTGGTCATAAGGTTTTCCTATACGTGACTAATTTTCTCCAAATTGGTCTCCAGAATAGGTACATTATCTTCTACTCCCATAAATAAGATTATTTTTGTTTTTTTACATTTCTGCCCAAATTTGGCATTATCTGGGCTTCAAATATTTGCCAGTATAGTAGTTGTAAAGTGGTACTGCACTGTTGCTTTAATTAGCATTTATCTGATTATTAGTGAATAATATAATGTCTCCATACATTGGTTAGCCTTTGGGGTATCTAGATCTGTCATTATTCTGACTTGACTTTGTCTTTTTTTTCAATTAGGGTTATACTTTTTCTAGGGTATTTGCAGTCTTTCTTGTTTTGTTTTTTTTTTTGGTGGTTTCTCTTTAGATATTAATTCCATATTAGTTTTAAACTTTACAAACACATTCTCCCAATCAGTCTACTGCATGTACATTTTGTTCAGGGCTTCATCTCTTCAATAGAAATCTTCAAATATATGTAATAAAGCTTACCTTTATCTTGCCATATAGATCTTGTTTAGGAAATTTTATTTAAGGAATCCTTCCCCAGTACTAGGTCACTATACCTTTAGTAGTCTTAATCCTGTTAAGATCCATTCTTTTTTTTTTTTTTTTTTTTTTGCAGTACGTGAGCCTCTCACTGCTATGGCCTCTCCCGGTGCGGAGCACAGGCTCCAGACACATAGGCTCTGAGGCATGTTGGATCCTCCCGGACTGGGGCACGAACCCGCGTCCCCTGCATCGGCGGGTGGACTCTCAACCACTGCGCCACCAGGGAAGCCCAAGATCCATTCTTATAGGTGGTTTTAGGAAGATACACAGCTTCATTTATCCACATATATAACCCAGTTCTCATATACAATTTATTAAATATTCTGCCTTACACCTATTAAATTACAGAACTCTACTTAATGTATATTACTTCATATACATAAATACATATATATACTGAATTTTTCCAAGAAGAATTGATCTTGTTAAAATACATAGTCATCCATGAAAAATCATGGCGAATACTCCAATTTTTCAGATTATTTTTAATGTCCTTAACTAGAATTTAATTCTTTTTCTCCAAAGAGGTCTTATATTTTCTTATTGTTGTACTACTACACACTGTATGCTTCTTTTTGGAAGTCTTATATTTAATTTTATGTTTACTTTGTTACTGTCAGTTTCAATAAATGCTACTGGAATTTTTTAACTTTATCTTTTATGTGATAACTTGCTGAACTGTTCTTTAGTCCTAATGATTTGTCAGTTGATTCTTTCATATTTCCTAAGTGGATGATTATTTCATTTTTGGTATTTTCTTCAATTTACCATTTATCTTACAAGAAACAATAAAAGATGATTCACAAATATAAATCACAAATATATACCTCTCCTTTGAGCTGCAGACTACTCTTAGGGATCCTTAAAAATTAAATCAAAAGACAGGCAGAAAAACATGGGTGGAAATGGGGAGTGACTGCTAATGAGTATGGGTTTTTTTTGAAGTGATGAAAATGTCCTGAATTGATTGTGGTGATGGCTGCTGCACAACCTTGTGTATATACAAAAAAAAAAAAAAAAATTCAACATTAAATTGACTACTTTAAATGGGTGAATTGTATGTGAACTAAATCTAAATAAAGCTGTTTAAAAAAATTGAAAAAAAAAAGTTGGTCTTTGTCTACTGTTCCTTTCTGACTGGTGCAATTCTCAATCCAGTTGCACAAAGCAAAAAAATGAGTCATACTGAATGGCCTTCTTATACTTAACCCTCATATCCCGTACATCATCAAGTCTGGCAATGCTACCTTCTTTGTTTTTAACTTTTAATAATCTGAATCCATGTCGCCCTGTTTCTCTTCTTCCTTCTTCATTTTACTACCTCAACAGTCTCCTAATCATTCTCTCTGTATCCACCCTTGTTTATATTCATTAAGGTAGTTAAATAAAGAAATATTTTTGTGGAAAACCAAGTTTATTAAATCAGTGCCTACTTAAAGTCTTTTTACCATATTCCTCTGATTCTTAGGTGAAAGTAAAGAGTCTTTATTTATTTACTTGTTTATTTTACTTTTGGCTGCGTGGGGTCTTCATTGCTGCGCGTGGGCTTTCTCTAGTTGCGGCGAGCAGGGGCTACTCTTCATTGTGGTGCACGGGCTTCTCATTGTGTTGGCTTCTCTTGTTGCAGAACATGGGCTCTAGGTGCGCAGGCTTTAGTAGTTGTGGCATGTGGGCTCAGTCATTGTGGCTCACGGGCTCTAGGGCGCCGGCTCGGTAGTTGTAGTGCACGGGTTCTGTTGCTCTGTGGCACGTGGGATCTTCCCAGACCAGGGCTCGAACCCGTGTCCCCTGCATTGTCAGGCAGATTCTTAGCCACTGTGCCATCAGGGAAGTCCTAAAAAGTCTTTAAAATTGTTTATGAAGTCTGTCAGGACTGATGTTTTCTTCCTTCTCTTATAGCCTAATCGAATACAGTGCAACCCCTGGTTTCTGTTTCTCTACTGTGATTCCTCTTCTTCCTTCATTTCTTACAACTTATTGTTAAGTTTTTAATGTTTATATTTATTAATTTTGTCTTAAAGGCACACATGGGTTCTTTGTATCAGAGCCAGATTTCATTTTATGCTGACAGCAAAATCAACATACAGAATAGCAATGGTCCCCAAAAGCCCAGCAGCCTCCCAGAATTACACAATGAAAGACAGAAAAATACTGTGTGTGAGTGCCAGGTTCACTCCTTGGGCAATAAATAAATAAATATGGATTTCCTCTATTATTAAAGGGGAAATGACTATTTGCTCACTCCCCTTATGAAGGGGTCTACTTGGAGGATCCTTACTCTAGGCCTTTGATACATAAATAAATCTCTACATGGAAAAGATAGAGTGACCCTAGTGAAAAAAAAAATCCCCTAGGACTTAGATTTCAGGCCTACGTTTGAAAATTAAACACATATCTCCCTAGTTAAGAAAACAGGTTATAGAATATTTTTATCACCCCCATAAGAAACCCCCTATCAATTTGCACTCTCCATTTACACCCAAACCTCCCAAGCACTAGGCAATCAGTAATTTACTTTCCACTTCTATAGATTAGCTTATTCTGGACATTTCATGTAAATAAATCATTCAGTATGAGGTCTTTGTTGGCTTCTTTCAAGTAGCATGTTTCCAAGGTTTTTCCATGTCAAAGCATGTATTGGTACCCCACTCCTTTTTATGGTCAAATATTGTTCCAAGGTGTGGATATACCGCATTTTCTTAATCCATTCATCAGATGATGGATATTTGAATCACTTTCACTTTTGGCTACTATTAGTAATGCTGCTGTGAACATTTATGTATACATTTTTGTATAGACATATGTTCTTTTACTTATCTTGGATATATATCTAGGACTGGAATGGCTAGATCATGAGGTAATTCTTAAAGTATGAGGGATGACCAGACAGATTTCTAAAGTAAAACAGTCTACACCATTGCACATTTCACCAGCAATGTATGAGCACTGAAAATTTCCACACCCTTGCCAGCAATGTTATTTCTGCCATTTTTATTGTAATCATCCTCATGGTTGTGAAGTATTATAAACATTGTAGTTTGATTTACATTTCCCTGATGGCTAAGGATTTGGGGCCTCTTTGAATTGTCATGGAATCCACATCAAAAATCAACTGATTGCACATGTGAGGGTTTATTTTTAGAGTCTCAATTTTATACTGTTAATCTATAGGTATATCCTTTGGTCAGTACCATGCAGCCTTGATTACTGTAGCACTGTAATTAAATTTTGAAATCAGAAAGTGTGAATCTTCTAACTCTGTTCTACTTATTGAAGACTGTTTGGCTATTTTGGATCTCTTGCGTTTCTATAGGAACTTGAGAATTAGTTTGTCAATTTCTGCAAAGAAGCCAGCTGGAGTTTTGATAGAGATTGCGTTAATCAATAAATCCCTTAGGAAGTATGCCATCTTAACAGTAATGTCTTCTGATCCATGAATATGGGTGGACCTTCTGCTTATTTAGGTGTTCTTTAATTTATTTATACAATGCTTTATAGTTTTATATTTCTTTTGTTAAATTCATTCTTAAATATTTTACTTTTTTAGGCTACTATAAAGGAATTTTTCCTAATTTCATTTGAGATTGTTTATTACTGGTGAATAGAAAAACATTTATTTTTATATATTGAACTTTTTTCCTACACCACTGCTGAACTTATTAACTAGTTGCCATAGTTATTTTTTAATGGATACCTTGTATTTTCCATGTACAGGAACATGCAATCTGCCAATAGAGATAGTTTTACTCTCTCCAATTTAGATGCCTATTCTTTTCTTTTCTTTTCTTGTCTTGCTTAATTGTCCTAGAAAGAACCTCTAATATAATGTTCAAAAGAAATGTAAAGAGAAGACATAGCCTTTTTTTGATTTTTGATGGAAGGCATATATCTTTCACCATTAAGGGTGATGTTAGCTGTGGGGTTTTGTAGATACATCTATCAGTTTGTGAAAAGTTCTCTTCTATTCCTCTCATGTTACCTGTTTTGTTTTTTTTTTCTTTATCATGAAATGATGTTGAATTTTGACAAAAGTTTTTTTGTGTCTATTGAGCTGGTCATTTAGGCTTTTCTCCTTTATTCTACAAACACTTTTATTTTGTCTATTGGAATGGTCATTTAAGCTTTTCTCCTTTATTCTATTGATATGGTATACTAAATAATTTTTATTAGTTGAACCTACACTAACATTTCTGGGAGAAATCCAACTTGGTCATTGTGTACAATTCTTTTTGTATGCTGCTGGTTTGGATTTGCTACTGTTTTCTTGTTTGGAAGAATTTATAACAAGTTTGTGATAATTTGGCATTAATTCTTCTTAATGTTTGGTAATATTCATGAATACTCATGAAGCCTAGACTGTCTTTGTTGCAAATGTTTCAATTGCAAATTCAATACTTTTACTTTATTTATCTATTCATATTTTATATTTCTTCTTTAATTAGTTTTGGAAAATTTTATCTTTTTAAAAATGTATTTATTTCATTTGAATTAGCAAATTAATGGCATAGAGTAGTTCCTAACATTCCCTTATAATTGTTTTTTATTTCTGTGAAGTCAGTAGTCATATCTTCTCTTTTGTTCCTGAATTTAGTAATTTAAGTATTCTTAATTTTTATTGGTCACTTTAGCTAAATTTTTATCAATTTTGTTTACCTTCTAAGGAATCATCTTTTGGTTTCATTAATATTTTCTACTGTTTTTCTTTATTCTATTTTATTCTTTTTTTCTTCTAATCTTTATTAGTTTCTTTCTTCTAGTTACCTTGGGTTTAGTTATCCTATTTTTCAGTAGTTTTATTTGACCATCTTAAATAGAGATCTTCCCTCTTTGTTAATTCAGGTGTTACTTCTCTACATTTCATTTTAAATATACTTTTCAACTTTACAATTTCCATTGGCTCTTTTTAAATTTTGATCTCTATATTAATATTATCTATTTGATGAGACATTGCCATCATGCCTTCCTTTATTTCTTTAATCATAGTTTTCTTTTGTTTTTTAAGCATATTTACAATGAACTTTTTAAAATCTTTTAAGTCTAACATCTGAGCTTTCTCACAGACAGTTTTAGTTACCTACTTACTCTCCTGTGTATAGGTCAAATTTTTCCTGTTTTAATTCTCATAATTTTGTTGAAAACTGGACATTCTAGATAATATATTATAGCCACTCTACTTATTGCTTCACCTAATCCCCAAGGAGTGTTATTTTATTCTGCTTGTTTATTTATTTAGTGACTTGGCTGGATTATTTTAGTGAAATCTATTTCCTTTGCAGTGTGAAGCCTCTCCTGTCACTCCTCAGAGTGTCTAGTCTTGGGCATGCCCACTTGCACCCTAGAATAACAATGATTTTAGCAAGAATATTTTTCAGTGTCTCTCTGTTAAGCTGTTTGGATCGGTTGTACCACACCAATTCTAAGGCTCTGTTAACTGCTGCCTGATTGCTTATTGTTTTTGACAATGACCTGGGGCACAAATTACTCCACAGTCTAATCCAACTAAAATTTAAAGGGATAGTTTTAAGGCTTATATTTGAGGTTTATTCTGACATCAGAAACGCTCCTCTAAGCTGTTATTTCCTCTCATCCTCTCTGTAAACTAGCTGCTCTGCCATCTAACTTGTTGCTTTCATGGAGCTTCCAGCATCCTCTTAATTATTTATCATCAAAGTCTACTTTGTTTATGTGGGTACTTTATCCTCACAATTTTTCACTCTTTTCTAAATAAAATCAGTTTCTTTGGATAGAGCTTTTGAGCTTTTTGTTCTTTATGGCCTGCCTCTCCCTTACAAAATTTCTGAGTCACTACTCCAAGGCTAAGCACATGGATCTGGCCTGCTTCTTTCAGATTTACAGCCTCTAACCCTTAGCAACACTCACCTGGAATTTAGCCTCTGCAGCATGAAGCTGGGGGGATGAGGAATGCTGCTGGTTTGGCCCTCCTGGAGAGATAGTGTAGCCCTTGACTAGGACCTGAGACTAGAGGAAGCTGCAACTTCTTGACCCCATCTTCCTAGAGTGGAGCATATGCCAGGCTGGACTGCAGAGAGCAAGAGAGAAGAGGAGCAAGTAGTAGTCAAGAGCCACATACTCTTGCTGTTCTTACTGATATTTTAGTAGATTTTCTCCAATAATTTGGTGTTTCTGTGTATATATATACATATATATATATATATGTATATATATACACACACAGAAAATATATATATTATAATTATATCTATTATATATATAAATTATATATATATAAATTATATATATATATATATATATATATATATATATATATATTCTTTCACCAATTATGACTATTTCACTTGAGTACTATTCTACAAAGCACCTCATACCCCATATTCTGGAACTGAATATCCAATCAGTAATGGATTACCTTCCAGTGCTTGTTTTAACCTAGGGACCAAATTTCATTAAAAGTAGTTCACAAAGCCCTAACTGTGCAGAAATATAAGAATAATTTTATATAATCCCACGCTGATTGACTCTCTTTATTCATTAAATTTAAAATCAAGTTACTTTCATCACAAGATTTTTTCTGATTTCCCAGAATGGGTTCAATTGCTAGTACATGTACTTTTTATCATTTATGACAGTGATCATTTTTCATTTTTCTTTGTTGTTATTACATAATATATTCATCCTCCACTAAATTGAAATTTTCATAAAGAAAGGATCTAAGGAGTTTTGGTCCTCTTGGTTTTAGTTTTGATGTATTTTGTTGGTAGTGGTAGTGGTATCATACTACCAACTAACACAGAGAACAGGCCTAAAAGCTCTTAGTAAATATATATTGAAAGAGTGAATGAAAAAAATGGAGGAAGCAAATCTCTGACACAGTTGTTTAGAACTAGCCATATAAGGTAGTTATTTACCTTCAAAATTTGTTTAACCAGTTCTATAATCCTAACAGCCAAATCCAACCAACATAGAATCTCACTCTCTCTCTCTCTCTCTCTCTCTCTCTCTCTTTGTGTTTGTTGTTAAAAGAAATGGAAACTGTCCTACTTTTGACATACAAGAACACAAAGTGAATTATTTGAATCAAATCTAAGCTAGAATGTTTTAAAAGATTTAATATTTTCAAATAAGAGAGAGACTTGTTTTCTTTTGACTCACATCTGTAATCTTCAACCTGGGGTGAATAAGAGCTTTACAGTGTGTGTACAACTAGGATGAATGGGGAGCAGAGTGAGTGTCCTGTCAAGGCTTTCTCATGCTGTCTAGTTCTGGGTCTCCAATTCCCCATTTAAGGATTATTGAAATAGTGTGTTTGTGTGATGTAGCCTGAAGTCTGTTGGGGAGAAAAAAAATGGAAAGAATATGGTTATGAATTGTCAACCAGGATGACATCAGTCAAGGTAGAGTGATGAGAAGCATCTCATGTAAGTCATATGTAAATTTGATTGACCAAATATATATTGTGTGAGTATGTTAATTTTTGCCAACAATTTTCAAGATGCCCTACCTAAGTCAGAAAAGAGTTAGCTTAGCTTGCATTTTTGGATCAAAAGGAATGCTCAGTGTTTGAAGTTTGTTTCAATATAGTTTACATGCTCACGGTGAGATTTGTATTGTTTTCTACTTAAATACTCAGTCATTAACTAAACAGCATTTTTTGTTGTTGTTTTGCTTTACTTTTCCTCTGTTTTACTTTTAAATAGTCTTAAACTGTCTTTCCAGGATTTGCTTACTTAATGTTTCTTTAAAAAAAAATTACTCTATAATCTACATTGAAACAATTTTGATGGAGGAGGAATGATTTATTATTTTATAAGAAGTAGGTTTTATTAATGTAAAAAACCCTAGCTGTTAGTACTTAGCTTTGAAAAGAACAGAAAATCAACAGAGATGAGAAATGGGGTGCTGGCTTCTGAATATTTATGCTTTGATTCTATGCCTCTCCAAATAAGAAAACCGCATTGAGGAATGGAATAAAAAATAACAAGTAGGTTGTTATTTCTTCATCTGAATTGAAGCCTTTTTTTTCCCTTCATTTTCTTAGAGAGCAATTATTGCTACTTCCAACAAATGATCCTTTTGTTAGAAAAAGAAGGGAACTGATTTTTCTTTTATTACCAATGAAATATAGAGGCATGGAGAAGAAAAGCACAGTAATAATGAGTACAATCCTGAATTCTTTCAGAGTAATTATAATATCCTAAAATTGTTATTAATCAAGGACAAAGTGTGTTGAGATGTGTTTCCATGTTAATTTTTAGCATCTTAAAATTAGCTAAAACCCACCATATCGGACCACAGAAATTCCCTAAAGAGACAATTTACAGAGCTGTTGGTTATCTCTATTAAGCTCAGGACCAGAGTTCGGTTAATTTACTATTCATAATCAAGAGAAAATGTCTTCACAGCATTCTATGAAGAACATGGTTAAATCTCAAGTCTGGTTCTGCTAACTTGATATTTAAACCTAAAGTTTGTTCATTCTCTTCCCTTTTCAGCCATTATTTAATGAAACTAACCTCAGTGGGTTATCTTATCATCAAAGCTTAATTGCTTTGAAATTTATAGGGGTACATTTAGAAATATCTAGCTCTAAGGAATTACTAAATTCCTGGGAATAGCATAATTACTATTGGCATATTTCTTTTCTTTAAGACTTGCAGCATGTATTGAAAACTACACATGCAAGTCAAATTTATCAAAATACTGTTAACATAATTCAAGTTAGATAGTGATGCCGTGTTTAGAAACTACATGTGTCAAAAGTTGCAGTTTATCTGCATAGTTTATCTCCTGATCAGAATCGCTTGGGTATTTTCTTAAATATTTGAAAACTCTGGCTGGAAATAGTGATTCAATAAAATTGTTAAGAAGTTCATATTTATACTTCAGAAAGAATTCCACTGGTCACTATTAGTCCAGAGAAGGTGGCATAGACCCATTTCTCCCTGTTCCTTCCCATTAAATACATCTATAAACCCTGAAAATGAAGAAAGTAACAACTGAAGAAGAACCTTGAAATGTGGTTAGAAGGAGAATTAATTTGGGACCTCGGGACTGGAAGAATAAGAGGTATCTTGTATCCACTTCACGAAGTAGGGGGTGGCCACTCAGACTCAGCATTTCCTGACTTTGAACCAAACAAAAGAAAACAGCACAGGTACATTCATTCCTGCCATGGATTGAACTGAAATCCCTCTGAAAACATTAGATGAGCCTTACAACAGGTAAGAGGAATAGATTGGGAACCTTACAAAAATAAACAGACAGGGGAAGCACTTCCAGTCTCTGCCAAGCATGAGACCCACCCTCCCCCCTTTTTCACCAAGAGAACTGAGATGGCAGAACTACCAGGAGAGATGCAGCTATAGCAAGTGGCTTGGTGCAGGAAGCCTGTGTATACTTATGGGTCTAAGATGCTTCTCCTGGCCTCAGAAAAGTCAGGACAAGCAAGAAGAAAAAGGGACTAAATCACAGCAAGCTGGGCAACTAGTAGAATCAGTAAAATGACATCATCACCAGAAATGGCTCAGTCAGGGTCAGGTAGGAGACAGATGGGCCCCTGGACTGGACAGCGAGTGTTTGTCAAGTGGAGTAAAATTGAAGCTTTGTTTTCCCAGACACGCCAAGGCCAAAGTTAGTGTCCAGAGCTGAGCTCTCCTGAAGTAGAGATAAGATGACCACTCCTGAGGTCAAGGAAAACTTCCCTGTATGCACATGCACAGGAAGGCTCCCTGGGGATCAAATAGCTATGGGGCACCACCCCATAATAAGTGTAGACATACCTCCACAGACCTCTGTGGTGAAATCCATCTTAGCAAAAAGTTGTGCCCACATGTTGGGGAGGGTCCTAGGACAGGTCAGGTGTGAAAAAAGAAAGGAGATAATTGGTCAAAGGTAAACAAAGACCAGAAGAACTGCCCTATATAAATGATTTAACTGTCTCTTTACTGCTGTTCCTCCTCATTAGTGAGGATGCCTACACCCTTTCTCTCCCGGTGTGTAATTCTGCCTTGCTTCTCTGTGTGCTCTCCCACCTGTTATGCTGTCTCTAATGACAAACTTTGTACCTGTTTTTATGGTTTTTGCCTCCTTGAAACCTTCTTGCTTTCAAACAGGGCAAGAGCCAGGAGAACTTTTCTTCTAACCTCTAGCCCCTGGTAGACTAGCAGCTAGGATTCCTGGTTTTAATCCAGGCTACCCAGGTTCAATTCCTGACAGGGAACTAAGCTCTCACTTCAAGCCACTGCTCACTGCTGTCTCTCCAAGATCATGGGAAGCTCCTGATCATGGGAAGCTAATCTCACTGGCTTAGGCTTTTCTCCCCCACTTAGAGACACTAGGGCAGCCAAAGGGCATTTTTCAGGAGACTGTGTTACACTTCTTCTTCATCAAGAGTCACCTGGCCTTGGGATACTTCTTATGCTATAGGATGCATTCTAATATCACCCATCCTACCTATACCAAGAGAATCACAATGTGAAGGAAATGACAGTCAACTGATAAGCACTAAGGTGAACCAGATGTTGGAATTATATGACAAGGATTGTAAAGCAGCTGTTATAAAAAATCTTCAACAGTTAAATATAAATTTTATTTAAAGTAACAAAGAAAATCTCAGCAAATAAATAGAATTTATAAAAAGAAACAAATGAAAATAATAGAGCTGGAGAATATAATAATAAAATTTAAAATAAAAACAAAATCTCTCTGGACTGGTTAAATAATAAAGTGGAGATGACAGAGGACAGATTCAGAGAATTTAAGGAAAGAATATAGAATTAACCCAAACTGGAAAACAGAGAAAATAAATTGAAAATAAAATTTAAAAAATATAAAATTTTGGTTCTACCTGTAAGGAACTTGGGTGTTGCCACTCCATAACAATAAGTAAAGAGCTGAATGGACTAAAAAATCAATGACTCTTCTTGGATCCACAAGAGAGGGGAGGACACAGGGCAAACTCATGCCCCCTAGATTGGAGAGATAGATGGGTGAATGCAGAGAGCAATGGCTTTCCAGAGCAGAGAATCAGGAGTAGAAATAGCCCTGGGAACCAGTGCCAGGGAAGGAAAACCTGAACTATAATTGACAAATTTCTGGAGGCTCAAAGTGAAAAACTCTGAGAAATTAAAAACTCCAGGGGGACCCTCTCATCAGGGGGCCCCCAAAATATTTTGAGATTTACTTCCAGGATCTTGATCAGGTTCCCACAGTAAATATCGGAGAAAAATCCCTTCATGCTTCTGAAAGCAGAAAGGAGAAATTTTGAAATACACCAGAGCACTCTTCTTCTTCTTAACAAGCCCTGCCCTTAGGAGAAACTAGTTGACCAGAGCCTAACTTGCCAGAGTATTATCTGAGCCTAACTGACCTGGGGGTGAGGGTTATATCCAGCTCCAGTCAGCTCTAGCCTTCCATGTGGGAGGAGGGAAATAGAGAACTCCAGCAAATTCTCGCCATCCTGTCTCACCTAAGGGGGCGGAAAGATAGAAATACTTGAGAAGCTCATAGTCCAGATGCACAGGCTCACTAAAAAAGTGAAACTTAGTCATAGGACTACAGAATGCTTTTCCATGCCCACCCCAATGCACATCTCACCACCACATTACTAAAGGCCTATTTACAGCAATTTCTTTTACCCAGTACATGTCTGGCTATTGAGAAAAATTACAAGGCATGCTATAAGGCAACAAACATAATGTAAAGAGGCAGAGCAAGTATCAGAACCAGACACTTCAGAGATATTGACATTATCAAATCAAGAATTTAAAACTCTGACTAGAGACTTCCCTGGTGATCCAGTGGTTAAGTCTCTGCCCTTCCAATGCAGGGGATGCGGGTTTGACCCCTGGTCAGGGAACTAAGATTCTGGAAAAGAAAAAAAAACAAAAAACCTCTGACCAGTATGTTAATGGCTCTTTTATAAAATAGACAACATGCAAGAACAGATAGGCAATGTAAGCAGAGAGATGTAAATTCTAAGAAAGAACTGAAAAGAAATGGTAGAGATCAGAAGCACTGTGACAGAAATGAAGAATACCTTTGATGGGCTGATTAGTAGACTGGACAGGAATGAGGAAAGAATCTCTGAGCTTGAGGATATCTCAGCAAAAACTCCCAAAACAAAAGAAAAACAGAAATTTTAAAAAAGATGGGAAAAAAAAGAACAGAACAGAATAGTGAAGCATTATGGTGTAACTACAAAAGGTGTGACATATGTGTAATGGGAATACCAAAAGAAGAGAGAAAAGAATAGAAAAAATATTTGAAATCATCATGACTGAGAATTTCTCCAATTTACTATCAGACATGAAACCACAGATCCAGAAAGCTCAGGGAACACCAACCAGGAAAATGACAGAAAAACTACCATTAGGCATGTTAATTTTAAACTCCAGAGTATCAAAGATAAAGAAAAAAATCCTGAAAAAAGCCACAGGGAGAAACATTTTATCTATATAGGAATAGGTAAAAATTATATCAGACTTCTCCTCAGAAACCATGCAAACAAGAAGACCGTGGAGTGAAATACCTAGTGTTCAGAGAAAAATAATCACCAACCCATAATTCTGTACGTGAAATTGCCCCTCAAAAGTTAAGGAGAAATTAAGACTTTCTCAGATAAGCAAAAATTGAGGAAATTTGTTGTCAGTAGACCTACATTGCCAAAAAAATAATAATAATAATGTTTAAAAAGAGTACTTTAGAGAGAAGGAAGATGAAACTCAGATCTACATGAAGAAAGGAAGAGAATGAAAGAAGACATAAGTGAAGGTAAAATAAAAACTTCACCTTTAAAAAATCCAGAATACAATCCTAGTTAGAAATCCTCAGTGATCTAAATTTAAGATCCTGTTCTCTCTTATCTTAAATACTGTCCTGCTTCTTCCCTTTTGTCTATGCCCTTGCATTAGTCAGAGTTTTCCAGAGAAACACAATGGAGATTGATAAACAGATGTTTCCTTATATATGTTTTCTATGCATATATATATATATATATATATAATGTATATAACATATATATATACATTGGTTATATATTCTATTATATACATATTGGTTATATATTCTATTGGCTATAATAGGATATATATATATATATACACATATATATATATATAATTATATATAATACATGACATATATATAATATCCCCTTCTCTCTATTTCTCAGGTAAGATTTGATGATGCAGTATTGAAGCAGAATTTTTCTTCCCTAGGAAAGCTCAGTTTCTGTTTTTTGTTTACAGGGTTTCAATTGATTTGATGACACCAATACAGTATGGAAGGCAATCTTCTTTACTGAAAACCCTCTGATTGTAAATGTTAACCATCTACAAAGCACCTTCATGTAATACCTAGATTAGTATTTGACCCAATCACTGGGTACTCTAGCTTTGTTAAATATGCTCCCTCTCTACAAAATTGACTATCTCTCAGAATCTGTGAATGTGACTTTATTTGGAAATAGGGTCTTTACAGATGTCATCAATTTACAATAAAATTATAACGGGTTAGGGTGGGCCCTAAGTCCAATATGACTCTTATCCTTATAAGAAGAGGGAAATTTGGACACAGAGATAGAGGTACACTGAGACATAAAGTTTGCCTTGTGAAGGAGAGAGTGATTAGATTTATGCTTGTTTCCCCTAGACAAGAAATGCCTGGGGCTACCAGAAGCTGCAAGAGGCCATGAAAGATCTTCCAATTCAGGTTTCAGAGGGAGCAAGAATTTGCTGACACATTGATTTTCAATATTTAACTTCCAGAACTGTGAGATAATACATCTATGTTGTTTCAAACCACACCATTTACATTACTTTGTTACAGCAGCCCTGGGAACCTAGTACAATAGAGCAGCCAGGTTGACACATAAGACTGATTATCACAACCCTATCTAGTTTCTAGTACTTGATTAAATGCAGCTGCTTTATCAAGTTTTCTCTCTAGCCTATTCCTTTCCTTTTCTTTTTTTTTTTAATTGACGCTGTTCTTTCTTGAGGTATTTTTTTTCAAATTCCTTAACATGTTACACCCTATCATGTTCCATCTAGAGTATATATATATATATATATATATATATATGATTTATAATTAATACCCTTTCAAATTTATATCATTTAAGGATCATGATTTATTTCAGCTCTTTATCTCTAACTGTAGTCATTTAATATCTGTTATTGTTTACTATAAAGGTAGATGATTTGGCTGTGAATTTTCAGTCTTATAGTCCAAAAAGGTGCTATATAATTGAAACTATTATGTAAATTCTGTCTCTTCAGCCACTTAACTTTTTTTCTCTCTCTTGATTGCTGCTTCCTGAAAGTCACAATTTAGTATTTTTTCTGGAACCACAAAGTTACTAAAGCCCTGACCTCTCTGATTATAACTCACCAGTGCAGTCATACATACCCTAACACTCTGTTCCCTGGTAACTTTGTTCCTAAAAATCTTGAATGAAATAAATGAACTCCTGCTTATCTCTTCTTTCTTTCTGAAAAGGTAATGATTTATCCTCAAAAGATTTTAAATGTGGGTGATAAGTGGGTGAGGAAAGATGTTGTTGGATCCTACCTCCCATGCAAGCTTATATTTTGCCCATGTTCAGCATCAGCCTTAAAACTTTCTTGAAAGTCATTCCATTGAAGGCATTTTAATCTACTGACAAAGCTGGTGGTGACAGCGCATTTTAGCTATGGGGAAAAAAGCAGAGTGTCAATTAAAAACTAATTTTCTAAGGAATTGGTAGGTGTAGGTATACTTTTAACTCCAAGCTCCATGATGTAGGCCTGGTCCTACAGCAAAAGACTGACACAAGATTGGTTCCACATGGGCTGTCTTTGACAAGAAATATTTCCTGAGTTAGTACTGTTGGCATTAGTGGGAATTTTTATTTATTTATTTTATACAATTTTGCATAAGAAGCTAATCAACTTGTTTGAACTGAGTCTTCCCAGGAAAGCAGCATTAACCTGTGGAAATTCAACTTAAATATAGTGCAGTGTTTAGATAAGTAACAGGGTAGAAAATGAGAAGTGGATCTAAAAATATTATAATAAGGATAAATTCAGAAACAGAGACAAGAGCAAGCAATTTGGGTACAGAATAATTGCTGTGAAAAGCATTGAGAAGCCTCACAGTGCACATTCACTGGTAGTTGTGTGTGACTATATTTTGCTGCCTTAAATATACAATGTCAAGGGCTTCCCTGGTGGCGCAGTGGTTGACAGTCCGCCTGCCGATGCAGGGGATACGGGTTCGTGCCCCGGTCCGGGAAAATCCCACATGCCACAGAATGGCTGGGCCCGTGAGCCATGGCCATTGAGCCTGGGCGCGTGAGCCATGGCCATTGAGCCTGAGTGTCCAGAGCCTGTGCTTTGCAACGGGAGAGGCCACAACAGTGAGAGGCCCACATACCGCAAAAAAAAAAAAAAAAAAAAAAAAGATACAATGTCAAGGTGAAATCCACACCAAGTAAGTTTTGCCCACTCCATCATACTAATTTTACAACATTTTATTAACAATACTTTACAACATTTTACTAACCCTTCAGACACTTAAGTTTGACGGATTATAATGTAATCTTAAGGGCACAGTGTTTGGATCTCAATCTCAATTTTGTTTCATCCTCGTTCTACTCCTTCCTTATACCATAACCGCAGTAAAAGTTCAAGCTATGTTAACTTCTGTGTTGTCATCTACTGCAGGGAGGATCATTACCTTCTAGGGATGGATGAGGGTCAGAGGAGATTATACATCCAAATGCAAACAAATATGATGACTGGGTTTACTTCAGATCTGATACTGCAAAGATGCACATTTTAATACTTGTAACCATTAATGTTCCATATAGAATAAAATAAAATTGAACCTGATCAAGTTGAGATGGTCTTGGTATGTACTGGTAACAAACAGGACCAAAACCTTAATGTTTTAAAATTACAAAGATTTATTTCTTAATTATATTACATATCCATTGGAAAGTGTCTGTGTTCAAGTGCCATACTAGGAGAGGTCACCTAAAATAAATAATGTGTGTGTTATTATTTGTAATGAGTAGAGATAATTGTTAAAAAGAAAAAGGCAGAGTAAGAAAACAAAGAAAAAATAGGACTACATTAGGTGATGTATGTATTCAGGAAGGCCATTTGAGGATGCACAAGCCCAAGTGAAGGATTGCTTCCAAGATGAGCTATGTTGACAGGAAATATTTTGCAGTTTGTTATTGTTGTTACTGATGATACTTTCCATAGAACAGGTCCTTCAGAATTCAGCCATGAGAATATATGAGGTGATATGGTAGCAGAGAATATGTTATATCAGAAAGAGTAAGCAAAACCTGCAAAGCCTGGACTGTACTTATTTTATTCAAGGATTATCAGGAAAGCCAATTGTGGCTAAAACTGAGTTTGAAAGGTGAAGAGTGGGTAGGAAATGAAATCAGAAAAAGAGCCAGGGAGCAGATAATGTAGATTCAAGTTTTTTACAAAGGATTAGTATTTCATTTTCTTTCTCAATAGGATAGAAATTGATGAAAAATTGGATGAAGGTAATAAATATTGTATAATTAAGGTTTTGAAACCTCTCTTTGGTTCTTATGTGGAGAGTAATATCTATTTTCTCTCTGGGAATAATATTTTTTTAAAGAATTAACTTTTTTAAAATAGATTTATTTATTTATTTATTTTTGGCTGTGTTGGGTCTTCATTGCTGTGTGCAGGCTTTCTCTAGTTGTGGCGAGTGGGGGCTACTCTTAGTTGTAGTACGTGGGTCTCTCATTGCAATGGCTTCTCTTGTTGGGGAGCACAGGATCTAGGTGCACGGGCTTCAGTAGTTGTGGCACATGGGCTTCAGTACTTGTGACTTGCAGGCTCTAGAGTGCATGCTCAGTAGTTGTGGTACATGGGCTTAGTTACTCTACAGCATGTGGGATCTTCCTGGACGAGGGATGGAACCCATGTCCCCTGCATTGGCAGGTGGATTCTTAACCACTGCACTACCAGGGAAGCCCTCTCTGGGAATAATTTTCATACAAACTGGGAACATGGGCTCTCTTACTCTATGAGACTTTAAGAAGTCTCATATGAACCCTCATTTTAATAGCCCCACCACTACCACTAGAGAAAAGAGTATAGAAAACAATATTGATTCTGTGAAGAAAATGGCAGAATTTATAGCTCCTTGGATCAAAGCTGTCAAACTCATTTCACACACTGACCAGCTTTCTAATTGGGTCGATTCACAGATTCCTAAGACCAAGGGGAAACTGATTGTCCTCTAAATAGCAGCCATCAATATATATTCAAAGGGAATATAGAAAGAATAATAACCAATCGAATATGCCTAATTACTAATGGCTGAGGAGGCAAAAGCCTGGTAATCTTGAAACAATACCCATCTCTGGTGATTTAAATTGAAGATGACATACCTAAATTTTAATTACAATCAAAGTCATAACCAAACAGCAACAAGTAAAACTGGAGCATCCCTCAGACGAATAAAGACTGCCTTCCAATTTATTAAATTTAGCTAAGGAATTAGACAAAGTGTTTTCTTGTCTTTTTCATTACTCAGAGCTCATGTTACAAAGAATGTTGTTTCCTTTAACTCTTGTAACACTCTGGCATTCTCAGAAAAGCAAGAGAGTGTGGATAGTTACAGAGGTTTGAGAAACAGGTTTTGTGATTTTCAAAAAGATGACTGGGAGATTCTTTTATGCCCAGTCACTTGAGAATATTATTATTTTTTTAAATATTATTTATTTATTTATTTATGGCCACACTGCAGGGCATGTGGGATCTCACTTCCCTGACCAGGGATGGACCCTGGACCCCCTGCAATGAAGCCCTGAGTCTTAACCACTGGACCGCCAGGGAAGTCCCTAAGATTATTAATACTATTACCATGAGTATATAGTAGCCACTTTGATCCAGAAGCATAGAGATTTTCTTTCTTTTTATTCCTGTCACTGATATCTCAACTGATCCTAGGTAATACTGAAAGTTGATTAAGTGTGGTTGTTTTCCTGTATTTTCTGTACTGCCTCATACTTTCATCCATAATTATGGAAATACTAGAATTTTAAAGAATTTTTAAAGAAATTTTTTGAAGAGTGAAGTGAAAAGATTTACCTGTGCAGTTTTAAAATAATTTGAAATATATATACTCCTATTTGTGAGTTTTCTCAAATAATATATTCAGTAGTTTTTTTCCCTGTGGGTAAACTATTCTAGTTGAAGCGTGATATACGTTTTTTTTTTTTTTTTTAGAAAAAAACCTACAGTTAGGAATTCAACTTGAGCCATGTTTCATCATTGATTTATTTGATATTGTGATTAAAGCAGTTGCTTCCTGTATTCTATATTTTGAATGAATGGATATAGGTACAAGAGTTTAAAAATAAATTAAGGCTTCTCCATAAATTGAATTTGGTGTTTAATCCCAGTAAGAGAAAGAAAGGAGGAAAAAGCAAAGATTTTGTTGTCTGCTTTCATCCTGCAATTATCAAGGAGTACAAGAAGTGCCTGACATTCACATTGAAAATAGGTACTAAGTATTTATAAAAGTGCTTTTATTTGCACAGAGATTTCCCCCCAAAGAACACAACCACATTTATGTTACAAAATGCAGTTCAGGAGAAATTTACCGGATGTATCTGTGTGGTGCTAGTTGCCACATAAAGTGTAAAAAGTGAAAGTATATTTGTCCTCACAGAGCTTACAATAAAATTGTAGAGAAATTACATATATATGTGAAGTAGTTACCAACCCAAGGCAATATCTGATTAAATATCATATTACATGAAATGGCATGTGGGGATTGATAGGGAAATGATAGAGAAGCGAGCCCTTTTAAGTTGAAAAATTCAGAATCAATTACATGGAGGTGGTGAGGCAGACAGAGGCCTTTTATTCTCTGCTTAGAGGTAACATCACTGAGTAGAAAGATGACTGGCTTTCAAATCCTGGTTTCTCCACTTGCAAGGTGAGTGAGCTTAATCTTTCTGCCACTCAATTTCATCATAAGAAAACTGAATATAGCATACCTATATAGCAGGGTTATGGGAAAAAAAGAGTAAGAGAAATAGGTAAAAGACCTAGCAATGCTGTAGTAAGTAATAGATACTCCAAGAGCAATTAATCTCCAAGGAAGAAGTTCAAATGCATATTCAATTTATATGACTGTCTCTTCTTCACTCTATAGGTAAAATAAAACCTTTCTCATTCACTCATTTTCATATTTTAGGACACACAAAAAAATCTATAGGATTAGGGGGTTAACTATTGTAGGAAAGGCAGACTCAAAAGTACTAGGTCTTAGAAAGATACATATGAATTGAAGTGAGGTAAGTACTGGAGGTGTAGACTAAATGTCAATTTTCTGGAAAGATCAGTTAAAATACTGCAACAACTTTGTTGTTTCAAGAAAGCATTGGGCATCCAGGAGGTTTTGACCTGTGATACTGCACCTCTTATAAAACAAAAATGGGCCACTCCAAGGAAAAAGATAAAAACAGCTTAAGGCAGTGTGCATCAGGAAAGCACATTGCCATGTTGTGAGCTTCTACCCAGTGAATTGAGTTTCAGGGGGAGCAACTCAGTTGCTGGGAAGGAATAGCCAATAAAAAGTAGAACCACAATTTTACTGAAACTGGTACACTGAACACAGTGTAAAGGCAAAGGCCTAGCATAAGAATAAGATATATATACAGTGGCTTAAATCAGGCTTCAAGGATAATTCTAGATCTCTAGGGAAAGGGATGAAGCTCAGATGTAGAAAATAGAGTCAAATTCAGGACTATGAGCATACAATAGGACTGTGTTCTTAAACTGGAATATATGGTCCATTTACCTAAGGCCTGCTTGACCACATCCTATGCCTGCCTTGGGGTAGAGCTGAGTTTGTTCCACATAAGATAAGGCCACAAGGACAGTCCTAATACTCAGGGACTGATAATTGAGAAGATACGTATTTAACACAAATAATTATGGCCCACAGGTTGATAGGATATGAGATTTCATTTAACATTAAACTTACATGTATTTTTTAAAAGATAGCAATTCTATTTCAATGAAACAAAATTTTAGTTTTGTAACAGAACTGAGGGTCAGAATTTGTTACTGAACTTGGATGAGGATGTATTTCTGTGCTTTCTCCTGTGTAAAAATATGTTTGTCTATATCAAAGCAAGCATAAGAGGCATGCTGATAAACGTGATTTTGATTTTCATTGGCAGCAGGGATGGATCACTTTAATAGCTAATATATCCTTTTTTTCATTCTAATATCTGAAAGTCAAATTTCAGCATACTGTGAGA
Source organism: Lipotes vexillifer (assembly GCF_000442215.2). NCBI lineage: Eukaryota > Metazoa > Chordata > Mammalia > Artiodactyla > Lipotidae > Lipotes > Lipotes vexillifer. The sequence continues at coordinate 997,301 of NW_006794736.1, forward strand.
AATGATCTTCATAAAGCACTGGATTTTAAAATCTTGCAGTACTCCTATAGTTAGCATGTCAAACTCATTTGGGAATCAGATTATAGATTTTTACCAGAGAGAGCCAAAAAGCCTAAGAAAACCGTTTAAAATGCAGGAATGTGAACTAAGCAGGGAACATTAAGAGGGTAAGAATGATTTTTTTGTTGATTTGTTTGTTTAGGCTTGGTAATGTTCTTGCAAATTCATAGTATTTTAAAGTGATATTTAAATTTCAATTGCTTCCTTAGAGCTGATATAACATAAATTTAAATTGATAACAGTTACCTGAAATGTGTTTGTGCTCAAACTGCAAAGACTTATTCAGGTATGAAAGGAAAGGAGAAATAAGAAGATTAGTATATACTTGCATATTCCATGTTTAGTTGAATATTTTGAATCTTTGCTCAGACAGTACAAAATATAACAAATAATTAATAAGGTTGATTTATTTAGCCAGGTGACAAACATAAGTATAGGTAAAATCCAAATAAAACAAAGCCATAAAATATTCATTATCCAATGTCATGTCAGGAAAACGACTCTAGTTGTTAAATCCTGTGTCTTAATTTTAAGCAGGAATGAT
>NW_006794736.1:997914-1026465 GCF_000442215.2 Lipotes vexillifer
AATGATGCCCTGATCCATGACCTGGACATGATTATATTAATTCTCTTTATTGTGGGTTTTGCAAAGGAATAACTATCAATCAAATTATCTATTTGGATTTGCAGAAACAAAAATCAAATTCAATAAATATTATCTACTATGTTTAACTGTTTATAAAACTTGACCTAGATGGAAAACTTTGTTCAAAAGCAAACAAACAAACAGAAAAACAATAATAGTATAATGTTCTAGTAGTAAATCTCTTATAGCCTTCTGGATGCTTTAGCTCTATAATAATTTTGAAGAATTATCAATGTAAAACATAAGATAAATTCTTTTTTTTTTTATTATATAAGGTAATTCATGTTAATTGTGAAAGGTCAAAAACGTCAGAAATGCAGAATGTAAAAATGGAAGGAAGAAAGAAAGTAGGAAAGAAGGCAGAAGGATGGAATGGGAAAGGATGAGAGGGAAGAAAGAAGGAAGAAATTAAAAAAACACAAAGTGGGGGGAAGGAAGAAAGTAAATGGAGGTAGGAAGAAAAACAGGGAAAAAAAAGGAAGAGAGAGAATATGATAGAGAAGTGTCCTCTCAGCTTGAATCACATATTAAAACTGTTAAGAGTTAGGGGTATATCAGACTTCATATAGCTAATGTGAGGTGGGATTTGACCTCAACTTTATCTGTATAGTCATCTAGTTAATCCAGCAGTATTTGGAAAAGAACTTTTCATTTTCACATTGAACTGTTTTGGAATCTCTGTCAAAAGCCAACTGACTTACTAAGTATCATTCTATTTCTGACCCCCTTTATTATATTTTATTGATTATATTTTTTTCAACTTAAATCAAGAACACATTTTCTTGATTGCTGTGACATTAGAATAAATTATAAAATTAAATAGTCTAAGGTCTTTGAATTTGTTTTTCTGCAAGACTATTTTGGCTACTCTAAGTCTGTATTTCCATATCAGTTTTAGAATCAGCATGTCATATGTATATTATACATTCACTCACATATTAAACAACAACAAAAAAGGTATCGGGTATTTGGGATTTTGTTGACTCTAAAGATCAATATGGGGATAATGGATTTTTCAGACAATGTAAATTCCTCTAATCCAAGAAACTTAAATGTCCTTATTTGTATCTTCTATTATTTCTCTCAGCAGTATTTTATACAATATATGATATACAGTATTTCATACAATGTATTATATACAATTGTATACAGTGTAGATTTCTTGCATGTCTTTTAAATATATTTCTAATTTCTTATCCTTTTGAAATGGTATTTCCGTTGTAGTTTTCCAGTTGTTTATTGATAGTATATCCATAAATATATCTTAATTTTTGTATTGAATTAGTTGCAGCCAATTTGCAAGTGTAGTTATCAATGTTTGTTTTTGTCCTCTTGTTGACTTTTTGCATTTACAACATAAAAATGTATCCATAAAACTCCCTGTGTTGGATCATGCTTTTATATCCAATTTGACAATCTCTTCCTTAGAATATTTAGCTTATATGATTATTTAAATATGTCATTTGATTATTTTTCTATTTGACTCCTCTCTTTTATATTTTCTTTCCTGTTGTTTTAATTAAGTGAGAATTTTTTAATATGAGATTTTATCTCCTCTATTCCTCTGTTTCACTTTTGCTTGTTGTGTTTGTATGACCTTAAGAAATCCTGTCTATTTTGAAATAATATTACTTCACATATGATTAAAAATAACTACTAATAGTATGTTCAATTTACCACCCTTCATTCATTTTGTGATTTTCATCAAATACTTTACTTCTATATGCTATAAATGTGATTATTATTTTGCTTTATGCAGTTGTGCTATCTTAAATTGTTGAATTGTCAAATCACACTCAATCTAATTAAACAATTGAACCAGTGTCAAGCTTTACTAATAATTTCAAAGATACTCAATCCTTGACTCAAAGTAAAGTTTTGCTGAACTTCTCACATGACCCCTGCATCCTTCCTCTCCATATTGGACATGTGCTATCTGACCCAAATTGTATATAAGTTTCCAAAGTTCAGTTTTTGCAAGGAAACTTAATTTATGAAATTTTCAGTTTTATAACTCAGCAACATATTCTAGTAACAGATCCCTCCATTCCTGCCTTCTTTTCTCTTTCCTTTCTTTCTTTTCTTCCTTCTCCCACTTTTTCTTCTTAATAAAAGTAATCCTTAGCTAAGGACATCTTCCTAAGGTCATCTGACTAAGGAGTCTTTTAGCAAATGTCATCAGTCTGCAAACCCAATTAAAGTGAATAAATGGATTGTATGCCAGCTGCTTTATCTCATTCCCCAAGAGTCATTTTTCTTCTACAGAACTTAGAGGGGAAAATGTCTTTTAGTTACCTACATATTTACTATTAATTGTATTTTCTATAGTTCTGAGTTTTTAATTAGTATCATTTACCTATAGAATATCCTTATGCATTTCTCCTAGAAAGTATCTGTATTAACAGAACCAAGTATCTTTTATGTTTCTGAAATTTTTTTGCTTGCCTTCATTTTTAAATGATGACTTTTTCTGGCTATCAATTTTATAGACTGACATGTTTGTTTCATTTTTTCTATCAGCACCTACAGATGTCTATTCACCATCTTCTGAATCTTATCTGTTTCATTAAAAGACAGTTGTATTTAACTTTTTGCCCTGTAGGTAAAATCCTCTGTGTTTCCCTGCTCTGGTCACATTACAGATTTATCTTTATTATTGCTTATCAGAAATTTCTCTTTGATATATTTCAGCATCTCTCTCTCTTGTTCTCACTCTTGCTCTCACTCGAAAATCTTTTTTTTTTTTCTTTTTCTGCTTGGGGATTGTTGATATTCTTCGACCTGTAAGGTAAGGTTTTCAAATTTGAAATATATTTGTTGTGATCCTCCATGATTTTTGCTCCATTCACATTCTCTTTTCCATTTGTTTCTACAATAACATGTATTTTAGAATATATGGTATTAATCCCAAAATTGCTTAGGCTGTATTTCTTTTTTTCTCCAAATTATTTGTCTCTTGTTTCACTTTAAACAATTTGTACTTACCCATACTCCAGTTCACTGTTTTTTTTTTTTATTCTGTATGTTCATTCTGATGTTAAGTCCATTTCATGCTTATTTTAAATTAATTTTATTTCTAATTATTGAATTTTCAATTGTTTTCATTTTTAGTATTTCCTCATCTCTTTTGAACTACCTTATCCCTTCCTTTATTAAACTCATCTTTTCCTGTGAATTATTTAATGTCTATAAATAGTTATTTTAAAACACTTGTCTTGGGCTTCCCTGGTGGGGCAGTGGTTGAGAGTCCACCTGCTGATGCAGGGGACACAGGTTCATGCCCCGCTCCGGGAAGAACCCACATGCCGCAGAGTGGCTAGGCCCATGAGCCATGGCTGCTGAGCCTGTGCGTCTGGAGCCTGTGCTCCACAATAGGAGAGGCCACAACAGTGAGAGGCCCGTGTACCGCAAAAAAAAAAAAAAAAAAAAAAAACCTTGTCTGTTAATTCCAATGCTTCAGTCATTTGTTAATCTAGTTCTATTTACATAGATTTTTTTTTAGAAAATGGGTCAAAATTTCTAGCTTCTCTTGTTATCTTACAATTTTCTATGTATTTAGAGTGTAAGAGTACAGTGAAAACTTTGGTTTAGCTTTGTTGACATCATTTTCTTGAATTTGGTGTTTGGAAGGAGAGGTTGATCATTTAGAGTCCTAGAATTAAGTTAATCTGAAACTAGGTCACACTTTATTAGATTATTAAATTAACCTGAGGCTGGGTCAACTTTATTAGATTAAATTTACCTGTGATTAAGCCAACCCTTAAGGGCTCTAGCAGATGTCTTTGTGACTTTGTCAGTATTTGAGATTTAAATACATCAGGCACAGTTTTAGATATTTTTTAATTTTCTCTCTAATTAATATATCTTCCTCCACTGCTGCCCTTTTTTTTTTGCAAAAATCTGAGGCAGTAGACACAGGGGGAATTGCTGTGCCCCCCAATCAGTTTTTGCTTTAGAGTATTTCCACACTCCAAACTGTCATGCCAACCTACACTTTCATCACTGGCTTGGGTTCTTTGTCCTCACTCTGTAAGCAATCTCCCCTAGAGAAGGCTTCCAGAACCCAGAGGCGAAGGCTGTTCTCAGTTACAGTTGCTGTCAACACTCTCTACTCAAATACTGGGGACAATATTTCTATAGTATTCAATTCATTTAAGGCTTCTTTTCATCCAATGCTTTTAGTCCTATTTTTAAAAGTCTGCATTTTATTTTGTCTCAATTTATTTTACAGTCACGGTGGGAGCTAAAGTCTTTTGCACTGTCCCATTATTTGCCCCGTAGCAAAAATCTCCTTTATATTTTCTTAATTGTTACATATATACTGCCAAACCCAGCTTCCAACAATTACATGAAGGACCTTGAAAATGATCCTCACCCAGTCCAACCTTGAGATGACTTTATCCCTGGTCTACACCTTGAAAGCTGCCTTGTGAGCCATGCTGTGTCAGAGGCACCCAGCTCAGCTGAGCCTGAACTCCTGACCCACAGAAAATGTGAGGTAACAAATGATGTACCAAGTTGCTAAGGTCTGGAGTCATTTGCTTTGCTGCAGTAGGTAACTAATACAGATGATAGTTGTAACTAATAAAACTGCAGTTTGAAGTAACATCACAAATAGTTGTGTTTATTGGTTCACAGAATTCAAGAAATAGTTGAAAACCAAGATGTTTTAAGGGTTTGTGAACAGCTGAAACTGAGATGATTGCAGGCCTCTTGGATGTTCATTTAATTTTTGAAAGAAGTGCTCCTATCTCACTCCTTCTTCTTCATCTTGCAAATCTTGACAATTCTCACACATTAATTTTCTTCCAGAGAAAGTTTATAATCAACCCAATAAAATCTTCACTGTTAAATTCTCCATTTCTTTTGAAAGAAATGAAGTAAATTTATGAATGAACTTGAAGGGTATTGACAGATTGAAGATAACAGATATTCATATCCATGAAAATGGAACATCTCAACTTTCATATTAAGTATTCTTTTATGGCATATCTATAGAAATGTATAGGTCTTTTCAGAGGTCCTTCACATTTGTAATTAACATTATTTCAAGTGTTAATATGGCACTTGATTTTGTTTTTTTATATACTTAAGTATACGAATACACACATATGTGCATTTCACTGATCAAACGGACAAACTTTCTCTTTAGAAACTTTCTTTTTCAGCATGTCAACAGCAGGATAATGAACACTGAATGAAAAATTTCTTGTTTGGGAATTTCTAAACTAAACAGGGTTACATATTTAATAAATATAAAACTTAGATATGTCAAAACTTTGATATACTAAAGTACATTGGAAATCCCTAACACTGCATACAGTTTAGAGTCTTTTTAAAACATATTTGAGGAAAAAAAGTTTAACTTTTGTTTGTCTTGAGATTTTGTTTTGTCTATGAAACATACTCTGGTAAATACTACTCAAGAGTTCTGGAGAAAATGGCAGAAGAGTAAGATGCAGAGATCACCTTCCTCCCCACAGATACATAAGAAATGCATCTACATGTGGAATAACTCGTACAGAACACCTACTGAACGCTGGCAGAAGACCTCAGACCTCCCAAAAGGCAAGAAACTCCCCATGTACCTGGGTACAGCCAAAGAAAAAAGAAAGAACAGAGACAAAATAATAGGAATAGGACCTGCACCAGTGGGAGGGAGCTGTGAAGGAGGAAGGGTTTCCAGACACTAGAAGCCCCCTCGTGGGCGGAGACTGCGGTTGGCGGAGGGGGGAAGCTTTGGTGCTGTGGAGGAGAGCGCAGCAACAGGGTTGCGGAGGGCAAAGCAGAGAGATTCCTGCACAGGGGATCAGTGCCGACCCGCATTCACCAGCCCGAGAGTCTTGTCTGCTCAACCGCTGGGGCGGGAGGGGGCTGGGAGCTGAGGCTCGGGCTACGGTCAGAGTGCAGGGAGAGGACCGGGGTTGACTGCATGAACACAGCCTGAAGGGCTTAATGCACCACGGCTAGCTGGGAGGGAGTCTGGGAAAAAGTCTGGACCTCCCGAAGAGGCAAGACACTTTTTCTTGCCTCTTTGTTTCCTGGTGTGCGAGGAGAGGGGATTGAGAGCACTGCTTGAAGGAGCTCCAGAGACGGGCGAGAGCTGCGGCTATCAGGGCGGACCCCAGAGACGGGCATGAGATGCTAAGGCTGCTGCTGCAGCCACCAATAAGCCTGTGTGCAAGCACAGGTCACTCTCCACACCTCCCCTCCTGGGAGCCTGTGCAGCCCGCCACTGCCAGGATCCCGTGTTCCAGGGACAGCTTTCCTGGGAGAACGCACAGCATGCAATAGGCTGGTGCAACGTCATGCTGGCCTCTGCCGCCGCAGGCTCACCCCGCATCCATACCCCTCCCTCCCCACGGCCTGAGTGCCAGAACCCGTGAATCAGCTGCTCCTTTAGCCCTGTCCTGTCTGAGCAAAGAACAGACGCCCTCAGTTGACCTACACACAGATGCGAGGCCAAATCCAAAGCTGAACCTCGGCAGCTGTATGAACAACGAAGAGAAAGGGAAATCTCTCCCAGAAGCCTCAGGAGCAGCGGATAAAATCTCCACAATCAACCTGCATCTGTGGAATACCTGAATAGAAAAAGAATCATCCCAAATTGAGGAGGTGGACTTTGGGAACAAGATATATTATTTTTTTCCCCCTTTTCCTCTTTTTGTGAGCATGTATGTGTATGCTTCTGTGTGAGATTTTGTCTGTATAGCTTTGCTTTCACCATTTGTCCTAGGATTCTGTCCGTCTGTTTTTTTTTTTTTCATTTTACTTAATTTTTTTTTCAAAATATTTTTATTTTAATAACTTTATTTTATTTTATCTTACTTTATTTTATTTTATCCTCTTTCTTTCTTTCTTTCTTTCTATTTTTTTCTAACTTTTATTCTGAGCCATTTGTATGAAAGGCTCTTGGTGCTCCAGCCATGAGTGAGTGCTATGCCTCTGAGGTGGGAGAGCCAACTTCTGGACACTGATCCACAAGAGACCTTCCAGCTCCACATAATATCAAATGGTGAATATCTTCCAGAGATGTCCATCTCAACACCAAGACCCAGCTTCACTCAATGACCAGCAAGCTACAGTGCTGGACACCCTACGCCAAACAACTAGCAAGACAGGAACAGAGCCCCATCCATTAGCAGAGAGGCTGCCTAAAATCATAATAAGGCCACAGGCACCCCCAAACACATCACCAGACGTGGACCTGCCCACCAGAAAGACAAGATCCAGCCTCATCCACCAGAATACAGGCACTAGTCCCTTCCACCAGGAAACCTACACAACCCACTGAACCAACCTTAGCCACTGGGGACAGACACCAAAAACAATGGGAACTACAAACCTGCAGCCTGCAAAAAGGTGACCCTAACCACAGTAAGATAAACAAAATGAAAAGACAGAAAAAAACACAACAGTTGAAGGAGCAAGGTAAAAACCCACCAGACCTAACAAATGAAGAGGAAATAGGCAGTCTATCTGAAAAAGAATTCAGAATAATGATAGTAAAGATGATCCAAAATCTTGGAAATAGTATAGACAAAATGCAAGAAACATTTAGCAAGGACTTAGAAGAACTAGAGAGGAAACAAGAAATGATGAACAACACAATAAATGAAATTAAAAATACTCTAGATGGGATCAATAGCAGAACAACTGAGGCAGAAGAACGGATAAATGACCTGGAAGATAAAATAGTGGAAATAACTACTGCAGAGCAGAATAAAGGAAAAAGAATGAAAAGAACTGAAGACAGTCTCAGAGACCACCGGGACAACATTAAACGCACCAACATTCGAATTATAGGAGTCCCAGAAGAAGAAGAGGAAAAGAAAGGGACTGAGAAAATATTCAAAGAGATTATAGTTGAAAACTTCCCTAATATGGGAAAGGAAATAGTTAATCAAGTCCAGGAAGCACAGAGAGTCCCATACAGGATAAATCCAAGGAGAAACATGCCAAGACACATATTAATCAAACTATCAACAATTAAATACAAAGAAAACATATTAAAAGCAGCAAGGGAAAAACAAGAAATAACACACAAGGGAATCCCCATAAGGTTAACAGCTGATCTTTCAGCAGAAACTCTGCAAGTCAGAAAGGAGTGGCAGGACATATTTAAAGTGATGAAGGAAAAAACCTACAACCATGATTACTCTACCCAGCAAGGATCTCATTCAGATTTGATGAAGAAATTAAAACCTTTAGAGACAAGCAAAAGCTGAGAGAGTTCAACACCACCAAAGCCATTCTACAACAACTGCTGAAGGAACTTCTCTAGGCAAGAAACAAAAGAGAAGGAAATGTCCTATAATAACTAACCCAAAACAATTAAGAAAATGGGAATAGGAACATACATATTGATAATTACCTTAAATGTAAATGGATTAAATGCTCCCACCAAAAGATACAGACTGGCTGAATGGTTACAAAAACAAGACCCATATATATGCTGTCTACAGGAGACCCACTTCAGACCTAGGGACACACAGAGTTGAAAGTGAGGGGATGGAAAGAGATATTCCATGTAAGTGGAAATCAGAAGAAAGCTGGAGTAGAAATTCTCATATCAGACAAACTACACTTTAAAATAAAGACTATTAGAAGAGACAAAGAAGGACACTACATAATGATCAAGGGATCGATCCAAGAAGAAAATATAACAATTGTAAATATTATGCACCCAACATAGGAGCACCTCAATACATAAGGCAAATACTAACAGCCATAAAAGGGGAAATCGACAGTAACACATTCATAGTAGGGGAGTTTAACACCCCACTTTCACCAATGGACAGATCATCCAAAATGAAAATAAGGAAACACAAGCTCTAAATGATACATTAAACAAGATGGACTTAATTGATATTTATAGGACATTCCATCCAAAAACAACAGAGTACACATTCTTCTCAAGTACTCAGGGAACATTCTACTGGATAGATCATATCGTGGGTCACAATTCAAGCCTGGGTAAATTTAAGAAAATTGAAATTGTATCAAGTATCTTTTCCGACCACAATGCTATGAGACTAGATATCAATTACAGGAAAAGATAAGGGTTTTTATCTTTTTGTAAAAAATACAAACACATGGAGGCTAAATAATACACTACTTAATAACCAAGAGATCACTGAAGAAATCAAATAGGAAATCAAAAATTACCTAGAAAAAAATGACAATGGAAACACGACAAACCAAAACCTATGGGATACAGCAAAATCAGTTCTAAGAGGGAAGTTTATAGCAACACAATCCTACCTCAAGAAACAGGAGACATCTCGAATGAACAACCTAACCTTGCACCTAAAGCAATTAGAGAAAGAAGACCAAAAAAACCCCAAAGTTAGCAGAAGGAAACAAATCACAAAAATCAGATCAGAAATAAATGAAAAAGAAATGAAGGAAACAATAGCAAAGATCAATAAAACTAAAAGCTGGTTCTTTGAGAAGATAAACAAAATTGATAAACCATTAGCCAGACTCATCAAGAAAAAAAGGGAAAAGACTCAAATCAATAGAATTAGAAATGAAAAAAGGAGAAGTAACAACTGACACTGCAGAAATACAAAGGATCATGAGAGATTACTACAAGCAACTCTGTGCCAATAAAATGGGCAACCTGGAAGAACTGCACAAATTCTTAGAAATGCACAACATGCTGAGAGTGAACCAGGAAGAAATAGAAAATATGAACAGACCAATCACAAGCACTGAAATTGAAACTGATTAAAATTCTGCCAACAAACAAAAGCCTAGGACCAGATGGCTTCACAGGTGAATTCTATCAAACATTTAGAGAAGAGCTAACATCTATCCTTCTCAAACTCTTCCAAAATATAGCAGAGGAAGGAATGCTCCCAAACTCATTCTACGAGGCCACATCACCCTGATACGAAAACCAGACAAAGATGTCTCAAAGAAAGAAAACTACAGGCCAATATCACCGATGAACATACATGAAAAAATCCTCAACAAACTACTCGCAAACAGAATCCAACAGCACATTAAAAGGATCATGCACCATGATCAAGTGGGGTTTATTCCAGGAATGCATGGATTCTTCAATATATGCAAATTAATCAACGTGATACACCATATTAACAAACTGAAGGAGAAAAACGATATGGTCATCTCAATAGATGAAGAGGAAGCTTTTGACAAAATTCAACACCCATTCAAACCCTACAGAAAGTAGGCATAGAGGGAACTTTCTTCAACATAATAAAGGCCATATATGACAAACCCACAGCCAACATCATCCTCAATAGTGGAAAACAGAAAGCACTTCCACTAAGATCAGGAGCAAGACAAGGTTGCCCACTCTCACAACTATTATTCAACATAGTTTTGAAAGTTTTAGCCACAGCATTCAGAGACGAAAAATAAATAAATAAAAGGAATCCAAATCGGAAAAGAAGAAGTAAAGCTGTCACTGTTTGCAGATGACATGATACTATACATAGAGAATCCTAAAGATGCTACCAGAAAACTACTAGAGCTAATCAGTGGATTTGGTAAAGTAGCAGGATACAAAATTAATGCCCAGAAATCTCTGGCATTCATATACACTAATGATGAAAAATCTGAAAGTGAAATTAGAAAAACACTCCCATTTACTATTGCAACATAAAGAATAAAATATCTAGGAATAAGCCTACCTAAGGGGACAAAAGACCTGTATGCAGAAAATTATAAGACACTGATGAAACATATTAAAGATGATCCAAATAGATGGAGAGATATACCATGTTCTTGGATTGGAAGAATCAACATTGTAAAAATGACTCTACTACCCAAAGCTACCTACAGATTCAATGAAATGCCTTTCAAACTATCAGTGGCATTTTTCACAGAACTAGAACCAAAAATTTCACAATTTGTATGAAAACACAAAAGACTCTGAATAGCCAAAGCCATCTTGAGAAAGAAAAATGGAGCTGGAGGAATCAGTCTCCCTGACTTCTGTCTATACTACAAAGCTACAGTAATCAAGACAGTATGGTGCTGACACAAAAACAGAAATATAGATCAGTGGAACAGTATAGAAAGCCCAGAGGTAAACCCATGCACATATGGTCAACTTTTCTTTGATAAAGGAGGCAAAAATATACAGTGGAGAAAAGACAGCCTCTTCAATAAGTGGTGCTGGGAAAACTGGACAGGTACATGTTAAAGTATGAAATTAGAACACTCCCTAATACCATACACAAAAATAAACTAAAAAATGGATTAAAGACCTAAATGTAAGGTCTTTAATATCTATCAAATTCTTAGAGGATAACATAGGCAGAACACTCTATGACATAAATCACAGCAAGATCCTTTTTGACCCACCTCCTAGAGAAATGGAAATAAAAATAAACAAATGGGACCTAATGAAATTTAAAAGCTTTTGCACAGCAAAGGAAATGATAAAAACCAAAAGACAACCCTCAGAATGGCAGAAAATATTTGCAAATTAAGCAACTGACAAAGAATTAATCTCCAAAATTTAGAAGCAGCTCATGCAGCTCAATAACAAAAACACAAACACCTCAATCCAGAAATGAGCAGAAGACCTAAATAGACATTTCTCAAAAAAAGATATACAGATTGCCAACAAACACATGAAAGAATGCTCAACATCGTTAATCATTAGAGAAATTCAAATCAAAACTACAATGAGATATCATCTCACACCAGTCAGAATGGCCATCATCATTAAAATATCTACAAACAATAAATGCTGGAGAGGGTGTGTAGAAAAGGGAACACTCTTGCACTGTTGGTGGGAACGTAAATTGATACAGCCTCTATGGACAACAGTATGGAGGTTCCTTAAAAAACTCAACATAGAATTACTGTATGACCCAGCAATCCCACTACTGGACATATACCTTGAGAAAACCATAATTCAAAAAGACTCATGTACCAAAATATTCATTGCAGCTCTATTTACAATAGCCAGGACATGGAAGCAACCTAAGTGCCCATCCACAGATGAATGAATAAAGAAGCTATGGTACATATATACAATGGAATATTATTCAGCCATAAAAAGAAATGAAATTGAGTTATTTGTAGTGAGGTGGATAGACCTAGTGTCTGTCACAAAGAGTGAAGTAAGTCAGAAAGAGGAAAACAAATACTGTATGCTATCACATATATATGGAATGTAAGAAAAAAAAAAATGTCATGAAGAACCTAAGTGTAAGACGGGAATAAAGACACAGACCTACTAGAGAATGGACTTGAGGATATGGGGACGGGGAAAGGTAAGCTGTGACAAAATGAGAGAATGGCATGGACGTATATATACTACCAAATGCAAAATAAATAGTTAGTGGGAAGCAGCCGCATATCACAGGGAGATGAGCTTGGTGGTTTGTGCCCACCTAGACGGGTGGGATGGGGGGGTGGGAGGGAGGGAGACACAGGAGGGAAGAGATATGGGAACATATGTATATGTATAATTGATTCACTTTGTTATAAAGCAGAAACTAACACACCATTGTAAAGCAATTATACTCCAATAAAGATGTTAAAAAAAAAATACTACTCAAGACTGTCATCATTAAATCTAATATTTGCAGATTTTAGTTTTCCTTTCTTTTTCTATATTATAAAAAGGTTTTATAATTCAAGAATGTGTGCTGAATTTTTATTACATTTATTTGTCATTGACTGAGGTAGTCAGGATGATTTTTAAAAATACGAGCAATAATTACATTTTATACTTTATATTGTTAAATAAAGAGGATCCATTCTCTCTTATGTCCTGTTACATAAAGTAGGAATTTCCTCATCATCAAATTCTTCACTTTTTTACAACTGAAAAACAGTAAATTGTAAGATTTGTGAAAGCACTGGGAATGAATGATTAAGAGCCTTCCTATGTCTCTTTTCGAGAACTTCATTCTGAAGCTCCTATAGTATCTGCTTCTGTACGAGCTAAGTTTACCGGGGCAAACTTGTTCCTTAATAGCAGGGTGGGGGTGGTGGAATGGTTGTGAGAATGAGATGTAAGAGGTCTGCAGTTTGGAGAAAATAACTTAATTCTGCATCAAGTCATTACACCTATTTCAATCCAGAACCCCATTACTAAAACTAATATTTTTTTGATAGCAAGGATGGAGGAGAAAGTTGTGATCATTTTTCATCTTTAATAGCCAAATATTTAAATATCTTTGCATCTATATAATTAATTCTATTTTGTCAGTCAATTAATTATAATATAATATGGGTTTTAATGTGTTGATATATTATTTGGTATATATATATATATATATATATATATTAACAGATTTATTGAGGTATAATTTATATATATATATATATATATATATATCCAATTCATGGGAGACTGATCTATAGCAGAGATTGGCAATTTTTTTAACAAAAAAAGGACAAGAATAAACATATTAATCTTTGCTACTCCAAAAGCCTGAGTTTCAGCTAGTCAACTGCCAACTGCCTTTCCAGATGAATAGGTGTGGCTACTTTTCAATAAAACTTGATATACTAAAATAGGCAATAAATTGGTTTGGGCTCGCTGGCTGCAGTTTGCCAATAGATTTCTTGTATATTTGTATACATGTGTGTACATCCATATTTTTTTTTAATGTGTTTCAGTGTTAGGTTATGTCACACTCATATAATTATTTCAAAAAGTTTAAAACACTATTTCTATTATAAAATATATACTGAATAATATAATAATAGTTCTCTTAACTGAATTCTCCACAGTTCTCACAAATTAATCCATGTAGCCCAAGGCATTTTTAAAGGTTAAAATTTCAAGACCTCTAGCTTCTCATGTTTCTTAATCATTACATGATTTATACTTTTTAAATTTTTATTGAAATATAGTTAACTTACAATATTGTGTTAGCTTCAGGTATACAGCAAAATGACTCAATTATATATATACACATAAATACACACACACACACACACACACACATATATATTCTTTTTCACATTCTCTTCCATTATAAGCTATTACAAGATATTGAACATGGTTCCCTGTGCTATATGCTAGGTTCTTGTTGGTTATCTACCTTATATACAGTAGTGTGTATATTTTAATCCTAAATTCCTAACCTATCCTTCTCTCCCCCTCCCCTTTGGAAACCATAAGTTAGTTTTCTATGTCTATGAGTCTAGTTCTGTTTTGTAAAAATGTATATTTGTATCCTTTATTTTTTTTAAGATTTCACATATAAATGGTATCATATGATATTTATCTTTGTCTGTCTGGCTTACATTACTTACTATAATAATCTCTAGGTCCATCCACGTTGCTGCAAATGGCATTATTTCACTTGTTTTTGTGGCTAAGTAATATTCCATTGTATGTACACACCATAGCTTTTTTATCCATTCATCTGTCAATGGACACTTAACATTACTTACATGACTTGTCTGTTGTAAATAGTGCTGCAATGATGCAATGAACAGTGGGGTACATGTATCTTTTTGAATTATGTTTTTCCCCAGATATATGCCTAGGAGTGGACGGCAGGATGGAAATAAAAACAAAAATAAACAAATGGAACCTAATTAATCTTAAAAGGTTTTGCACAGCAAAGGAAACCATAAACAAAACAAACAGCCAACTTACAGAATGAAAAAAAAGATTTGCAAACAATGCAACTGACAAGGGATTAATTTCCAAAATACACAAACATCTCATATATCTCAATATCAATAAAACAAACAACCCAATCAAAAAATGGGCAGACGATCTAAAAAGACATTTCTCCAAAGAAGACATACAGATGGCCAAAAGGCACATGAAAAGATACTCAATGGTACTAATTATTAGAGAAATGCAAATGAAAACTACCGTGAGGTATCACCTCACACTGGTCAGAATGGCCATCATCAAAAAATTTACAAATAATAAATACTGAGAGGGTGTGGAGAAAAAGGAACCCTCCTACACTGCTGGTGGGAATGTATATTGGTATAGCCACTGTGGAGAATAGTATGGAGGTTCCTTAAAAAACAAAAATTTGAGCTACCATGATTTATACTTTTGATTCAGATACTTATTAATATTTTTCTTTAAAAAGTGATTTGTATGTGGATATTTTTGACATATCATTGTAATTATTTACTCATTATTTATTCAATATGCAGTGCAATCTAATAATACTTACACAGTCATTCTCCTCCTAAATATGTATATTTTAATTTATCCTATATTATTTTTGGTTAGTTTTGTAATGAATATATGTTTCATTAATTTGTTAAAAATTAGAATTAGCTTTATTTTATCCATATGCACTTATTATTTTGCTATTTTATCTATTTACCTCTGATTTAATTTATATCAATTTCTTCCTTCTCTGAATTGATCTATTTATTTTACATCACTTTTTTATAAATGAGTATTAAATTCATTTTAAGATATAATATTTTATATTTTGTTTTATTTTTGAGTTAATTTTTTTTTGTTTTTAAAGTCATGTTTATTAAAAGATAATTTTTTTATCAAAAAAGGATGCAAGCTTATTTTTATTTGAGTATAATTGCTTTACAATGGTGTGTTAGTTTCTGCTTTACAACAAAATGAATCAGTTATATATATACATATGTTCCCATATCTCTTCTCTCTTGTGTCTCCCTCCCTCCCACTCTCCCTATCCCACTCCTCCAGGTGGTAACAAAGCACCGAGCTGATCTCCCTGTGCTATGCGGCTGCTTCCCACTAGCTATCTACCTTACGTTTGGCAGTGTATATATGTCCATGCCTCTCTCTCACTTTGTCACACTTTACCCTTCTCCCTCCCCACATCTTCAGGTCCATTCTCTAGTAGGTCTGTGTCTTTATTCCTGTCTTACCCCTAGGTTCTCATGACATTTTTTTTTTCTTAAATTCCATATATATGTGTTAGCATACGGTATTGGTTTCTCTCTTTCTGACTCACTTCACTCTGTATGACAGACTCTATGTCTATCCACCTCATTACTAATAGCTCAATTTCATTTCTTTTTATGGCTGAGTAATATTCCATTGTATATATGTGCCGCATCTTCTTTATCCATTCATCCAATGATGGACACTTAGGTTGTTTCCATCTCTGGCCTATTGTAAATAGAGCTGCAATGAACATTGTGGTACATGACTCCTTTTGAACTATGGTTTTCTCAGGGTATATGCCCAGTAGTGGGATTGCTGGGTCATATGGTAGTTCTATTTGTAGTTTTTTAAGGAACCTCCATACTGTTCTCCACAGTGGCTATATCAATTAACATTCCCACCAACAGTGCAAGAGGGTTCCCTTTTCTCCACATCCTCTCCAGCATTTACTGTTTCTAGATTTTTTGATGATGGCCATTCTGACTGGTGTGAGATGATATCTCATTATAGTTTTGGTTTGCATTTCTCTAATGATTAGTGATGTTCAGCATTCTTTCATGTGTTTGTTGGCAGTCTTTATATTTTCTTTGGAGAATTGCCTATTTAGGTCTTCTGCCCATTTTTGGATTGGGTTGTTTGTTTTTTTGTTATTGAGCTGCATGAGCTGCTTATAATTTTTGGAGATTAATTCTTTGTCAGTTGCTTCATTTGCAAATATTTTCTCCCATTCTAAGGGTTGTCTTTTGGTCTTGTTTATGGTTTCCTTTGCTGTGCAAAAGCTTTGAAGTTTCATTAGGTCCTATTTGTTTATTTTTGTTTTTATTTCCATTTCTCTAGGAGGTGGGTCAAAAAGGATCTTTCTGTGATTTATGACATAGAGTGTTCTGCCTATGTTTTCCTCTAAGAGTTTGATAGTTTCTGACCTTACTTTTAGATCTTTAATACATTTTGAACTTATTTTTTGTGAATGGTGTTAGGGAGTGATCTAATCTCATACTTTTACATGTACCTGTCCAGTTTTCCCAGCACCACTTATTGAAGAGGCTGTCCTATCTTCACTGTATATTCCTGCCTCCTTTATCAAAGATAAGGTGACCATATGTGCATGGGTTTATCTCTGGGCTTTCTATCCTGTTCCATTGATCTATCTTTCTGTTTTTGTGCCAGTACCATACTGTCTTGATTACTGTAGCTTTGTAGTATATTCTGAAGTCAGGAAGCCTGATTCCTCCAGCTCCGCTTTTTGTTCTCAAGATTGCTGTGGCTATTCGGGGTCTTTTGTGTTCCCATACAAATTGTGAAATTTTTTTGTTCTAGTTCTGTGAAAAATGCCAGTGGTAATTTGATAGGGATTGCATTGAATCTGTAGATTGCTTTGGGTAGTAGAGTCATTTTCACAATGTTGATTCTTCCAATCCAAGAACATGGTATATCTCTCCATCTATTTGTATCATCTTTAATTTCTTTCATCAGAGTCTTATAATTTTCTGCATACAGGTCTTTTGTCTGCTTAGGTGGGTTTATTCCTAGATATTATTTTTCTTTTTGTTGCAATGGTAAATGGGAGTGTTTTCTTGATTTCACTTTTAGATTTTTCATCATTAGTGTATATGAATGCCAGAGATTTCTGTGCATTAACTTTGTATCCTGCTACTTTACCAAATTCATTGATTAGCTCTAGTAGTTTTCTGGTAGCATCTTTAGGATTCTCTATGTATAGTATCATGTCATCTGCAAAAAGTGACAGCTTTACTTCTTCTTTTCTGATTTGGATTCCTTTTATTTCCTTTTCTTCTCTGATTGCTGTGGCTAAAACTTCCAAAACTATGTTGAAAAATAATGGTGAAATTGGGCAACCTTGTCTTGCTCCTGATCTTAGTGGAAGTGCTTTCTGTTTTTCACCATTGAGGACGATGTTGGCTGTGGGTTTGTCATATATGGCCTTTATTATGTTGAGAAAAGTTCCCTCTTTGCCTACTTTCTGCAGGGTTTTTATCATAAATGGGTGTTGAATTTTGTTGGAAGCTTTCTCTGCATCTATTGAGATGATCATATGGTTTTTCTCCTTCAATTTGTTAATATGGTTAATCACATTGATAGATTTGCATATATTGAAGAATTCTTGCATTCCTGGAATAAACCCCACTTGATCATGGTGTATGATCCATTTAATGTGCTGTTGTATTCTGTTTGCTAGTATTTTGTTGATTATTTTTGCATCTATGTTCATCAGTGACATTGGCCTGTAGTTTTCTTTCTTTGTGACATCCTTGTCTGGTTTTGCTATCAGGGTGATGGTGGCCTCGTAGAATGAGTTTGGGAGTGTTCCTTCCTCTGCTATATTTTGGAAGAGTTTAAGAAGGATAGGTGTTAGTTCTTCTCTAAATATTTGATAGAATTAGCTTGTGAAGCAATCTGGTCCTGGGCTTTTGTTTGTTGGAAGATTTTTAATCACAGTTTCAATTTCAGTGCTTGTGATTGGTCTGTTCATATTTTCTATTTCTTCCTGATTCAGTCTTGGCAGGTTGTGCATTTCTAAGTATTTGTCCATTTCTTCCAGGTTGTCCATTTTGTTGGCATAGAGTTGCTTGTAGTAATCTCTCATGATCTTTTGTATTTCTGTAGTGTCAGTTGGTACTTCTCCTTTTTCATTTCTAATTCTATTGATTTGAGTCTTTTCCCTTTTTTCTTGATGAGTCTGGCTAATGGTTTATCAATTTTTTTTATCTTCTCAAAGAACCAGCTTTTAGTTTTATTGAAGTTTGCTATTGTTTCTTTCATTTCTTTTTCATTTATTTCTGATCTGATTTTTATGATTTGTTTCCTTTTGCTAACTTTGAGTTTGTTTTTGGTCTTCTTTCTCTAATTGCTTTAGGTGCAAGTTTAGGTTGTTCATTTGAAATGTTTCCTGTTTCCTAAGGTAGGATTGTATTGCTATAAACTTCCCTCATCAGACTGCTTTTGCTGCATCCCATAGACTTTGGGTCGTCGTGTCTCCATTGTCATTTGTTTCTAGGTATTTTTTGCTTTCCTCTTTGATTCCTTCAATGATCACTTTGGTATTATGTAGTGTATTGTTTAGCCTCAATGTGTTTGTATTTTTTACAGATCTTTTCCTGTAATTGATATCTAGTCTCATAGCATTGTGGTCGGAAAAGATACTTGATACAATTTCAATTTTCTTAAATTTACCAAGGCTTGATTTGTGACCTGAGATATGATCTATCCTGGAGAATGTTCCATGAGCACTTGAGAAAAATGTGTATTCTGTTGTTTTTGGATAGAATGTCCTATAAATATTAATTAAGTCTATCTTGTTTAATGTATCATTTAAAGCTTGTGTTTCCTTGTTTATTTTCATTTTGGATGATCTGTCCATTGGTGAAAGTGGGGTGTTAAAGTCCCCTACTATGAATATGTTACTGTCGATTTCCCCTTTTTTGGCTGTTAGTATTTGCCTTATGTATTGAGGTGCTCCTATGTTGGGTGCATAAATATTTACAGTTGTTATATCTTCTTCTTGGATCAATCCCTTGATCATTATGTAGTGTCCTTCTTTGTCTCTTCTAATAGTCTTTATTTTAAAGTCTGTTTTGTCTGATATGAGAATTGCTACTCCAGCTTTCTTTTGGTTTCCATTTGCATGAAATATCTTTTTCCATCCCCTTACTTTCAGTCTGTATGTGTCTCTAGGTCTGAAGTGGTTCTATTGTAGACAGCATATATATGGGTCTTGTTTTTGTATCCATTCAGCCAATCTGTGTCTTTTGGTGGGAGCATTTAATCCATTTACATTTAAGGTAATTATCGATATGCATGTTCCTATTCCCATTTTCTAAATTGTTTTGGTTTCGTTATTATAGGTCTTTTCCTTCTCTTGTGTTTTTGTCTAGAGAAGTTCCTTTAGGATTTGTTGTAAAGCCGATTTGGTGGTGTTGAACTCTCTCTGCTTTTGCTTGTCTGTAAAGGTTTTTTCTTGTTTTTTGTTTTTGTTTTGTTTTGTTTTTTTTTAAAGGAATCTTGCCTTTTTATTTTATCTTATTTATTTATTTCTGGCTGTGTTGGGTCTTCATTTCTGTGCGAGGGCTTTCTCTAGTTGCGGCGAGTGGGGGCCACTCTTCATCGCGGTGCGCGGGCCTCTCACTATTGAGGCCTCTCTTGTTGTGGAGCACAGGCTCCAGACGTGCAGGCTCGGTAATTGTGGCTCACGGGGCTAGTTGCTCCGCGGCATGTGGGATCTTCCGAGACCAGGGCTTGAACCCGTGTCCCCTGCATTGGTAGGCAGACTCTCAACCACTGCGCTACCAGGGAAGCCCCTGTAAAGGTTTTAATGTCTCCATCAGATCTGAATGAGATCCATCCTGGGTAGAGTAATCTTTGTTGCAGGTTTTTCTCCTTCATCACTTTAAATATGTCCTGCCAGTCCCTTCTGGCTTGCAGATTTTCTGCTGAAAGATCAGCTGTTAACCTTATGGGATTCCCTTGTGTGTTATTTCTTGTTTTTCCCTTGCTGCTTTTAATATGTTTTCTTTTTTTACAGTTTGATTAATATGTGTTTTGGCATGTTTCTCCTTGGATTTATCCTGTATGGGACTCTCTGTGCTTCCTGGACTTGATTAACTATTTCCTTTCCCATATTAGGGGAGTTTTCAAATATAATCTCTTCAAATATTTTCTCAGTCCCTTTCTTTTTCTATTCTTCTTCTGGAACCCCTATAATTTGAATGTTGTTGTGTTTAATGTTGTCCCAGTGCTCTCTGAAACTGTCCTCAGTTCTTTTCATTCTTTTTCCTTTATTCTGCTCTGCAGTAGTTATTTCCACTATTTTATCTTCCAGGTCACTTATCCGTTCTTCTGCCTCAGTTATTCTGCTATTGATCCCATCTAGAGTATTTTTTCATTTCATTTATTGTGTTGTTCATCATTGTTTGTTTAATCTTTAGTTCTTCTAGGTCCTTGTTAAATGTTTCTTGCATTTTCTCTATTCTATTTCCAAGATTTTGGATCATCTTTACTATCATTATTCTGAATTCTTTTTCAGGTAGACTGCCTATTTCCTCTTCATTTTTTAGGTCTGTTGGGCTCTTACCTTGCTCTTTCATCTGCTCTGTGTTTTTCTGTCTTCTCATTTTGCTTATCTTACTGTGTTTGGGTTCACCATTTTGCAGGCTGCAACTTCGTAGTTCCCGTTGTTTTTTATGTCTGTCCCCAGTGGCTAAGGTTGGTTCAGTGGGTTGTGTAGGCTTCCTGGTGGAGGGGACTAGTGCCTGTGTTCTGGTGGATGAGGCTGGATCTTGTCTTTCTGGTGGGCAGGTCCATGTCTGTTGGTGTGTTTTGAGGTGTCCATGGACTTATTATGTTTTTAGGCAGCCTCTCTGCTAATGGGTGGTTTTGTGTTCTTGTCTCGCTAGTTGTTTGGCATAGGGTGTCTAGCACTGTAGCTTGCTGGTAGTTGAGTGAAGCTGTGTGCTGGTGTTGAGATGGAGATCTCTGGGACATTTTTGCCATTTGATATTATGTGGGGCTGGGAGGTCTCTTGTGGACCAGTGTCCTGAAGTTGGCTCTCCCACCTTAGAGGCACAGCACTGACTCCTGGCTGCAGCACCAAGAGCCTTTCATCCACATGGCTCAGAATAAAAGGGAGAAAAAGTAGAAAGAAAGAATTAGTAGAAGCAGAAAGAAAGAAAGAAAGGAGGGAGGGAGGGAGGGAGGAAGGAAGGAAGGAAGGAGGGAAGGAAGGAAAATAAGAAAGAAAGAAGATAAAGTAAAATAAAATAAAGTAAGATAAAATATAATAAAGTTATTAAAAAAAATATTAGTAAGAGGGAAAAAAACCAAAAACGGACGGATAGAACCCTAGGACAAATGGTGGAAGCCAAGCTATACAGATAAAATCTCACACAGAACCATACACATACACACTCACAAAAAGAGCAAAAGGGGAAAAAATCATAAATCTGTCTAAAGGGGGGAAGGAAGGAAAGAAAGAATGAAGATATAGTAAAATAAAATAATTAAAATAAAAAGTAATTATTAAGAAAAAAAATTTAAAAAAAGGATGGATAGAACCCTCGGACAAACGGTGGAAGCAAAACTATACAGAGAAAATCTCACACAGAAGCATATACATACACACTCACAAAAAGAGGAAAAGGGGAAAAAAAATCATAAATCTTGCTCTCAAAGTCCACCTCCTTAATTTGGGATGATTTCTTGTCTATTCATATATTCCACAGATGCAGGGTACATCAAGCTGATTGTGGAGCTTTCATCCGCTGCTTCTGAGGCTGCTGGGAGAGATTTCCCTTCCTCTTCTTTGTTCTCACAACTCCCAGGGACTCAGCTTTGCATTTGGCCCCACCTCTGTGTGTAGGTCGCTGGAGGGCGTCTGTTCTTCGCTCAGACAGGACAGGGTTAAAGGAGCCACTGATTCGGGGGCTCTGGCTCACTCAGGCCAGGGGGAGGGAGGGGCACGGAGTGCTGGGCGAGCCTGCAGTGGCAGAGGTCAGTGTGACGTTGCACCAGCCTGAGGCACGCCATGCATTCTCCCTGGGGAGTTGACCCTGGATTTCGGGACCCTGGCAGTGGCGGGCTGCACAGGCTCCCTGGAAGTGATGTGTGGATAGTGACCTGTGCTCGCACACAGGCTTCTTGGTGGCGGCAGCAGCAGCCTTAGCGTCTTATGCCTGTCTCTGGGGTCAGTGCTGTTAGCCGCGGCTCGCGTCCTTTTCTGGAGCTCCTTTAAGCAGCATTCTTAATCCCCTCTCTTAGCACACCAGGAAACAAAGAGGGAAGAAAATGTCTCTTGCCTCTTTGGCAGGTCCAGACTTTTCCCCGGACTCCCTTCCAGCCAGCCGTGGTGCACTAACCCCCTGCAGGCTGTGTTCACGCCGCCAACCCCAGTGCTCTCCTGGCGCTCCAACCAAGCCCAAGCCTCAGCTCCCAGCCCCCGCCCGCCCCATGGGTGAGCAGACAAGCCTCTCAGGCTTGTGAGTGTCTTTCGGCACCGATCCTTTGTGCGGGAATCTCTCTGCTTTCCCCCCCACACCCCTGTTGCTGTGATCTCCTCCACGGCACCAAAGCTTTCCCCACCACCACCCACCGTCTCCGCCCGCAAAGGGGCTTCCTAGTGTGTGGAAACCTTTCCTCCTTCCCAGCTCCCTTCCACTGGTGCATTTCCTGTCCCTATCCTTTTGTCTCTGTTTATTCTTTTTTCTTTTGTCCTACCCAGGTACGTGGGGGGTTTCTTGCCTTTTGGGAGGTCTGATGTCTTCTGCCAGCACTCAGTAGGTGCTCTGCAGTAGTTACTCCACGTGTAGATGTATTTCTGGTGTATCTGTGGGGAGGAAGGCGATCTCCGCGTCCTACTCCTCCGCCACCTTCCCCTGTTAGTATGAGTTAAACTTTTTGTATTAATTTTATCAAAGCTATCATTTTCTTTTTTTACTGTTCAGTGACTAATCTCAAAGGTATTTGTGTGTGTTTAGTATTTTTGGGGGGTGACGTTTCTATATTTTGTTTACCTATATTCATGAATATTTTCTAATATTAATACATCATGGGTAGAATTTAGGTAAGATCTAAATTTCATCTGCTCAAAGCATATAGAGTTTTTTTTTTTTTAACAATTTGAAAGAGTGAATATACAAATAGACATGGCCATATCATATTAAAAAGCAGAAGTCTGACCCAAAACCTTGGTAGCAATCACCCAAAATAGCCAAGACTTGTTCAATAACTGACAGCTTTCATAATTGTGCAGCCCCTCCCCCACTTTCAACTACTACCACACAGACAATGCCCAAAGTGCTTTCCTAGCCAATCATATAGTTAGCCCACCTCCAGCTTCCCCATGCCAACAGCCTCCAATCAAAGCATCTTTACCTGAAACCTTCTCTTTTTTCCACTATAAAGCTTTCTCACTTCTTTATCTATTTCTGAGAAAATTGCTTTTGCTTGTTTTCACCTGGGTGATCCTCATTTTTTCACAAACTTGATGGATATTTGACAAGGGTAAGGATTCTCTTTATTGGGAAGTTAATACTGCACAATGATTCATTTTTATATATGCCATCACACACACACATATAAATATAGGCACACCAATCACATGTACACATAAGTGTAAGTATGTACTTATATATGTAAACTTTTAATTATGGGTAGAAAAAGGATGTCATCTGGTTTCTTTCTGTCCCATGGGGGTCTAGGTAAGGTTGTTCCAAATCTTAATTCTATTGCCTAAAGAAGAATTAATACTCCTCCAGACTTCTGAAATTTGCAGAGAATTTATCATCCTATGGGATTATTAGGCCAAGTCTCTCGTACATCATTTGAAACTACTCAACTAAGTAGTGAGACATGGAAGTTTACTGAAAACTTTGTCAATTTGGTAGGGGAATGGGGGAGGGATTTGTATCACAAACTCCAGAGCAAGACAACTTATAACTTCATATTTGACATTTATTTTCTTAAATTCCTTATTCAGGCACTCTTTCACTTAGTATTTTTTCTTTCCTTTCTCTCTGCATTTTCATTCCTCCCTATTCTCTTAACAGATTTCCCTTCAAACTGCTAATTCCACTGTACCCAACTCTTCTTCTTTTTATTTTTATATCTTAACACAGACAAGACCCCAACAAATACTCTTGATACATGATTAATGCCAGCTACTCTAAGCAGTTGGTGTTGAGACAGAGGAAGGGGAGCACAGACTCACATGTTGCACAATTTAAGTAATTGTATTACACAAATCCTCTATTTGATCTGTCAAATTCTAAGAGTCATGCTTAGATTTCCCACTGGATTGCAACGCTGTCAAATTGTTCATGTAGTTTTTGTTGTCCTTCAAGGGCTGCAGCTGTGCTGGATGGGTGTGCAAGCTGACTGCTTTGTGAGCTGGTCTCTCAGGCTGCCACGGTTCACGCTTGCCAGATGGGGTGCTGGCCACGGGTATGCTCAGGACCCAGCTGTTTGGTGTCATCCTAGAGATGGGTGACCAGCCCAACGGGAGCCAATTTCCAGTAATTTCAAAGAGAACTTGATCCTTTCTCCTTTTCTAAAGGCACTAGGCAGGCCCACGTGGTATTGAAACTGGGCCCCAAAACCACCCTTTTGCAGCCTGAAATCTCCAAAGGATGACTAGGTGAATTCCAAGGACAGGGGCAGGTCCTGAGACAGAGGGACCATGCCTTCCCCCACCCTCCCCAGGTCACACACACCAGACCTGGGCAGGTGACCAGTTTGGTTAGTGACATAAGACCCCGGGGGAAGAGTGGCATGGGTATGCATGTTGGCTCTATGGCCTGCCCATGGCACCCTGCCTTTGTTGAGGGTAACTTGCTCACCTGAAAATAATTCATTGTCCTGATGCCCTTGCAGTTAGAAGATCCAGCTCTGATTGAAGAGCTTCTGGGAAAACAGGACTAGTATGGAATTTGGGGCTTTAGTTCCTTCTTAAGAAGTGATGTTTACAGGGGCCTTGGGCACAAAAGCCTCATGATGAGGATGACAGAGCTGGAGGACTTTAGCTGCCATTCCAGCTCTGGACAGGTGTTCCCATACTTCTTAACTTGTATGTGACAATTAAATCCCTTTCTTGTCAAAAAAAAATATTCTGTGTACAATGGCTCAGAATCATATTAGGGGTAGATGATATTGATATGTCTTATTACTGGAGTGATGTTAATTTTCATCACTTAAGTTGATGTTTGCCTGGTTCCTACACTGTAAAAATCATTATTTTCCCTTTTTTTTTTTTTTTTTTTTTTTGTGCCCTGTGGCTCGCGGGATCTTAGTTCCCTGACCAGGCATCGAACCCAGACCCATAGCAATAGAAACACAGAGTCATAACTGCTGGACTGCCAGGGAATTCCCAATGATTTTTTTCCTTTTTAATTAATCAATATCATGGGACAAATACTTTGAAACAATGAAGATTTTGTTGCTTCTCAGGTTTCTACCCACTATTTTTTCATTCGTTAGTAAATAAGAATCCTGCCTGCAACAATTATAAACTGTGTAATTGGCCTAATGGGGAGTTTGTTTTATTCATTTTTTCTTTATTAATTGAAACTCTTCTATAAAAAATAGCTGCCTCTTAGCTTTTATTATATTTTTCATTCAATTATTTATCTATATCAGCATTGACATGAATATTTATTTTACTTTAAGGATTCTAGCCCAATAGTTCATTAATTATTGAATTACCAAATTGTCCTAGCTTTAACCATTTGGCACACCTTCATATTTTCTTCTGTATTGTTTTGACTTGCCCTCATCCATTTTTCAGTACCTCTTTACTTTCTGGCACAACAAGTTATTTTAGACTCATCTTGTATTTTCTAGCCCTTGTTCTCCAAGGAATCCTGGTCCCTTTTAAAGAAGAATGGTGTTGAGAAACCAGGATCCAACTCTAGGTATGCTCATTGCTTCTGGGTGGCATGCCTTTTATACCCCACCCCTGTATGGACAGAGGGAGAATATATATTTTTACTATATTTTCATATATAGCAAATCACACATAAACACCTTTATATGGATTTATGCATATATTGTATAACATGAGTTCATATTGACACCTCTTATTCCAAAACAAAATCACAGGTTCGATTTAGCCTTCCTTCATTCTCTTATCTGTATTTATTTTTGTCCAAATCTGAGAAATGGCTCTCATTAGAGTTTATGTATTTTTTCAGTTTTACTAAACACATAAATTAGTTTCAGAATTGCTGTAGGATACTGCTGGGCAAAGCAAATCTACTAACTAGAGTACAGAAATTTTTACAGCTTACTTTGTCTTTATTCTTATAGCATCCAATCAAATTATATTTTCCAAGTTATTTAAGTTAGTTCTTTTCTGTCCCACTCCCTTCAGTGTGTCCCACTCCCTTCAGTGTGGTGTCCCACTCCCTTCAGTGTGTCCCTATCCCACCCCTCCAGACAGCCACAAAGAACCGAGCCGGTTTCCCTGTGCCATGCGGCTGCTTCCCACTGGCTATCTACCTTACGTTTGTTAGTATATATATGTCCATGTCTCTCTCTCGCCCTATCACACCTCACCCTTCCCCCTCCCCATATCCTCAAGTCTGTTCTCCAGTAGGTCTCTGTCTTTATTCCTGTTTTACCCCTAGGTTCTTCATAACATTTTTTTTTCTTAAATTCCATATATATGTGTTAGCATACGGTATTTGTCCTTCTCTTTCTGACTTACTTCACTCCGTATAACAGACTATTAATATAGTTAGATTCATTGTTACAGTTTAAATTTTATTTGGGGTCTCCACACATACTGGTTGATTTTTCTTCTGTTTTGTTCATGTTGGTAAGTGATTTCATTAGTATCTGCACTATCATTCCTATATTAATTGGAATATAAACAAATAAATATATTCCTTTTCAATGTCTTGGAGTAATTTATACAGCATTGGCACTATCTAGTCATGGAAGGTTTGGTAGACATCCCCTGTAAGATCTTTTGGGCCTACTGCTTTTTGTAACAGAGGAGCTTCTTAATAATATTTTTTTCTATTTTTATATGGAAATTGGTCAGTATAAACTTACCAACTCTAATGGGGTCAATTTGAGAAATCTGAAAGCCCTAGTCAATTATCCATTTAATTTATATTTTTCCAGATTTTTTTGCATAGAAGTCTGCCAATTTGTCTTATGGTTTTTAAAAATATCTTCTATTTCTGTTGTTATTTTCTCCTCATTTCTGATCTCATATATCCGTACTTCCGTCTTTCCCTTTTTTTTTTTTTTTTTGCGGTATGCGGGCTTCTCACTGCTGTGGCCTCTCCCATTGAAGAGCACAGGCTCTGGATGCGCAGGCCCAGCGGCCATGGCTCACGGGCCCAGCCACTCCACGGCATGTGGGATCTTCTAGGACTGGGGCACAAACCCGTGTCCCCTGCATCGGCAGGTGGACTCTCAACCACTGTGCCACCAGGGAAGCCCTTTCCTTTTATTTTTAACTCACTATGTTTTAAATATTTATCTTACATACAGCACACAGTGGAAACTTCTTTTGTGAGACAAAATGAAAACAAATTTTTAAAATGAGTGAGTGAAATTAATTTGCATATGCTGATATGATTCATATGTTTGATCTTGACTTTGCTATAAGATTTTATAATTATGTGAATTTGGGTTTTTTTCCTATACTTCTTTTTTTTCAAGATGTGTATATATGCATATGAAAATATACGAGTCCATATATGAGTATATAGTATACACCAATAGTATACTATCAATATATCTTTTATATTTAAAATTTAAAATGACCTCAGACACCTGTTATTTAGCCTTTCTCTATCTAGCTTATCCATTTTTATGCATATCCTTTGACACCCCCTATTTCCCATATAATGAACTTACTCTATTGTGGTCTACTCTCTTGTCCTTGAATTTTCCATTAATATTATTTCTAACTTTGTTACAGCACATAACACTTGTATATTAATTTTCCTCTTTCTTCCACATTTCTTTTCTAGTATTAGATGTACATTTTATTTTTTAAAAAGCTCACAGTCTATTTGCGGAAGTGTTCTCAGTAGTTAATTTGGTTGATAAAGCTAATCTTCTAGTACTAGATTCAAGAAGGGTTTATGAGTATGGAATTCACCTCTCTCTTTCCC